>NC_089837.1:380704378-381006178 GCF_035609145.1 Eleutherodactylus coqui | reverse complement strand
TATGAAGGGCATTGATCCCCCAATGTCTGCAACATATCCCCATGAATATCCTGCGTAGACTTTCTTTGTAGAAACAAGAATTGTATCACTCCTCTGCTCTCATTTGCCGTGAATATCGCCTGAGACTCCGCCATTCTGTTTTCCTGCGTGCCTAGATCACTGTTGCCATGAACTACAAACGCAAAATTTTGAAAACATATATTAGACACATAAGGCTTTCATGTGATGTAACATTCGTTACCATGGAAACAAAAATAGAACACAAAGCCAAAGACTCATATTATATATTTAGTCCCTTTCACATGGGTGTATTTGCTCGCACAAAATTTGCATATGCAGTACATAGAGAATGGCATATTTTCCTGCACGCATTTTTCCTCTACATTTCAGGGGCGTGCAAAAAAATTGCAGCTTGCTCTATTTTCTGGTGCATTTGTTCACCAAAGGTCCCCATAGAAGTCAATAGGGATGCACAAATGCGCTAGGGGATGCGTGAAACACTGCATAGTTGCGTAGCGAAACGAACAAATCTGGAACTCATTAGACTATTTGGCCATTTCAATCAGTTTGCTGCATGCAAATGAACATGCGTGGCAGGTGGAAAAATTACAGTAAAATATACTGATGCGCTGATCCCACAAATATGCAGAACTCGGACACGCGCAAATATGCATATGTTTGTGTGAAGGGGGCCTGCTAATCCAGAACATCTGATAAACTGGCATCTGCCCGACCCTGGCCATAGCAGATTAATGGAACTGCACTACACATCATTTGCATGTTTTTTGTGGGACTTGTAGACGAAAGCTGTATGAAGAATTGCAATACGGTCAAACTGAATTCTTATTTATTTGCAGTACAGGTCAGATTGGGGGGGGGGGTATGTCTTTCATTTTTGTTTATTTCAGCATGAACAACGTGACTTCATGAGTCTTCATGATCTAATAAACTTTTGGATGACTTTCCAGAATAAACTGACATGTGTAAAATCATATGTAAGGCTGAAAAAATACATCTATCCATCCAGTTTAGCCTATTACCCTCCTCCACCAATGTCGACCCCCCTCCCCAATGTGTACAAATGTGTACATGAGGAATAACAGCATTTATTGCTAATATGATTTGTTTTCATTTCTAATTGTCAGTTTCCTCTAAGCTGGTGGGTGGAGACAAGCTGCTATTATGTCATATATGCACTACACATGGAGAAAACAGCAGATTCTATTTCTTAACTGTTTGTAGCACACACACAATAATATGAAAGACATTTTACAGCAGTACTAAGCAGTGTAGCTGTGAATCTACAACTGGGGTGAGCTAGAACTCTTACTAGATGCTGCAGTTGAATGTATGTGTGTGTCTCCATGCCTTAGTTTTCCTCCAGCAGCCTACTTCTCCCACTCTCCCCTCCATACACTTTTATGGGCTGAGACTATAACCTGATCTGTTTTTATATAAATTTGGGGGAGATTTGTCACACTTTTTTTAATGTCAAAAAACTCACAAAAATCACAAAATTTGACGCAAGCCATGCTTGTGCAAAAATTTTACAACATTTTGATAGCTACAGCTACAACTCTATACCGCTTTCTCGCAAAAGGAGTGTATCTTGTAGGGGAAAAGCAGCAAGGCCGCCCTGGACCACTACCCCCTCGTCTGTAGCAGTATCAGTGCCCTTGTCTGAGCACCAGCGCTGTAAGCGCCAAATGTATCTCAATCCGCATAATCCGTCCCTCTTGCTCAGTAGCACATTAACCCCTTAACAAACACCCATACGTCTTTTGACGGCAGCTGTTATGGGGCTTTAATCTGCAGCTCTGTCTATTGACGGCAGCTGCAAGAGAAGCCCAGCGCGGGTCAGATGACAGCCAAGCACTTGCTCTAGAATCTGGTCCAGAAAAACGGCAGATCCTCTGTGTTTAACCCTTTACACGCCGCAGCCAATTAGTCCTGTGCAAGTTAAACACTGACAGGGGGGCTCCCTCTGTCGCCCAACGGACTCCTGCAATATGACCGCAGGGTCCCAATGGGTTGTTACAGCACCTGGAGGCTTGTATATAGCCTCCGGGTCTGCCAGCTACGGTGGGCTATGAGGCTTAGCCTCTGGCTGACTTCTTAGGCTTTCTAATGCACTACTATACTGATGTATTTGGACAAAAAAAAAATTAAAGTATTAAAAAAAAAGTACAAAAAATTATAAAACAAAAATGTTTCCCCTTTACTATGTATAAAAATACAAAAAAAAGCTTCTCATATGTGGGACTGTAGTATTTGTAAAGACCCAGAAAAAAAGTTAGTATGTTATTTAATCGGTACAGTGCACGGAATTAAGAAAAAAATACATGGCAAAAATAGCTAATTTTGCCTATCTTGTCACTAAACAGATTAGAAAGTGATCAGAATGTCACATGGATCAACAAATGGTACCATTAAAAAGTACGACTCATTCCAAAAAAAACCCTTTCACTATACAATTGGCAAAAGAAGAATCTCAGGGGTCTTTGAATGCAGCGATAAACAAAAAATACAATTTTTTTTTAATGTTGGGGGAAAAAGTTGCAAGGAAAAAAAAACCATATCAATTTGGTATTCGTGTAATCGTACCGCATGCAAAATTAATTTAACATAATTCTACTTCACGGTGAATGTTGTAAAAATGAAACCCAAAAAACTAAAGCGGAGATTTCATTTTTTTCGTCAATCCCTCTTTAAAAAAATGAATACAAGTTATACAGTACATTATATGTATTGAAAAACGATGCCATTAAAACTCACAACTTGTCCTGCAAAACACAAGGCCTCATATGGCTATGTCGACGGAAAAATGTAAAAGTTATGGCTCCTGGAATGTGAAGATGAAGCCTTCAGAAGGCTTCGAGCTGCCGTGACAATGGAACCATCACCTCACGATCTCATCACAAGGGGGCTGTTCAGGAGCCCTGAACTCTGATAGAAGCATTTAAAGAGTTAACAGCTGTGATCAGCAGCAGCGATAATTGTGGTTGTTGCCAGCAGGTGTCAGCTGTGAGAAACAAGCTGGCACCCGCTGTGTATGTAGTACGATCGATTCCTGATCCCGCTCCATACAAACTCCAATGCTGGAGGACACACATGGATGCCCCAAAGTGTAAAGGAATTAAAGGGCCACTTCACTGAAAACACATTTTTCCATCCCTGCCCCCCTCACCTGATTGCTTGTCACATTTCAGAAGTCTCTTCTGTGTATTGCAGTCTGATGCTTATCAGGCACCATCTTGAGAGTGACATTTTTTACTTACGCTTTAAAATCAGTCCCATGATGCATCAGCACAGCATAAAGCTAGGGAATCTACTTTTTCTGCCTGTTGGGGAAAGTTTCATTACCTCTTATAGTCTTCTAAATAAGCCAAAGCCCATAAGTATACAAAAAACTTTTGAACATAATTTTCTCTGGATCAGCACCATTCCAGTAATACCAGGTTTATACTGTGGCTTTTAATTTTACTTTTTGTTTTGCTACTTTTTTTTTTAGTTTTATGTATTTTTGCACATTCAAAGACACTTAACACTTTTTCCTATTAGACTGCCTGTCCACGGGCGTTGCGGTATCCCGCGGCGGATCTCCGCCACCCGGGAGCAGGAGTCTGCAGACGAATCTTCGCGGTCAGCCCATCTGGCAGGCTGACCGTGAAGAATCGCGGCAATTCGCAGCATGCTGTGACTTGCCGGCCACAAGCGGGGAATCGCTATGATTAGAGATGAGCGAGTACCAAAATGCTCGAGTGCTCGTTAATCGAATCAAGCTTTTCATAATATTCAAGAGCACTATTCGAGTAACGAACCCCATTGAAGTCACTGGGGGACTCGAGAATTTTTGGATTGGACCCGCTGAGTGCCGAGCCTTTTTTTTTTTTCTCTCCCTCTTCTTCTCCCTCTCCCTCCCTCCCTCCCTTCCTCCCTCTCTCTCCCTCTCTCTCTCTCTCTCTCCCAGCAAGCTACATGCTGCTGTGGAGGGGCGCACGCTGGCACGTCACAGCAGGAAGTGGTAATGCAGGGAGGGGTCGAACTCGGCATACTACTCGCTTGAGTACCGAACACCATCGAGTATGCTAATACTCGAACGAGCATCAATCACGGATGAGCATGTTCGATCAACTCTAGCTATGATTGTCCGCTCATGGACAGGGGGGCCGCACTTTGCATAGCAACGCTATGGAAAGCGTTCCCCACGGCCGGATTATCGCTGCAATGAAAATACGCCCGTGGACAGGCAGCCTAAATGGTGCTATGAATTTTTTTTTTCTTTTTTTGTTTTGTTTTTTCAATTTTAATGTTACTTTGTAGTATTGTACTGTATTATATTGGCCTATGAGACCCTGCCTCCAGCAGACTCAGAGGCAATCTTTAAGCCTCTGAAGAACCCGAAGCTCAATGTTTATGGCCCTCACTCAGCATTTAAACCCCCTCTTGCCCCCTGTTTTAGTATTATTGGCATAGTGGTTATGCTGTAACATGATAGTCACCTCTGACCACTAACAGTAGTTTAAAAGTGGTTTTAGGAGAAAGAGATGTGCCTGGTTCAGTAGTGCTGGCCCCTTCACTTTTTGCCTGGTTTCACTACTGGGGCACATGGTACAGATGACATGATGTTGGTGATGTCAAGAACTAAACCAACTTCCTTCTTTGTCTCTACCTTGAGACAGTCGGTCAGTGCACATTCTGAGCTGCTGTCACTGGCAAACAAACGGTCTGTACTATGTGATCGTGTCGGAACTGTGCCTGAATTGGAGATGCCAGTGCCACTGGGCCTAAACTGGACGAGGTAAGTTTTACCCTCGTTGGATAAGCCTTTCATGACTCAGTTACCAGTAGGTGTGTGTCAGTCATTTTTGTTGCACAATGTCACTGCTCACCTGCTCCTAGGCTTGCAGTCGGAAATGCTGTCTGTCAAGTGGTGCTCGGCAACCTAGGTCTCTGTAGTGTTTGCACGCACTCTCGCTATTTTCTTAAAGGGCCTATGTAGGATGCTTAAGCAATTCGGCTCATTAGCCATTGTGACAAATCCCCAGTTAACATGCATTCCTGGTTCTGACCCTTGCCTTTTTTTGACCATCCTAACTTATGTGTTCCCCGACCTCTGCTCTGTATTTTGGACTCTGCTATTGTCTGACCTGACATTTTGGCTTAGACTTCTTTTACACACCTGTGCTACCTGCCCTGTGTATAGCTTGCTTCCTCACTATGACTCTATTCAATCCTACAGGTACCGTCCCACATAACCGGGACTATCTGTGTGTGGTTTGGGGACCATGCAGCAAAGCCGATATCCCTATTGGAGGAGTTAAGCATGAAAACTGGGGTTGCACAGGTGCTCGACCTCAGAAAACCCAAAGTCAAACCGGTGTGTGGCAAGCTGGATCCACATCATCTGCCTGCCAGTTAGCACTGGGAGTTTGTGTATAGAGAGGAATCATGAGTACATTGGATCCAAGGATGCATGCATATACTGGTGTTGTATATAATGACTTCAGGGTTGTCTAGTAAATGCACAGTAATATATATGAATATACATGGAATGTAGTGTAGAGTGAAGTTGCAAGATGTTGGTTAATTGTTATGATGGGAGGGCAGTGACCAGGCAGAAGCGTCACAAGTTTTTTGCATGACACAATAAAACTTTCTAATATTGTAAATTGTCGACAACCACAACGCCCGCTCAATGCAGAACAACAGAACCTAATGCCCACAAGATCATTAGGCTAGGGCTGTAAGAGGGTCATTGCCATTTCTCCTGGTTAGCTACCCTCCATTACTCCCATGGCTTCCTGTGCCCCAGGGATGCACTATCATTACTCTTTTGGAGTAATGATCACCATGCCCTCCTTTCTGAGCCTGCGTCTCCCACCACACCAATCTGCTGCTGGTCTGCTGTGCCATCTCTCACAAGTCGAGACATCTCAGCTGACATCACCTGCTGTTTTCAACGGACATGGCACTCCTTTGCTCCCATGCACTGGTGCTCTACATGCTGGGCCGCCCAATCATCAGCGGCTATTCTCATGACCCTGGACCTATGGTGTGGTCTCCAGTTGCAGTGATTTCTTCTCTCTTCCTGGGTTCCATGGTCCCTGCTGCTCTCACTAACAACTTAGTAAAATAATATGTGAGGCTGATAAAATACTTGTCTGTCCAGTTCAGCTTATTATCCTGCATTGTTGATCCAGAGGAAGGCAAAAAGTTCCATGAGCTAGAAGCCAATTTTCCTCCTATTAAGAAAAACTTCCTTCCCCACTTTAATCTGGCAGTTGGAATAATCCCTGGGTCAGTGACCCTTCTGAAGTAATTGGTGACTATAACCTGATGCGCCCGTGAGACCGAGCCCTTACTGCAGGAAGAAGACGGCCGTACCTCAAGATGGACGACTCCCCGCAGCGCTGAAGAAAAAACACATCACTGGCAATGAAGCCGATGCGCCCGTGTGACTAAGCCCTCAGTAGATTAGCCATTCCCATGTGCTCGGGTAGAGAGCTACATAGTCTCACTACTCTTACGGTAAAGAACCCCCTTCTATGTTGGTGTACAATCCTTCTTTCCTCTAGATGTAGAGGATGGCCCCTTGGTACACTTACAGTCCTGGATATAAATAGATGATGTTAGAGATCTCTGTATTGTCCCCTGATATATTTATACATAGTTATTAGGTCGCCCCTCAGCCGTCTTTTTTTTAAACAAAATAATCCCAATTTTGATAACCTCTCTGGGTATTGTAGTCCACCCATTCCATTTATTACTTTGGTTTGCCCGCCTTTGAACCTGCTCAAGCTCTGATATGTCCTTCTTGCGTACCAGTGCCGAAAACTGTACACAATATGTGTCGTCTGACCATTAACCAGTCTTAGGAGAAGAAGGCAGAGGACTATTAAGGTTTGTTTTTTTTTATTGGAAAATATGGAGAAAGTTTTGGCAAGGGGAAACTTTTTTCCCCACTGGATTAGGAAGTGGGGAGAGATTTGGTGCTCGGTGTTATCATGCAATCGTCATCGCTGTCACTTATCAGCACTGAAGATCGGCACGGATTAGGCATCAACCGCTTCTGTATCAGAAGTCCTGTGAACACATAACAATAGAGAGAAGTGAGCAATGTACTATGTTCAATACCAGAATTCTGGGTTGTATCTATAAAACTTGGCAAATTACTCCTTACTTTTGCAAATTGATGTTTCCTTGCTTGTAGAATCATCATCAGAAACGCAATAAGATTGTTGAAACATCACAAGTTTTATTAACTGGATTAAATCATTGATATCAGTAGATGAGAGAAGGTGAAATAATCCAGAGCCCGGGAACCAGCCGGATCTTATATGATAATAGACGCTGATGGATCTGAGCTCAGCGCCTGTAGATGTCATTGCTGGATGATGGTTTAGGTGGATTTGTAGCTGAAAAAAAAAGGCAAAAATGGATGTATTAGATAAATAATAGCAGTAATCAAAAGGAAGCAAATAGTAAAAGACATCTTATCTACCAGGAGAATTGAGACCTGACTTCAGATGTCAGTGATTCGGGGAGCAAAACCACTAAACCCGGATTATGCTGCTATTGTCTTAAATCCAGATATTGTAAAGGCAGACAGGAGCGTAATAGAGACCTTATTATATAGGAGATCAGTACCTGGTTCGCTGGGTCTTATCTTGGCTAGGAAACCTCCTTCCTGCTCTTGATCTGGAGGTTTTGGTTTCTTATTTGGATGAGACTAGAAGAAAGAAACAAGATAAGAAACTGAACTGTAAAATGTTTTCCAAGCAGCCCAATAAATATATTCTAAAGATAAATACTTAGTAACCAGTAATAAACACCTATTAGCCACTCATAGGCAAAATGAAATGTTTTAATTTCACTTTCTGTGTGAGAGAAGCTATAAGAGTTACTTAGCACTACCCCAGTCATATGTATCAGGTTGGGTGGGAGAAAAACCTGATACATATGAGACATGAGATATTAACATGTGGATGAGGAAGTTTACATACCCAACCATTAAATATTATTCTCATTATCAAATTAATGTAATTTTTGCAATTGTCCTTCATACCTTCTATATTAGTTCCACTTGGTCATCAAGATCTCTGCTTGCTGTCATACAGGATCTTCCAAAAAAAGACAAAACGCGTCCTTGATGGTATTCTATAAAGAGTGATAATTAGAATGAATTATAAATGACATATAACATATCTATTTTGCATATTTAGGCCGCCTGCAGGCGGTGGGTCGGATCCGGCTGCGAGGATTCTTGCCGCGGGACCCGACCCGAGCGCCTGCAGAGAGCGGCGCGTACTCGCCCTCGGCTCCGGCTGTTTGATGTGCCGGCTTGCCGGGCAGCCGGCGCATGCGCAGAGCAGAGCCGGCGGCCGGGCAGTGATGTTAATAGAGCATGCCGCAATTTGTTTGCCGTGCGAGATTTCGCTCAGCCAAATCGCGGCCATCTACATAGGATTGCGTTTGTTAACGCAATCCTATGGCAGCTTTTAGCGGGGATATTCCGCAAGAAATCCCGCCGCGAAATTTCCGCTCATGTGCAGGCGCCCTTACTAGATGAATACATTGAATGGGATTATTTTAAGATAAACAATGATATTTAAGACAGAATAAACTAAGAAAATGATCCTAAAGCTTCCAGTGCTGGTCAGTGCCGGGCCAGGAGAGACAGCCTGTGATTATCCAGGTAACCACATGTCATTGGAAACCTCTCCTGTAAACCTCCTTTGTGTATGATGTTACTCTACAATTTAATTATGAATAGCATATATACTTACATTTGGTAGGGCGCTTGCGTTTTATGGAACAGCCAGCAGTGAGTCTCATCCTGGTTTTTGGCTGGTTTGTTCCAGATACTGATCTTCTAGTTGGACCGCAGTTCTCTCTGGAATATTTAATTGGTCAAGTAATCGTGATACTCCTGCACTGGTGGTAGCTCCGGATGGATACGGGAGAATCTTTCTGCATAGAATATCCACAGGTGTTCATGGTTATCCTCTAGGATTCCATCAAGGAGCCAGCAGGCTGCATGACACATTTCATGTGCTAAAGTGTCTCTCAAACGGTCTAAAGATAAAAGTATACACAGTAATAAGAACACAATGTATCACAAGTATCATTAATGTAAACTCCAAAGCAGCTCCCTAATGGGTAGAGCGATTGTGGAACTTACCAGCAGAGTTACAGATGTTCTCATTTAGCTCAATCACAGAATAACAGATCCCTTTGTCATTTACACTATAACATGCTCCTGCTTCTGCCGTCATACTTTCAATCCAGGTCCCAAGTACGGAATTTGAAAGCTAAAGAAGCAGGTGAAAAAAAAAAACATTAAACCTTCATTTCCATCACCACAGAGCTAAATGCAATCACATGACCCCAGAGAGCCCAAATACCTATGTTGTGACTTGTTTCCTATCTGTTATTTCCAGCCATTCAAAACTGAAGCTACATGATCACTTAATAGTTTTAATTCCAGTGGTGATTAAAGTTAATTTTAAAAACCTTTTTCATCCCCAAATCATGACCATACAGTTAAAACTTAACAATCTCATTAAGGGGCCTAGCTATAGGGTGCAGAGGAGGTAGCAGGCCCAACCTGGCCCTTGTGCCTAAGAGGGCAGAACACCATTCTGCCACATCAGACGACACCAGGGTTATAACTGGCACATGCTAGGTGAGAGACTCTAATACAGATTTTGCATTAGGGCTCCTGAGCTCCAAGTTCTACATCCGACCACACTTGAAGTTGATTTGGAGTCACCAATTGCTGCTAGGGATAAATCCATAAATCTCACAAATTATGACTAGAGTTAAAAATAAGACGATGGACAGCAAGATGTGTAATCCATAGACTAAATACAGTATAATGTACCTTGTTCTCAAACACAGTTTGATTGTAAAGATTGAATAGTCGCTGTGCTAGCTCCTGTTTGGTCCCCTGGAAGTTTGTGACATATGGGGATGTCGCTGCGGTAATTTCATGAAGAAAGCAGTCCTTGATGTTACAAGTAGGTCTGCTGGAAAGAATAAGAAATCATGTATCAATCAGTCCTTGTTCATTTCAAAAATAAATCACAAATAAGGGACAATTAGATTAAGAGGTGGACCTGCCGTAGGGGTAATATCGGAAAGAGGTAGAGCTGCTCTAGGGGCAATATCAGTAAAAGGTGGACCTACCATAGGGGCATGAAGCAGCAGAAATAGGTACGGACAGGTGGAGGCAGGAAAGTGTACCTTCCTCAAAACTAATTGCAGGAACATGAAACTTCAAATAACTTACCTTTCTTCTGAGGTGGGTTCATCTCCATGTTCAAATACTTCATTATCTGCATAGAAATATAAAGTAGTGAAAATCTCCCATTATGATACAATTAGTCCAGAAAGGTTTATATTAACGAAAGCTTACGATTCAGGAAGACAAATGTATTATAGTGTGCACAGCTAATAATGTCTATTGGAAGGGCAGCTACATACAAGACTCCTCAATAACAGGTTATCTGCCAGTATGATGGACCAGTGTATGAGGTTATTAACGGAAAGCTGTAATACTGATGAGCGGGTGGATGTACTTGTACCCATCAGTGTCTATATGGGGACTGAAATCTCACACATGTACGGTGCATACCACCATTAGAAGTATTGTCAGGTCTATGTGTAGTTCTATCCTAACCAGGGAAACTTTTTGACACTGCAGTGAAATTTGCCTCATCAGAACCCTAGAAGAACATTTTAGCTTTTCTCCATTTGGACACCCTAAAGATGATCTAATATTAGATGTGTCTTAGTGACTAACTCCATGTTATGTTCCAAGCAAAAGAGATAATTAATTATGCCTGGATTTAGTACAAGAATCACCATGGGAAGATAATATTTTGAGCTCATATTGGTGTCCGATACAGTTCAAAATATATAAAGCCTAATTGATCTTTTATTGAAGTTATCTCTAAAGATCCAGAAAACAGTTTTTGGAACTGACCAGTGATATGAGTTGTTGGTATTCTGGTGCAATCATCATCATCATCGGTGTCACTAATCGCAATGGGAGATGTGCACTGCTTGCCATCGACTGCTTCTATATCAGAAGTCTTGAGTCCTGTGAGTAACACATAAGAGTAGAAAGGAGTGAGCAATGTACTATATCCAATACCAGAAACCTGGGATGTAGCTATAAAACTTGGCTAATTACTCCTTACTTTTGCGAATTGACTCCTTGCTTGTAAAATCATCCTCATCATCAGAAATAACAATGACTTGGTTGGATCTGTGAAAACAAATATACATACATCAGTGGATAAAGTGTAATAGTGAAGCCTCACAAGTCTTATTATCTGGGTGAAATCATTGATGAAGATGAAGGTGAAGTAATCCAGAACCCGGGGACCAGCAGGACCTTATATGATGATATACACTGATGGACCTGAGCTCAGCGCCTGTAGATGTCATTTATCTCACCTGTCATTGCTACATGATGGAATAGGTGAATCTGTGTATGATAAAGAGGAAAAAACGATTGTATTAGCTAAATAATGGCATAAATCAAAAAAAGCTAATTGTTTTAAGACACATCTTATCTACCAGGACAATTTGGACCTGACTTCAGATGTCAGTGATCCGGGGAGCGAAACTACTAAACACGGATTATGCTGCTATTGTTTTACATCAAGATATTGTAACGACATACAGCAGCGTAATAGAGACCTTATTATATAGGAGATCGGTACCTGGTTTTCTTGGTGTAACCGTGCTTGGGAAACCGCTTTCCTGGTCTTTATTTGAAAGCTTCCGTTTCTTACTGGGAGGAGACTAGAAGACAAGAAGAAGATGATAAAGAAGATGAGGCGTTTAACATTAAAACTAGTATTAACCAACTATTTGCAACTAATAAAATGTCATGTTTTGACCTTGTTTTCCCTGTAATAGGAGCTGTAAGGGTGGGTTCACACAGGGCGGATTCCCGTCGAAAAACTGCGAGATTTCCGTTGGGAGAACCGCCGCGGTGTAGAAAAGGAAAACTCCTTTAATTTAAGTAATATCTATGGAGCATGTGCTACATTGTTGCACAGTTTATGACAAAAAAACAGGGACAAGCTTTACATAAATCTCTCTGCATATTGTGATTGAATTATTAAATACTCCACAAATACAGCGGCACCACAATAGATGACCCCACCAGGGGGGAGCAGCAGAACTTCACACTATGTTGCAAGCTCTGTGTAAAGATCCGGACAGCAGGATCCAAAAATATCAGTCCATATATTGTATGACAGAGCAGCAGTATCAGGGGGGTTAGTTATGCATATACTCACAAGAGGATCATAAGATCAGAAGTGCTTTAATTAAAAAAATGCGTTCCACAGCACTGCAACATTTCGACCGTTCTCCGGTCTTCTGATTGAACTATTACATACATAAGGACTAACTACTTCTAGATTTTTCATGCAATGTATCGGCTTCTCTAAATGTAATATTAGCAAAAATGTAGTATCATTGCAAAAAATAAAGGATAATGCAAATCTAAAAAAAACCTTTCCCTGTATTTGTAATAAAAAATATCAAAATAAAAACGCCTAAAAACATATTTGGTATTGCAGCATCAATAACAGTCTGATTCATCAAAGTAATGCATTATTCATCCCAAACGGGAAATGTTATAAAAAATTTAAAAAAATTACACAACACCAGAATTACATTTTTTGGTCACTCTGTCTCTAAGAGAAGATGAAATAAAAAGCGATCAAAAAGTTATATGCACTTCAAAATGGTACCAGTCCATCTCGCAAAAAAGAGCCCTCATACAGTTATATCAATGGAAAACTATAAAAGTTATGGCAATGAGAATGTGACAAAAGTAGTATAGCAAAAAACCCCAAAACTATATAGATTTCTTATCGTCAAAATCATACTGACACAAAGAATAAAGTTATCATGTGATTTTTGCTGCAAAACAAGACCCATCTGAAAAATGGTGGAATTGCATTTTTTATTGCATTTCACACTTTTTAGAATTTTTAAAAACGTTTTGCAGTATATTATGTGGTACATTAAATGGTAGAATTGAAAAATACAACAACGTATCCTGCAAAAAACAATTACTACTTCAATGGGAAAATAAGAGTTATGATGTTTTGAAAGTGGGGAAGAAAAAACCAAAATGAACCTGGATAAGACTAAAGAGAAGTGACGGCTCACCTGATGGAAATCTTCATCCCCACTACTGTCGTCTGCGTCAGACCATACAAGATATCTTGGACGCTTTGTCGCCATCTCTGTAGACATATAAGAGCGCGATCCTCTCTATAGAACTCCTTCAACAACCCTCAATGGAATTATCCGTTACAGGGCATTTTGAACTTCCCGATCTATTGTGACATCAAACTAGTAACATCACAAGTTGTGTGACAGTTACGTTTTGTGACATCATTAGTCATGTAACATTGATATTGTAATGTCATTGGTCAAATGGTGAGCAATGTATACTACCAATACAAGCTACTATTGTGCTTTAGCACTATTCTTGTAATTAATAGACATCACACCATTAGAGATGAGCGAGCGTACTCGGAAAAGCACTACTCGCTCGAGTAATTTGCTTTATCTGAGTATCGCTGTGCTCGTCCCTGAAGATTCGGGTGCCGGCATGGAGCGGGGAGCTGCAGGGGAGAGCCGGGAGAAACGGAGGGGAGATCTTTCTCTCCCTCTCTCCCGCCCGCTCTCCCCTGCTCCCCGCTGCGACTCACCTGTCAGCCGCAGCGGCACCCGAATCTTCAGGGACGAGCACAGCGATACTCGGATAAAGCAAATTACTGGAGCGAGTAGTGCTTTTCCGAGTACGCTCGCTCATCTCTACACACCATCTATTATATGTATATACATATAGATTACAATCTTTTGTAGATTTTGTCTTGTTTCCTTATATTTATATATTTCTAGTGATTTATTCCATTGTTTTAATTTTAAGCTTATTTGAATAAATTAATGTTTTATATGTATTTTATTTTTAACAAATATTCCAGTTTTTATTGTACTGAGGCATTAGTTTCCAATGCATTCATTCACACTGGCAAATATACGGCCCGTAAAAACGTCTCACTGTAAAAAGTGGAACATACATGACCGAAATACGCGCCGACGAGTATACGGTTGGTAAAAAGATAGTTCTGGTTCTATCTTTTGACTGGTATACAGCAACGTCTCCCATAAGCTCCTATGGGAGTTGAAGAAAAAAAGGCAGGGGGGGGCATTTTAGCAGCGTCCAATGCTGCGAAAAGCTTACAAGTGCCTCTATTTGGGCAATTGAAGGCAATCCGAGGATTTATAAGGAGCGAGGGTTTTCTGAGGTGCAACGTTTTTTTTCGCTTAAAACGTCGCACCCAGTTGTGTGACTGATCAGGAAAACGCTAATTATCTCTGGCTATGATAGCAGGAAAATGTCCATTCATGCGAATATACGGCGAGAACAAGAGAATGTAAAAATGCATACGCTTGTGTGAAAGGGCTCTCACTGTGAATGGAAGCTAATGGCTGGAACGATCTTGACTTAGGTTGGACCATTCTCACAATGGATTCACAAAAGAAGGAAGCTAAACTCATCTGCTTTAGGCCTCTTTCCCACCAGCGTAGGCGTTTTTATGTTCACCGACCAGCTCCGTAAAAACACGTGGAAAGGGCGCACAAACCTAACATTTGTGCGCCTGTTAAGATGGCACAGGCCCGACACATATCCGGTTGCCTCCCCTTCCATCCCGCTTGCCGGCTCACCTCCTCTCTCCTTTCCTCCGCCTGTTTCCAATGGAAGTGGGCGGGATGGGGCGGAGCTAAGCAACCATCCTTTTCCGCTCCTTGTCTGCAGCCAGCAATAGAAGGGGGCAGAGCGTAGCTCTGCATTTGCCTTTTTTGTAAAAAAAAAAAAATTAAATCTCACATATTTGGTACCATATCTTTAATTACCTGTACACTAAATTAAACATACTATTTACCCTGCAAGGCAAAAAAAAAGAAATCAAAACCCTAAAAAACAGGTAAAATGCTTATATTGTTCTTTTTGCCTTCCAAAAACGCAATAAAAGTGATCAAAAAAGCCGTGTGTATCCCTAATTGGTACAAATAAAAACTAAAGCTCATCTCGGAAAAAACAAGCTCTCACGGAGCATTAAAGTTATTTAACCCCTTAACGACGGCCCCATCGGGAAACTACGTCCTCAGAAAGTGGGCTTCAATCCTAGAAGACGTAGTTTTATGCATCCTCTTTGGATTGATGCCCACTTGCCTGTGGACGTGACAGCTCCATGCTGTCGGTGCCCACAGGTAGCCGACAGCATGGAGCTGTCATCCCAGGATGCGGGCAGTCCCCCCCGGCATTGCGATCGGCGCTATCCAATGGATAGCGGCGATCGCGAAAAAGTTTAAAAAGTTTTTAAAAAGTGTCCGTTTCACCTCCCCTCATGGATCCATGAGGGGAGGTGAAAATACTCACCCCTGGTCCTCAGCGGTGTCCCGAAGTCCCCCTCTGCGCATGCGCACCCGATGATTGACATCGGGCGCATGCACAGAGGGGCTCGAGCCCCGGAAAAAATTCCTCTGCTACTGGCTGCCATGTGTAGCCAGGAGCAGAGGGATGTCACTGCAGAGATGATCACTGTTATCCAATGGATGACAGTGATCATGTAAAGTAAAAAAAAAAGTGTAAAAAAGTTTTAAAAAGTGTAAAAAGTAAAAGAAAAAAGTTTAAAAAAGTAAAAAAAAAGTTACAAAATCTTACGTCTCATCACCCCCCACGGATCATATCCGTGAGGGAGGATGAAATGACGTACCTAAGGCCTGCGGATTTATCCGCGGACCTTACCCCAGGTCCTGCGCACGTCGCCAAAGTGGCGGACGCATGCGCAAAAGCTGCGGATTGCCAGCGTAATTTAAAATCTCCCTGCTCCTGGCTACAAAATTTAGCCGAGAGCCTGGAGATTTCACGGGGGGCCGCGGTGAGCGGTTTCTGGTCACGTGTTCGCCGTTATCCAATGGATAATGGCGATCACGTAAAAGTAAAAAAAAAGTTGAAGGTTTATCTCCCCTCACTGATGCGATCGGTGAGAGGAGATGAAACTTTTTACCGGAGGCCTCCGTATTTGCACCCTGACGCGATCCTCATCCGTGAACTTTCCCGTAATTTACAAGAAGCCCCGGGAACGCTCGCCTTTCTGCAGTTCCAGGAGCAGCTTGTTGAGCCTCTTCTGTGCGAGACCGCCGCACCTAAACAAGATTACGGAGACTCACAGAGCGCCATTTTTTACACCCCATACCCGCTATTGAGGTCACGAAATACCCTCAAAAAGCATGAGAGGAGGGGGGATACCCGGTTTTATTGCCCCATGGGCCCATCCCAACCAGCCTCCGTAGTTACCCCTGTCTTCGGAAATACTACACAGTTCACATTATTACTTTTATCTAAGATTTGGGGAACGCCAAAAAGGGCGCGGAGGGAGGGGGATATTTTTAGGGAGTCAGTTTTTATTCCGTACAAATGAGCAATGGGGTCTGGAATGTATTCAGTTGTGCCCAGAAATCCAACAGGTGTTCCCTCCATTATAGGCCTAACCATGTGTCCTATAAGTGGATTAGGGCCACAACGGGAATGTTTTTGAACACGGGACAAATGGGGGGATCCATTTTGGGGTGAACGTCTATGTACACTGTACAGAAAAAATGTTTTTAAATTGACAATATTGCCAAAAAAATGAAAATGGTTATTTTTTCCTTCTGCTTTGCTTAGATTCACTCAAATACTGTGGGGTCAAAATACGCAGTACACCCCTAGATGAATTTGTTAAGGGGTCTGGTTATTAAAATGCGGTAATTTGTGGGGGTTCTTTATCGCTTTAGACGCTCAATGGCTCTATAAGTGGGCAATGGGGCCTGGAATTTATTCCGTTATACCCTGAAATCCAACGGCTGCTCCTTCCATTATAGGCCTAGCCATGTGTCCTTTGAGTAGATTAGGGCCACAAGGGGTATGGTTCTGAACACGGGACAAACAGGCGTATCCATTTTGGGGTGAAAGTCTTCATTCCTATTTGTGCTGTACAAAAAAAACTGTTTTTAAATTGATACAACTGCCAAATAAATGAAAATTGTAATTTTTTTCCTACTGCTTTGCTTAGATTTATTCAAAAATTGTAGGGCAAAAATACACAGTACACCCCTAGATAAATTCGTTAAGAGGTCTTGTTTTCAAAATGGGATCATTTGTTGGGGTTATCTGTCGTTTTGGCTGCTCAAGGGCTCTACAAGTGTGCAGTGGGGCCTAAATCACCTTCATGCTAAATTTCAGTTCTGAAAGCCACCGATTACTCCTTTCATTTTGGGCCCCGTTGTGCATCCAGACAAAAGATTAGGGCAACAATGGGTATGTCTCTGAACACGAGAGAAACAGGGGTATCCATTTTAGGGGGCAAGTCTTCATTTATGTGTGTGCTGTACAAAAAAAGCAGTTTTTAAAATGATTGAATTGGCAAAAAAACGAAAATCACATTTACCCCCCTTTGCTTTGCTTGAATTCATTCAAAAACGGTGGGGTCAAAATGGTCAGTACGCCCCTAGATAAATTCGTTAAGGGGTCTAGTTTTCAAAATGGGGTCACTTGTGGGGGTTCTTTTTGGTTTTGGCCGCTCAAGAGCTCTGCAAAAGTGCTATGGGGCCTAAAACGCCTTCAAGGAAAATTTATATTCTGAAAACCACCGACTACTCCTTTCATTTTGGGCCCCGTTGTGCATCCAGACAAAAGATTAGGGCCACAATGGGTATGTCTCTGAACACGGGACAAACAGGGGTATCTATTTTGGGGTGCAAGGCTTCATTCATGTGTGTGCTGTACAAAAAAAGCAGTTTTTAAAATGACAGAATTGACAAAAATACGAAAATCTCAATTTTTTCCTTTTGCTTTGCTAGAATTTATTCAAAAACTGTGGGGTCAAAATAGGTAGTACACCCCTAGATAGATTCGTTAACGGGTCTAGTTTTCAAAATGGGGTAACTTGTGGGGGTTCTCTATGGTTTTGGCCGCTCAAGAGCTCTACAAAAGTGCTATGGGGTCTAAAACGCCTTCAAGCAAAATTTCTGTTCTGAAAGACACCGACTACTCCTTTCATTTTAGGCCCCGTTGTGCATCCAGACATAAGATTAGGGCCACAATGGGTATGTTTCTGAAGACGGGAGAAACGGGGGTATCCATTTTGAGGTGTAAATCCTCATTTTCGTGGGCACTATAGGAAAAAATATATCTTTAAAATTACATATTTGCAAAAATATGAAATTTTAATTTTTCTCCTCTAAATTTAATTAATTCCTGAAAAAAAACGGTGGGGTCAAAATACTCATGACACCCCTCAGTGGATACATTAAGGGGTGTAGTTTTTAAAATGGGGTCATTTAGGGGGGTATCTATTATTCTGACACTCATGAGCCTTTGAAAACTTGGCTTGGTGCAGGAAAACAAAGTGTTCCTCAAAATGCTGAAAAGTAATGTTAAATTTGTACGTCATCTAAATGGTTAAAAAAAACAAAAGTTTTTCAAATATGCATTCAGAATAAAGTAAACAGATGGAAATATATATCTTATCAAAAATTTGTACAGTATGTTTGGACATTAGAGATGAGCGAACGTACTCGTCCGAGCTTGATATTCGTGCGAATATTAGGGTGTTCGGAATGCTCGTTACTCGTAACGAGTACCACGCGGTGTTCTGGTTACTTTCACTTTCCTCTCTGAGACGTTAGCGCGCTTTTCTGGCCAATTGAAAGACAGGGAAGGCATTACAACTTCCCCCTGTGACGTTCAAGCCCTATACCACCCCCCTGCTGTGAGTGGCTGGGGCGATCAGATGTCACCCGAGTATAAAAGTCGGCCCCTCCCGCGGCTCGCCACACATGCCTTGTGAGTTAGCTGAGGGAAAGTACTATCGTGCTGGTGCTGCTGTAGGGAGAGCGTTAGGAGTCAGTGTAGGCTTCAAGAACCCCAAAGGTCCTTCTTAGGGCCACATCTACATGTGTGCAGGCTGCTGCTAGCAGTGTTTTTGTTTTTGTTTTTCTCAAAATCGGCAGTGCAGAGCATTGCACCCGGTATTAGGGACAGAAGTGGTGCTTAGGCAGGGAGAGTGTTAGGAGTGAGTGTAGCCTTCAAGAACCTCAACGGTCCTTTCTAGGGCCAAATTTAACCGTGTGCAGTACTGTGCTGGCTGCTGTTAGCAGTGTTGCATTTTTTTTTCTTTCTAAAAATCGTCTGTGCAGAGCATTGCACCCTCCATTGATACTACAGGGACAGAATTGTGTAGGCAGGGCCAAACACAGTTATTGTTCATTGAATATACGCAGTGGGGCCCTCCCTTTGCAAAAAAGCGAATTCAATTAATTATATTTGGCCTGCCTGTGTCAGTCCTAAGGTCTCCGTGTACGTGTGTGCTGCGTGGAGAACGTACAAAAATCAAACGCAACCAGCTACGGTTTACTGCAGGCTTGCGCCATTGTCTTTCCTGACTGGCAAATACCTGCTCTGCTAGAGTTAATAACTCTGCTACACTATAGTTGTGTGACACTTTTTGAGGGCCACACCACAGATATTAAACTTCTTGTTCATTGAATATACGCAGTGGGGCCTTCCCTTTGCAAAAAAGCGAAAACATTATATTTGGCCTGCAGGCTTGCGCCAATTTATTTCCTGCCTGGGAAATCAAATCACTGGTAATACAGCATGCTGAGGGGTAGGGGTAAGCCTAGAGGACGTGGACGTGGACGTGGCCGAGGACGCGTAGGCCCAAGTGAGGGTGTGGGCACAGGCCGAGCTCCTGATCCAGGTGTGTCGCAGCCGACTGCTGCGCGATTAGGAGAGAGGCACGTTTCTGGCGTCCCCACATTCATCGCCCAATTAATGGGTCCACGCGGGAGACCTTTATTAGAAAATGAGCAGTGTGAGCAGGTCCTGTCCTGGATGGCAGAAAGTGCTTCGAGCAACCTATCGTCCAGCCACAGTTCTGCGCCGTCCACTGCTGCAAATCCGAATCCTCTGTCTGCTGCTGCTCCTCCTTCCTCCCAGCCTCCTCACTCCACTACAATGACACATGCTCAGGAGCGGGAACACTCCCAGGAACTGTTCTCGGGCCCCTGCTCAGATTGGGCAGCAGTGGTTCCTCTCCCACCAGAGGAGTTTATCGTCACTGATGCCCAACCATTCGAAAGTTCCCGGGGTCCGGGGGAAGAGGCTGGGGACTTCCGCCAACTGTCTCAAGAACTTTCTGTGGGTGAGGAGGACGATGACGATGAGACACAGTTGTCTTGCAGTGAGGTAGTAGTAAGGGCAGTAAGTCCGAGGGAGCAGCGCACAGAGGATTCGGAGGAAGAGCAGCAGGACGATGAGGTGACTGACCCCACCTGGTGTGCAACGCCTACACAGGACAGGTCTTCAGAGGGGGAGGCACGGGCAGCAGCAGGGCAGGTTGCAAGAGGCAGTGCGGTGGCCAGGGGTAGAGGCAGGGCCAGACCGAATAATCCACCAAGTGTTTCCCAAAGCGCACCCTCGCGCCATGCCACCCTGCAGAGGCCAAGGTGCTCTAAGGTCTGGCAGTTTTTCACAGAGACGCCTGACGACCGACGAACAGTGGTGTGCAACCTTTGTCGCGCCAAGATCAGCCGGGGAGCCACCACCAACAGCCTCACCACCACCAGCATGCGCAGACATATGATGGCCAAGCACCCCACAAGGTGGGACGAAGGCCGTTCACCGCCTCCGGTTTGCACCGCTGCCTCTCCCCCTGTGCCCCAACCTGCCACTGAGATCCAACCCCCCTCTCAGGACACAGGCACTACCGTCTCATGGCCTGCACCCACACCCTCACCTCCGCTGTCCTCGGCCCCATCCACCAATGTCTCGCACCGCACAGTCCAGCCGTCGCTAGCGCAAGTGTTGGAGCGCAAGCGCAAGTACGCCATCACGCACCCGCACGCTCAATCGTTAACCGTCCACATAGCCAAATTTATCAGCCCTGAGATGCTGCCGTATAGGGTTGTGGAAACGGAGTCCTTCAAAGCTATGATGGCGGCGGCGGCCCCGCGCTACTCAGTTCCCAGTCGCCACTACTTTTCCCGATGTGCCGTCCCAGCCCTGCACGACCACGTCTCCCGCAACATTGTACGCGCCCTCACCAATGCGGTTAGTGGCAAGGTCCACTTAACTACGGACACGTGGACAAGCACAGGCGGGCAGGGCCACTACATCTCCCTGACGGCACATTGGGTGAATTTAGTGGAGGCTGGGACAGAGTCAGAGCCTGGGACGGCTCACGTCCTACCCACCCCCAGAATTGCGGGCCCCAGCTCGGTGGTGGTATGTTCGGCGGTGTATGCTTCTTCCACTAAAGCACCCTCCTCCTCCTCCTCAACCTCTGTCTCGCAATCTAGATGTGTCAGCAGCAGCAGGACGTCGCCAGCAGTCGGTGTCGCGCGGCGTGGCAGCACAGCGGTGGGCAAGCGTCAGCAGGCCGTGCTGAAACTACTCAGCTGAGGAGATAGGAGGCACACGGCCCACGAATTGCTGCAGGGTCTGACAGAGCAGACGGACCGTTGGCTTGCGCCGCTGAGCCTCCAACCGGGCATGGTCGTGTGTGACAACGGCCGTAACCTGGTGGCGGCTCTGCAGCTCGGCAGCCTCACGCACGTGCCATGCCTGGCCCACGTCTTTAATTTGGTGGTTCAGCGCTTTCTGAAAAGCTACCCACGCTTGTCAGACCTGCTCGTAAAGGTGCGCCGGCTCTGCGCACATTTCCGCAAGTCCCACACGGACGCTGCCACCCTGCGCACCCTGCAACATCGGTTTAATCTGCCAGTGCACCGACTGCTGTGCGACGTGCCCACACGGTGGAACTCTACGCTCCACATGTTGGCTAGACTCTATGAGCAGCGTAGAGCTATAGTGGAATACCAACTCCAACATGGGCGGCGCAGTGGGAGTCAGCCTCCTCAATTCTTTTCAGAAGAGTGGGCCTGGTTGGCAGACATCTGCCAGGTCCTTCGAAACTTTGATCAGTCTACCCAGGTGGTGAGCGGCGATGCTGCAATCATTAGCGTCACCATTCCTCTGCTATGCATCTTGAGAAGTTCCCTGCAAACCATAAAGGCAGCCGCTTTGCGCTCGGAAACAGAGCCGGGGGAAGACAGTATGTCGCTGGATAGTCAGGGCACCCTTCTGTCTATATCTCAGCGCGTTCAGGAGGAGGAGGAGGATGAGGAGGATGAGGAGGAGGGGGAAGAGACAGCTTGGCCCACTGCTGACGGTACACATGCTGCTGGGCTGTCATCATTTCAGCGTGTATGGCCTGAGGAGGAGGAGGAGGAGGATCCTGAAAGTGATCTTCCTAGTGCGGACAGCCATGTGTTGCATACAGGTACCCTGGCACACATGGCTGACTTCATGTTAGGATGCCTTTCTCGTGACCCTCGCATTCAACGCATTCTGGCCACTACGGATTACTGGGTGTACACACTGCTCGACCCACGCTATAAGGAGAACCTTCCCAGTCTCATTCCCGAAGAGGAAAGGGGCTCGAGAGTGTTGCTATACCACAGGACCCTGGCGGACAAGCTGATGGTAAAATTCCCATCCGACAGCGCTAGTGGCAGAAGGCGCAGTTCCGAGGGCAAGGTAGCAGGGGAGGTGCGTAGATCGAGCAGCATGTACAGCCCAGACAGTGCAACAGTCTTTAAGGGCCTGGCCAGCTTTATGGCTCCCCAGCAAGACTGTGTCACCGCTCCCCAGTCAAGGCTGAGTCGGCGGGAGCACTGTAAAAGGATGGTGAGGGAGTACGTAGCGGATCGCACGACCATCCTCGGTGACGCCTCTGCCCCCTACAACTACTGGGTGTCGAAGCTGGACACGTGGCCTGAACTAGCGCTGTATGCCCTGGAGGTGCTTGCTTGTCCTGCGGCTAGCGTCTTGTCGGAGAGGGTGTTTAGTGCGGCTGGGGGAATCATCACAGATAAGCGTACCCGCCTGTCAACCGACAGTGCCGACAGGCTAACACTCATCAAGATGAACAAAGCCTGGATTTCCCCAGACTTCTCTTCTCCACCAGCGGACAGCAGCGATACGTAAGCAATACGTAGGCTGCACCCGCGGATGGAAGCTACGTTCTCTCTCACCATCCAAAACGGGGACATTTCTGCTTCATCAATCTGTGTCTAATATTCCTCCTCCTCCTCCTGCTCCTCCTCCTGAAACCTCACGTAATCACGCTGAACGGGCAATTTTTCTTAGGGCCACAAGGCTCACTCATCTAATTTTTCTAAACAATTTTTATATGTTTCAATGCTCTTAAAAGCGTTGAAACTTTAACTTGAACCAATTTTTCGTTAAACTGGGCTGCCTCCAGGCCTAGTTACCACTTAAGCCACATTAACCAAAGCGATTAATGGGTTTCACCTGCCATCTTGGTTGGGCATGGCCAATTTTTACTGAGGTACATTAGTACTGTTGGTACACCAATTTTTTGGGGCCTTCACCTACAGTGTAATCATAGCAATTTGTATGTTCTTTGCCTGCACTCATGGTACAGAAAGGTGTGTGGGGTTGGCCTACACTTTAGCTACATAAATGTAACTTGGGCCTTGGCTATACTGCAGCTACTGAAATGGAACTAAGACTGCGCTCCCACTATACTGCTGCTTCGGAATTGTTACTGGGGCCTGTCTTGAGTGCTACTATTGCTGACATGGAACTAAGACTGCGCTCCCGCTATAATGCTGCTTCGGAATTGTTACTGGGGCCTGTCTTGAGTGCTACTATTGCTGACATGGAACGAAGACTGCGCTTCCGCTATAATGCTGCTAGTGATATGTTAGTGGGGCCTGTCCTAATGCTACGGCTGAAATGTCACGAATTCTGGGCTCTGCCTATACCGCTGCTAATGGTATGTCTCTGGGGTGTGGAAACAGAGGCTTCCCAAAGACATGATGGCGGCGAGGCCATTTCCCACCAACGCGGTTACTGTTAAGGTGCATATAACCACGGACACGTGGAGAGGACACGTAGTGCCTCAAAAACATCCCCCTCCTCCTCCAACAGGGAAAACAAACATTCTTGGCAAATGCCTTTGCATTGGTTCGTCTGGTGGCAGTCCAAGAATTTCATCTTACCGACACTACAAGAGAGCCCCCCCACCATCCCCCCGCCACGGCCCACTTAATCCTGGCCACATTCCGAAAACCAACAAAATAAAACCGCGCTACTAGGTCCGCAGTCACCACCACATTACCACCAACGCGGTTACTGTTAAGGTGCATATTACCAGTCTGACTGGGGCATGCAGAGACACCTTGACAGAATGAATAGTGTGTGGCACATAGGTTCCCCATTGCTATGCCCACGTGTGCAGCTCCTGATGGCGGTGGCACAGGATTCTATTTCTCATTGCTTCTGTACAGCATTGTGGGCTATCGCCCCGCCCCTTTTAAAGAGGGTCGCTGCCTAGCCGTGCCAACCCTCTGCAGTGTGTGCCTGCGGTTCCTCCTCATGGCAGACGCACTTCTAAATAGACATGAGTGTGGCGTGGCATGACGGCAGCTGAAGGCTGCGCAGGGACACTTTGGTGTGCGCTGTGGGGGGAAGGGGGGGCGGTTGGGCAGCATGTAAGCCAGGAGAAGTGGCAGTGGAGTGTCATGCAGGCAGTGATTGTGCTTTGTTGGAGGTAGTGTGGTGCTTAGCTAAGGTATGCATTGCTAATGAGGGCTTTTCAGAAGTAAAAGTTTTTGGGAGGGGGGGGGCCCACTCTTGCCGCTATTGTGGCTTAATAGTGGGACCTGTGAACTTGAGATGCAGCCCAACATGTAGCCCCTCGCCTGCCCTGTCCATTGCTGTGTCGTTCCCATCACTTTCTTGAATTGCCCAGATTTTCACACAAGGAAACCTTAGCGAGCATCGGCGAAATACAAAAATGCTCGGGTCGCCCCTTGACTTCAATGGGGTTCGTTATTCGAAACGAACCCTCGGGCATCGCGAAAAGTTCATTCTGAGTAACGAGCACCCGAGCATTTTGGTGCTCGCTCATCTCTATTGGACATATTTGAGATATTACAGTTGAAAATGTGAAAAAATGGCAATTGTTTCAAAATTTTCCCAATTTTGGCGCTTTTAATAAACATACACAAATTATATCGGTCTCTTTTTACCAAAATGAAGTACAACATGTGGCGAAAAAACAATGTCAGAATCACTTGGATATGTAAAGCCTTTACGAAGTTATGCTACGTTAAACGACGCATGTCAGATTTCCAAAATTTGATTTCCGTCACTAAGGCGCAAACAAGCTTCGTCACTAAGGGGTTAACGTTTAATGCAACTATGTGGAAAAAATAATTCCAAAATCTCCGTTTACATAAGTCTGATGTTGCTGTAAAAAAAAGGGCTCTTTTTAAAACTGATGCTCCATATGGTAATTAGGTCCAAATATTCTGTTCGAACTGGCTGGGGTTTTCTCTGTAAACACATCTAGACTTCACTTGATTGATGAGGATGATGTGCCTACATCATCCCCGACACCTCCAATACTTGAGCTGTGCATGCGCAGTTGGTTGTGCCCTGGTGTAGGTAGATATGTCTTCTTTCACTGAACATGCTCCCAGGTTGTAAGTTCCCCCATAGTGGAGCAGGAACACAGATTTGAATGTGGCCTAAAATTATCGTTTTTGTTTTTTTTTGCTGAAAAATCCCTCTGACTCTCTGGCTACTATGGGTTGCCCTTGAGTCTAATATGCTGGCCACTACCTGTTGCCAAATAATGAATGACTATAAGAGCAAAGATAATAAGACAGAGAACAGGAAGTGAATTAGAATGGTGCTGACTCATGATGCTCATGGACGTCTATGGAGAGAAGAGGGGGGAGTGAGCTGCAGGAGGGATAGAGATTCACACAGACACTTACTGCAGCTACTATTAAGGTTTATTTTTTAGTTTTTGTTTAACTCCATAAGGACAGTGACACACCACCATATTTTAGCCGTGTTTTTGTGTCCATAATACGGACCTCTGTCCCAACCTGACTGCGGGTCTGTGTGTTATTGGCAGGGTACACAATCTTCAGTTTTCTCCATGTACAGTGTATAGAACACAGCAAAACATCTAGACTCTTCCAACTGTCTTAGAGAAAACTGAACAGTAGCTATACAATATAGCCGGAAAAGAGTAAAACATACAGGATTCAAGTCATAGAATGGCCCAATGGAGTGTAACATTGCTCATGTATACACACAGCAACTTATTTTGAAAAGTTGAGATAAACTTTCAAATCACAGAAAATACCCCACTTATGCAGAGGTACAAACACCAGTTCCAGGATGGGTGTTACCAGGTGCAAAATACTGGTGGAACACAGACTCACACACCTACTATTTTCATGAGGGGGGGACAGCTATGTATTATACTGCACGCTCATATAGGGTGCCAGTCACCATGCAGGTTTACAGCCTATTGTTTAGGGCTCCTTCACACTGGCGAGGGCGATATCAGGCCGTGATTCCCGCTCACATATTGCACTTGTTACCATGTGAAGCCCAAGGGACACCCCGCTGCAGTTGTCACAGCTGTGGCAGAGGATCACAGAGTTCTGCCATTGTTTTCAGCAGGACCTTCCCCATTTAAAACAATGGTCGATCTTGCAGAATGATAGGACAAGTACTGTCACCACAGGCTCCCCCAGAATCCTAAGACTAGTCAGCTTCTTCCTAAAATAATAATCATGAGGTTTCTGTTGGTATTTTGGCCAAACTACACAAACTTCCAACCCGCATTAAGAGTCTCCTTTGTCTTGTGAGTCCCGTTATTAAAGGGGTTATGCTGGGCCAAAGTTTTGTTTGAAACTTCTTCAGCCTTCCGCGTTCTCTCCCTGCTGCCGTCTCTCTGGTCCTCGCTGGTCTTCACTTCCCGCTGTAGGCAACTGGTGATGACGTCCCCGACAAATGGGCCACATAACTGATGTAGCCAATCACTGCCTCCCTGCAGCCTGGTTAATAGCTGCAGCGCTCATGTGACCCAGGGTCGAGTCGTCATCACTCCCCATGTGGCTCACACTACAGGAAACTGCAGTCTGCTGTGCTTTCCTATGCAATTAAAAAAACCAAAACATATCGACATCCACCTAATTAAGGACTCATTCACTTAACTGTGATTTCAGTGCGTATTACACACATGATGCACGGCCGCGTGGTATGTGGTTAATGAAAGTACATGGACTTTCATTGATCTGTTCACATTAGCGCATAGATACGTGCGAGAAATAGATCACAGCATGCTCTGTTTCTCCGTGTACAGATAGTCCCCGACTTGTGACGTTCGATTTACGAACTTTGCAAGTTGCGAACAATCTGTACTACACAGCATGGTGTAATGCAATGGCATTACATCATTCTGTGCAGGGACTGGACAGGCTTCTATTAAGCCTGTCCAGTAAGATCGTGGGACGCTGTGCGGAGGCTAGGCAGCCATGGGCCTTATGAAAGGCCCTAGGACTGCCTATGCAGAGCGCCTATCAAATCGTGCGCTTGATAGGCGCTCTGCATAGGCAGCCCTGGGGCCTTTTAGAAGACCCCCGGCTGCCTAGCTACCGCACAGCGTCCCACGATCTTATCGCAGGACACTGTACATGACCCCTGAACGTTGGGTGCCTGCTGTTTCTTACAGCCGGCACCCGGCAACAGCAGTTCTGACGCGCCGCTCAGCGGTATTTAAAGTGTTAACAGTACAGATGAGCGGTGCGGCGCGTCGGAACTGCTGCCACCGGATGCTGGCTGTAAGAACAGCCTGTACCCGACGTTGTATGGAGCGGGAACTACCCGCGATCCCTTCCATACAACCATT
Organism: Eleutherodactylus coqui; assembly: GCF_035609145.1. Classification (NCBI taxonomy): domain Eukaryota; kingdom Metazoa; phylum Chordata; class Amphibia; order Anura; family Eleutherodactylidae; genus Eleutherodactylus; species Eleutherodactylus coqui. The sequence continues at coordinate 380,978,279 of NC_089837.1, read as the reverse complement.
TGTTCGGACATACGATAAAATGTACTTGCGTACAAGCTACTGGAATGGAACCTGTTCGCAAGTAGGGGATCATCTGTACCATGCAGCATCAGCCCTATTCTATTCTATGGGCAGTGTATGCAATGCCGTCCATACGCAATACATTGCCCCTGAGCGACAATACATACGCAACGCCGCTATGAGACAGAGCACGAATTAATAACATTTTTTTAAAAAGAGAAAAGTCGCACTGCACATGACAGCTGGCTCACGCAGCGTTTTCTGCATATGAGCCTTAAGACTAATAGCACACTGCTGGCTCCATCAGATATATTTGGTATATGCATGCTGGGGGCTTTACTGTACTTATATATCATCTATAGAGAATAGAGATGAGCGAACGTACTCGTCCGAGCTTGATATTCGTGCGAATATTACGGTGTTCGGGATGCTCGTTACTCGTAACAAGTACCACGCGGTGTTCCGGTTACTTTCAGTTTCCTCTCTGAGACGTTAGCGCGCTTTTCTGGCCAATTGAAAGACAGGGAAGGCATTAAAACTTCCCCCTGTGACGTTCAAGCCCTATACCACCCCCCTGCTGTGAGTGGCTGGGGGGATCAGATGTCACCCGAGTATAAAAGTCGGCCCCTCCCGCGGCTCGGCTCAGATGCCGTGTGAGTTAGTGAGGGAAAGTGCTGTTCTATTGGAGTTGCTGTAGGGAGAGTGTTTGTAGTGAGTGTAGGCTTCAAGAACCCCAACGGTCCTTCTTAGGGCCACATCTACGTGTGTGCAGGCTGCTGTTAGCAGTGGAAATTTTTTTTTTCTCAAAATCGGCAGTGCAGAGCATTGCACCCGGTATTAGGGACAGAAGTGGTGCTTAGGCAGGGAGAGTGTTAGGAGTGAGTGCAGCCTTCAAGAACCTCAACGGTCCATTCTAGGGCCACATTTAACTGTGTGGAGTACTGTGCAGACTGGGAGGACTCCCCTTCCCCACCTTAGCTCCCCACTATCTATGAAATAAAACACAACAACCTGCTGGCGTTTTACGTGGGTAGGCCACAGCTTTATTTAATTTTCTCTTTTACTCCACTTTATACCCATCTTCCATGCCGCTTAAAACTGCTTTATGAAATTTTAAACTTTTAAACGTGAAAACAACCAGGCATAAGAAAGCCCCATAATGGGCCTGTACAGCCCTTCCATCCATTGCTGGCATGGAAAAATATTACCGCCACCAAGGATGCAGCATATCCCTATGCTGCACTCCGCCCCCCACATTCCAGCCACAACGCCTCCTCTACCCCGTCCTGCAAGCCTGACAAAAACGTGTCGGTGCCAATATCACTAAGGTGTACACCGTCACCCCTGAACATACCTATCTCTCTCTTTTCTAACTCCCAGTGTCTAACTGACACCCCCCCAATTGACTGAACAAATTTAGACATCTTAAAATTCACATTCTTCCTTGCTTTTTCAATAGCCTCCATATCCCTCGCTTCTCTCCAGAACCTTCTGGCCACAATATCTGACCAGACTAAAATAACTTTGTTGAAGAACTTTTTAAACCGGCATAAATCCTCCTTCATTAACGTCAGCAACTCTCCCACTTTAACTTTCCCCAGATCGTTTCCACCCGCGTGGATTACCAAAATCACTCTATCTGGGGACAGCCTGCTGATTTGCAGCACCTCGTGGAGCAGCCCGGTCCATTTCAAACCTCGTATGCCGTGCCATTGCACGCATACGTCTTTTTGTCCCAAATGGGGACCCATCGGCCTTGCTCTAGCCCTCTTTTCGGCCCAAAATATGTAGGAGTGTCCTACCACCCACACTGTCCAATTTGAACCTGTAAAATAAATCAAGAAAACAGGGGAAGAAATGTCCCCAACATCAAACTCATAACCATTTTTACAATACCCTCAAATCCGGCCTTACGTAGGACCGGTATGCCTCCGACTTCCATCTACCCACCCTTTTTACTTCTTCACTTCGCAAACCGCAGACAAAAGCCTACGTGGCCGCCCCAATTCTAAAGGAATGGGAACCAAATTCGTTTGGCGCAAAACCCAAGTTTTTAAGACATGACCGCATAACCGCCGTGAACTGGTACCTTGTTACCGGAAATCCCGCCGCGTGCACCAATAGCGGGCCGCCCCCGCTGTGGCGTACCATAACGTCTCTAACTAACCTTACTGGGCACCACTCTGTCCCCAGCGCACGAATCCGCAACCATTCACCCGTTCCGTATACGTCAGTTTTCGATTTTCGTATACAAATTTTAATATCGTCGTCCCCGAGCGAAACATCCGAAAATTGAAGACCTCCCGGATTATTTTTACTCGTCGATACTAATTCGCCCAAACGCAACGCCGCAAAAAAGGCCAAGGAAAATGCCGCTCTAAAAAGCGCCGCTTCTTCTACGTTCGCACATACTGATCCCATTATCTTCATCATTGCGCAAAGCAGCTCGAAAGTGATCGGGCGTCTCCCATCCCGAGAAAACTTCTCTTTCTTCCAACCCTTCAGAATTTGCGTAAAACGAAATCCTTTGTCACGTCGCGACTCCCGTGTAGGCGTAACAAAAATGCTATTGCCGAAACATGTTTCCTCGCCGCATCCGCCGATGCTCCCCGCCCGCGCAGGTTCGCCAATATGTCTAAAGTAACCGCTCTAGCCTGCTCCGCATTCGGAAAAAACCCCCCGGCGGCCTCAAACCATTGCTTCCAAATCGCATTATACCGCCGCCATGTGGCTTCGGTTACCGACTTACGGACCAGATTCAGGAGCTCCTTTCTATTATTTGCCACAAGAAAGCAGGGCAACATACCCCCTCGACGTCCGCCGTCGGGTGAAGCTCCCTGAATTTCGACATCTGGAATCGAGAAAGAGCGTCAGCTTTGTTATTTAAACGTCCTGGTACATGGCTCGCTTTGAACTTTATGTTATGTTGTAAACAATCCAAAATCAAATGGCGTAAAGCCGCCAACACCAATTTGCACGCTGAAGACTGTTTATTTACCGCTGTCACCACCGTCTGGTTATCCGACCAAAAACATATACTTCTATTAGCCAAAACCGGGCCCCATAGTTCAATGGCGACCATGATGGGAAAAATTTCCAACAGTGCTATGTTTCTCGTCCATCCTCTCTCGACCCAGGCCTCCGGCCACAAGGCGTTGCACCACCTGTTTCCGAAAATCACACCAAAACCGCAGGCTCCGGCTGCATCTGATACCAGTCCCAGCTCCTCACTGTCGACTTCTTCCCTTTGGCATATTACCTGCCCATTGAAAGTTTCGAGAAAAACCTTCCATATGTGCAGGTCCGCCCTCATTTCCTTTGTCACCCTGACAAAATGATGAGGCTCCCTTGCCCCTCTCGTCGCCAAAGACAATCGCCTCGAAAAGGCGCGTCCCATGGGGATGACCCGACACGCGAAATTTAGCAGACCCAGCAGCACCTGCATTTGATGCAGTGTAACTTTCCGTGATGTACTAACGGTCTCTACCATCTGCCGCAGCCGCGCAATCTTTTCTTCTGGTAGCCGAAACACCATATCCTTAGTATCGATCTCGATACCTAAGAACTCCAAAGCTGTCACTGGCCCTACTGTCTTCTCCGCGGACAGGGGGACGCTTGCCCTTTCCATCAGCCTCTTAAAAGATGCCAATAGAAAACCGCATACGCTTGACTCGGGGGGCCCTACGAACAAAAAATCGTCAAGATAGTGTAAAACCGAAGGGATGCCCGTTTCGAATCGAAGTATCCATTCCAAAAATGAACTGAATACCTCAAAATAATAGCACGAAATAGAGCATCCCATCGGCAAACACATATCCACAAAATAGCAACCTTCCAATCTACACCCCAACAGATGAAAACAATCAGGGTGTACCGGAAGCAACCTGAAAGCTGATTCAATGTCCGCCTTGGCTAACATCGCACCAGCTCCCGCCCGCCGGACTAGATGCACCGCCCGGTCGAAAGACGCGTACGACACTGCCGCTTGCTCTTTCGAAATCCCGTCGTTGACCGAATCTCCCGCCGGAAAAGACAGATGATGGATAAGCCGGAACTTGCCCGGTTCCTTCTTCGGGACCAGCCCCAAAGGTGAAACCCGCAAGTTCCCGAATGGGGGTTCCCGAAATGGGCCCGCCATCCGACCCAATTCCACCTCCTTCATTAACTTCTCCATCACTAATTCTTTGTTTTCTCGAGCCGATTTTAGATTGTCGCAGAGCCTAAGGGAAAAAGTCGGGCTGTGCGGTATCCGGAAACCTTCTATAAAGCCTGATCTAATTAGTCTTGACTCCTGCGTCCTGTGGTACCGGACGAGCCACCGCTCCAGGTACCTGACGTTCACTGGGGTTCGTTCCTGCGCCGGGCACCCCAGGTGTAGCTGCTGTCCCCTGTCGCCTAAAACACCGTACCGCGGAGTGTGCTCCTCCGCACACTGAGCACTCGTGCCGAAACTTACACGACGCGTAGAATCGGCAATGACCTTCGTTGAAGGCCCAACACGATCCGGAGGGTTTTGGTGCCGCAGGTACCTGCTGTCCACTGGCGCCTGCAGCGGTCCCCTGAAAAAACGGCTTTATCGGTTTTTGTGAAAGAATAAGCTGGATCCACACATCCGTTGCCTTCGTGGCCCAGCTTATGTTCTTCATTCCGGAAATACGACGACGAAAATCCTCGTCGTACCTCCACCACGCCGACCCTCCGTGCAGTTTATACGCGCTATGAATGGTGTTCATATACACCAATAATTCGGGACCCTTCTGTGGACTGTGTTGACAGGCTACGTGTGCCAAGATCAAAAACGCCTGTAGCCAATTACCAAATGTTTTGGCTACTTTCGCTTTTCTATCGGTCCCACGTTCCGAAAACCGCTCCTTGTCGACAGCAATATGTTCCACCGACAATAGTGACCATATGTCCACATATGTACCATTCTTAATTTTCTCGGTTATTTCTTCCGTCAAGCCCACCCCGAGCGGGGCTACCCCGCAGAAAAGTGTATCTGCGAACCTCAAACCGTCACCAACCAACTCTTCGCCCCTACGACTCGCCCCTTGCGAGCTCTCGGGTGCGTGAGCCAAACCTTTACCAACCTCGAAACGATTTACCAGCGCTTTAAGCGCCCCCATAAACTCTTCATCACACAACTCTTCGCCCCTACGACTCGACCCTTGCGAGCTCTCGGGTGCGTGAGCAAAACCTTTTTCAACTCCAGAACGATTTACCAGCGCTTTAAGCGCACCCATAAACTCTTCGTTGTACTTATCACCAGATGTTACCGATACATCCCAAACATTCCTGTAATGTGACTCACCCGCCTTGTTCCTCCCTGGTCCCGCCATGAGGAAGCTCGGGCCGGGTGGCGTTGATGTACGATCCCGCCTCTGGCCTGCGTGTCGTTCCATACCCAAATCATGGGTGACACCACGGCTCCTCTGGCTCTGCGCACTGGATGCCCTACCGGCCGAAGATGCCGTATTGTGCCTGCTACTGCGGGGGACGTACCTATTATCTGCGGAAGAAGCCGGCGAGAGAGATGAAGTATCGCGTGAAGCCCGAGCGTCCCGCTCCCGGCCGCTGCGCCTATCGTATGCAACCGCCGCTCCTGCCCTTCTCTGTGCGTCCAGTAAAGGGGCCTTCCTTTTCCGCCCCTCATCCTCTGGAGACACTGAAGAGCTCGTAGCTACCCGCGCTCTTCTGCCTGCCCTAAACCGCTGCGCCCCTTTTTCGCTTCTGCGCCCCCCCACCCCGCCATACTTACCTTGCCCTGCTGCTTGTTCCTCCCTGGCGCGCCAACTTGCTCGCTCCCTTGCCGAGCTGCCCGGTGAGCGCCCGCCTGTGTGCCGCTCGTGTCGAGCCCCTTGCCATCCGCCGGATGCCCCTAATGCCGCTGTTGCCTGCTGCTGCACAAAACGCCCCCCCCCTCTCCCCCCCCTCCCCTCTTCAGGCATAGGGGCTGTTGCCAACGCCCCAAGCCCACTTCTCCTGTAAACTATGCTGCCTGCACTGTCCTCACTATCCCTACCCTCCCTTCTATTTAGCCTCCTAACGCCTCTCTTTGCCATCCGACCCCCCCCCCCTTTCCCTCCCGCTACCTCCGCTTAGCTCTCCCACCCCTCCGCTACGCTCCTCCGGGCTGAACAGGGACTCGCTCCCGTAGCCCCTTGTGGCCTCCTTCCGAAGTGCAGGCCTCCCGCCGGTACTACTTCCGGCTCGCAGATCCCTCCGCCTGTTGAGGGAGACACGTGTCCCGCTCTCCCTCTCCTTCGCCATGACCTCCTGCACCGCCACGGGATTCCCCTTGCCCGCGCTGGACTTACCCGACCTTGGCACCGCTCCTCCGCTCCTGGTGAGTGCACCTCCGGCTTCCGTTCCGCTCTCGTCCCCACTCCTGCGCTCCCCAGACCTGTATGCGTCCGCCTGGCGCTGCGACCGCGCCGCTCCACTCCCGCTCGCTCCCGCTGCTCTTGGGCTGCTTCTGCCCCCTTTCTTCGGCGCTGGGCTGGGGCTTAACCTTGCCGGTGGTTGCCTTCTTCTTTGCGGCCTCCCACGTGGTTCTGTGCCGCCGCACTCCGCCGGTGGCTCTTCCTCCGCTCTCGTCTCCGGTACCGCCGCCGCCGCTGCCGCCGTTGGGGAGCCACTGGGGACCCTGGCTGGCCACAGCTTCACGAATTTGTTGTGCGAGATGCTCCATCTTCAGTCTTGCTTGCAGACCTCTCTTGGTGCGACTTCTCTCTTCTTTCTCCTTCTTAGCACTGACTTCTCCTCTTCCTCCCTCTCTCTCTCCTATCCCTCTAACCCTTCCTTTGGTCGCTTCCTTCCTCCCCATCTTGTTAGCCCCGCCTCCCAGTCCCCCACAGCTTCGTTAGACACTTTGCTGTTCCTCAGGCTGCTGTTAGCTGTGTTGCTAATTTTTTTTTCTTCTCAAAATCGGCAGTGCAGAGCATTGCACCCAGTATTAGGGACAGAAGTGGTGCTTAGGCAGGGAGACTGTTAGGAGTGAGTGTAGCCTTCAAGAACCTCAACGGTCCTTTCTAGGGCCACATTTAACTGTGTGGAGTACTGTGCAGGCTGCTGTTAGCTGTGTTGCTTTTTTTTTTTTTTCTCAAAATCAGCGGTGCAGAGCATTGCACCCTCCATTGATACTACAGGCACAGAATTGTGTGGGCAGGGCCACAACACAGTTATTAGTCATTGAATAGACGCAGTGGGCCTATCCTTTTAAACAAAAGGAAAGAAAGTATATTTGCCCTGCCTCTGTCAGTCCTAAGGGCTCTGGGTACGTGTGTGGTGCGTGGAGAACGTAAAAAAATCAGACGCAACCAGCTACGGTTGAGTGCAGCCTTGCGCCAATTTCTTTCCTGCCTGGGAAATACCTCCTCTGCCACAGTTAATAACTCTGCAACAGTAAAGTTCTGTGACACTTTTGCAGGGCCGCAACACAGTGTCAGTTATTAAACTTATTATTCAGTGAATAGACGCAGTGGGCCTATCCTTTTAAACAAAAGGGAAGAAAGTATATTTGCCCTGCCTCTGTCAGTCCTAAGGGCTCTGGGTACGTGTGTGGTGCGTGGAGAACGTAAAAAAATCAGACGCAACCAGCTACGGTTGAGTGCAGCCTTGCGCCAATTTCTTTCCTGCCTGGGAAATACCTGCTCTGCCACAGTTAACAACTCTGCAACAGTAAAGTTCTGTGACACTTTTGCAGGGCCGCAACACAGTGTCAGTTATTAAACTTATTATTCAGTGAATAGACGCAGTGGGCCTATCCTTTTAAACAAAAGGGAAGAAAGTATATTTGCCCTGCCTCTGTCAGTCCTAAGGGCTCTGGGTACGTGTGTGGTGCGTGGAGAACGTAAAAAAATCAGACGCAACCAGCTACGGTTGAGTGCAGCCTTGCGCCAATTTCTTTCCTGCCTGGGAAATACCTGCTCTGCCACAGTTAATAACTCTGCAACAGTAAAGTTCTGTGACACTTTTGCAGGGCTGCAACACAGTGTCAGTTATTAAACTTATTATTCAGTGAATAGACGCAGTGGGCCTATCCTTTTAAACAAAAGGGAAGAAAGTATATTTGCCCTGCCTCTGTCAGTCCTAAGGGCTCTGGGTACGTGTGTGGTGCGTGGAGAACGTAAAAAAATCAGACGCAACCAGCTACGGTTGAGTGCAGCCTTGCGCCAATTTCTTTCCTGCCTGGGAAATCAAATCACTGGTAATACAGCATGCTGAGGGGTAGGGGTAGGCCTAGAGGACGTGGACGCGGCCGAGGACGCGGAGGGCCAAGTGAGGGTGTGGGCACAGGCCAAGCTCCTGATCCAGGTGTGTCGCAGCCGACTGCTGCGCGATTAGGAGAGAGGCACGTTTCTGGCGTCCCCACATTCATCGCCCAATTAATGGGTCCACGCGGGAGACCTTTATTAGAAAATGAGCAGTGTGAGCAGGTCCTGTCCTGGATGGCAGAAAGTGCTTCGAGCAACCTATCGTCCAGCCACAGTTCTGCGCCGTCCACTGCTGCAAATCCGAATCCTCTGTCTGCTGCTCCTCCTTCCTCCCAGCCTCCTCACTCCACTACAATGACACATGCTCAGGAGCGGGAACACTCCCAGGAACTGTTCTCGGGCCCCTGCTCAGATTGGGCAGCAGTGGTTCCTCTCCCACCAGAGGAGTTTATCGTCACTGATGCCCAACCATTCGAAAGTTCCCGGGGTCCGGGGGATGAGGCTGGGGACTTCCGGCAACTGTCTCAAGACCTTTCAGTGGGTGAGGAGGACGATGACGATGAGACACAGTTGTCTTGCAGTGAGGTAGTAGTAAGGGCAGTAAGTCCGAGGGAGCAGCGCACAGAGGATTCGGAGGAAGAGCAGCAGGACGATGAGGTGACTGACCCCACCTGGTGTGCAACGCCTACACAGGACAGGTCTTCAGAGGGGGAGGCACGGGCAGCAGCAGGGCAGGTTGCAAGAGGCAGTGCGGTGACCAGGGGTAGAGGCAGGGCCAGACCGAATAATCCACCAAGTGTTTCCCAAAGCGCCCCCTCGCGCCATGCCACCCTGCAGAGGCCGAGGTGCTCTAAGGTCTGGCAGTTTTTCACAGAGACGCCTGACGACCGACAAACAGTGGTGTGCAACCTTTGTCGCGCCAAGATCAGCCGGGGAGCCACAACCAACAGCCTCACCACCACCAGCATGCGCAAACATATGATGGCCAAGCACCCCACAAGGTGGGATGAAGGCCGTTCACCGCCTCCGGTTTGCACCGCTGCCTCTCCCCCTGTGCCCCAACCTGCCACTGAGATCCAACCCCCCTCTCAGGACACAGGCACGACCGTCTCATGGCCTGCACCCACACCCTCACCTCCGCTGTCCTCGGCCCCATCCAGCAATGTCTCGCACCGCACAGTCCAGCCGTCGCTAGCGCAAGTGTTGGAGCGCAAGCGCAAGTACGCCACCACGCACCCGCACGCTCAATCGTTAACCGTCCACATAGCCAAATTTATCAGCCTTGAGATGCTGCCGTATAGGGTTGTGGAAACGGAGTCCTTCAAAGCTATGATGGCGGCGGCGGCCCCGCGCTACTCAGTTCCCAGTCGCCACTACTTTTCCCGATGTGCCGTCCCAGCCCTGCACGACCACGTCTCCCGCAACATTGTACGCGCCCTCACCAATGCGGTTAGTGGCAAGGTCCACTTAACTACGGACACGTGGACAAGCACAGGCAGGCAGGGCCACTACATCTCCCTGACGGCACATTGGGTGAATTTAGTGGAGGCTGGGACAGAGTCAGAGCCTGGGACCGCTCACGTCCTACCCACCCCCAGAATTGCGGGCCCCAGCTCGGTGGTGGTATGTTCGGCGGTGTATGCTTCTTCCACTAAAGCACCCTCCTCCTCCTCCTCCTCAACCTCTGTCTCGCAATCTAGATGTGTCAGCAGCAGCAGGACGTCGCCAGCAGTCCGTGTCGCGCGGCGTGGCAGCACAGCGGTGGTCAAGCGTCAGCAGGCCGTGCTGAAACTACTCAGCTTAGGAGATAGGAGGCACACGGCCCACGAACTGCTGCAGGGTCTGACAGAGCAGACCGACCGTTGGCTTGCGCCGCTGAGCCTCCAACCGGGCATGGTCGTGTGTGACAACGGCCGTAACCTGGTGGCGGCTCTGCAGCTCGGCAGCCTCACGCACGTGCCATGCCTGGCCCACGTCTTTAATTTGGTGGTTCAGCGCTTTCTGAAAAGCTACCCACGCTTGTCAGACCTGCTCGTAAAGGTGCGCCGCCTCTGCACACTATTCCGCAAGTCCCACACGGACGCTGCCACCCTGCGCACCCTGCAACATCGGTTTAATCTGCCAGTGCACCGACTGCTGTGCGACGTGCCCACACGGTGGAACTCTACGCTCCACATGTTGGCTAGGCTCTATGAGCAGCGTAGAGCTATAGTGGAATACCAACTCCAACATGGGCGGCGCAGTGGGAGTCAGCCTCCTCAATTATTTTCAGAAGAGTGGGCCTGGTTGGCAAACATCTGCCAGGTCCTTCGAAACTTTGAGCAGTCTACCCAGGTGGTGAGCGGCGATGCTGCAATCATTAGCATCACCATTCCTCTGCTATGCATCTTGAGAAGTTCCCTGCAAAGCATAAAGGCAGCCGCTTTGCGCTCGGAAACAGAGCCGGGGGAAGACAGTATGTCGCTGGATAGTCAGAGCACCCTCCTGTCTATATCTCAGCGCGTTCAGGAGGAGGAGGAGGAGCATGAGGAGGATGAGGAGGAGGGGGAAGAGACAGCTCGGCCCACTGCTGACGGTACCCATGCTGCTTGCCTGTCATCATTTCAGCGTGTATGGCCTGAGGAGGAGGAGGAGGAGGAGGAGGATCCTGAAAGTGATCTTCCTAGTGCGGACAGCCATGTGTTGCGTACAGGTACCCTGGCACACATGGCTGACTTCATGTTAGGATGCCTTTCTCGTGACCCTCGCATTCAACGCATTCTGGCCACTACGGATTACTGGGTGTACACACTGCTCGACCCACGCTATAAGGAGAACCTTCCCACTCTCATTCGCGAAGAGGAAAGGGGTTCGAGAGTGTTGCTATACCACAGGACCCTGGCGGACAAGCTGATGGTAAGATTCCCATCCGACAGCGGTAGTGGCAGAAGGCGCAGTTCCGAGGGCCAGGTAGCAGGGGAGGTGCGTAGATCGAGCAGCATGTACAGCCCAGGCAGTGCAACAGTCTTTAAGGGCCTGGCCAGCTTTATGGCTCCCCAGCAAGACTGTGTCACCGCTCCCCAGTCAAGGCTGAGTCAGCGGGAGCACTGTAAAAGGATGGTGAGGGAGTACGTAGCCGATCGCACGACCGTCCTCGGTGACGCCTCTGCCCCCTACAACTACTGGGTGTCGAAGCTGGACACGTGGCCTGAACTAGCGCTGTATGCCCTGGAGGTGCTTGCTTGTCCTGCGGCTAGCGTCTTGTCGGAAAGGGTGTTTAGTGCGGCTGGGGGAATCATCACAGATAAGCGTACCCGCCTGTCAACCGACAGTGCCGACAGGCTAACACTCATCAAGATGAACAAAGCCTGGATTTCCCCAGACTTCTCTTCTCCACCAGCGGACAGCAGCGATACGTAAGCAATACGTAGGCTGCACCCGCGGATGGAAGCTACGTTCTCTCTCACCATCCAAAACGGGGACATTTCTGCTTCATCAATCTGTGTCTAATATTCCTCCTCCTCCTCCTGCTCCTCCTCCTGAAACCTCACGTAATCACGCTGAACGGGCAATTTTTCTTAGGGCCACAAGGCTCACTCATAATTTTTCTAAACAATTTTTATATGTTTCAATGCTCTTAAAAGCGTTGAAACTTTAACTTGAACCAATTTTTCGTTAAACTGGGCTGCCTCCAGGCCTAGTTACCACTTAAGCCACATTAACCAAAGCGATTAATGGGTTTCACCTGCCCTCTTGGTTGGCCATGGCCAATTTTTGGGATGTACATTAGTACTGTTGATACAGCAATTTTTGTGGGCCCTTGCCTACAGTGTAATCAAATAAATTTTTAGCCCACCTGCATTACAGCTGACGTTACATCCGCTGTGTTGGGCAATGCAATGTGATATTTCTGTGTACCGCCGGTGGCTTCCTGGCACCTACCCATGCTGTGGGTCCACAGGGAATTATAAATGCATCTGATTCCACTTGTAAAGAACCCCAGTCAGACTGGGGCATGCAGTGTGGGCCGAAGCCCACCTGCATTAAGCACGACATTACTACCTCAGCTGTGTTGGGCAATGCAATGGGATATTTTTGTGTACCGCCGGTGGGTTCCAGGGAGCCACCCATGCTGTAGGTGCACACGGAGTTTAACCTACATGTGTCCACTTGTAAAGAACCCCAGTCTGACTGGGGCATGCAGTGTGGGCCGAAGCCCACCTGCATTAAGCACGACATTACTACCTCAGCTGTGTTGGGCAATGCAATGGGATATTTTTGTGTACCGCCGGTGGGTTCCAGGGAGCCACCCATGCTGTGGGTCCACAGGGACTTCACAATAGGGAGTTGTACCTGCATGTGTCTATGAATTAAAAACCCCGGTCAGGTTGGGGCATGCAGTGTGGGCCGAAGCCCACCTGCATTTAATCTGACGTTAGCTCTGCTGTCCAGGGCACTACAATGGGATACATTTATGTACAGCCGGTGGGTTCCAGGGAGCCACCCATGCTGTGGGTGCACACGGAATTCCCATTGCGGAGTTGTACCTGCATGTGACTATTTATAAAAAACCGCGGTCTGACTGGGGCATGCAGACACCTTGACAGAATGAATAGTGTGTGGCACATAGGTTCCCCATTGCTATGCCCACATGTGCAGCTCCTGATGGCGGTGGCACAGGATTCTATTTCTCATTGCTTCTGTACAGCATTGTGGGCTATCGCCCCGCCCCTTTTAAAGAGGGTCGCTGCCTAGCCGTGCCAACCCACTGCAGTGTGTGCCTGCGGTTCCTCGTCATGGCAGACGCACTTCTAAATAGACATGAGGGTGGTGTGGCATGAGGGCAGCTGAAGGCTGCGCAGGGACACTTTGGTGTGCGCTGTGGGGGGGAGGGGGGGCGGTTGGGCAGCATGTAACCCAGGAGAAGTGTCAGTGGAGTGTCATGCAGGCAGTGATTGTGCTTTGTTGGAGGTAGTGTGGTGCTTAGCAAAGGTATGCCATGCTAATGAGGCCTTTTCAGAAGTAAAAGTTTTTGGGAGGGGGGGGGCCCACTCTTGCCGCTATTGTGGCTTAATAGTGGGACCTGTGAACTTGAGATGCAGCCCAACATGTAGCCCCTCGCCTGCCCTATCCGTTGCTGTGTCGTTCCCATCACTTTCTTGAATTGCCCAGATTTTCACACAAGGAAACCTTAGAGAGCATCGGCGAAATACAAAAATGCTCGGGTCGCCCATTGACTTCAATGGGGTTCGTTACTCGAAACGAACCCTCGAGCATCGCGATAATTTCGTCCCGAGTAACGAGCAGCCGAGCATTTTGGTGCTCGCTCATCTCTAATAGAGAACCTAAAAACAAAAGGCAGAGCACTCCCTTGGGTAGTAGTCCCCAGAAAGGGCAAATGGAATAAAGACTGAATCTGCCTCCCTTGTGATGATGGGCTTAGAGCACTACATGTATAGCGACTGGAACAATAGCTGGAGGTAAGCCACAACCAGCCAAAATAAGGACCTCTGAATAAAGCCTTAGTCAGACGAGCGTTTTTTCGCACGATTTGCACATCGCATGTCGCATGCGCAAATCGCGTGACCGGAGGCGAAAAATCGCGGGAAAAATCTGCACCTAGCCGCGTTTATCGTCGCTGCAAAACGCCCGTCTGACCGGAGAAAAATCGCCGTGCGCATCAAAATGCGCATGAAAATTCGTCTGACCGGCGAAAAAAATGATTTTGGTGCGCACATGAAACACAGAACGCAAATAGGCGCGATCTGCGAATCGTCGTGTCCTATAATTTTTCGCATATGCGCATAAAAAGCGGACATGTGACCGATACCATAGTGAACCATTGGTTCTATATATCCGCAAATCGCATGCGCAAATCGCGCAAAAAAACACTCGTCTGACTAAGGCCTAAGGGTGAATGCACATGGATGGATTTGAATTGCGGAGCTGTTGTCTGCCTTTGGATTCCACAGCAAATACCGCCAATGGCATGCTATGAAATAACAAAATAATTCTTCATGCACACAAGCAGAAACCAATTGTGGTTTCTGCTCACGATTAAAAAATTGCAGCGTGCTCCATTTTTGGTTCAAAATATTTTATTCAAAATTTTCCAACACATTACAAGAATATGCATGAACTCAATTATATTGCAAGATTCATAACTTAAATATCATGAGCTCTTCAGGGCCTCTACCGGCTTACCGAAAAGAGACCTAGTCTAATTAGAAACGAAAACAAACTGTACGCAAATAAAAAAAAAACTTAGATAAACAGTATACAAAGACACTAGACAAGACCAGGGAACACAAACGGACATGGGGGTCAAATCATATAAGGGGTGGGGTAGAGCCGCTGGGGAAGCATGCTCCATTTTTACACGGATTCCATGCGGATGGCTTCCATAGAAGTCAATGGGCACCATCCGATCCGCAGCCCTTCTGCAACTGACATTATGGAAAGGTTGTGGATTCCACGTCATGGCTTAGCAACGATGCGGGAAAAGCAGGAGACAGGAAATAACTTGCTGATCGGTGGGGGTCTCAAGAACAGGACTCCCATGTCCCACTCTGCTGTTACTTCTTCCCCAGCAGTGACCTCACTCTGAATGGAGTGCTGGTTGAGCATGCTCCAGAGATGCTCTTAGCAATGATGAACAGGCTAGGCATGCTTTCTGCACTCTGAGCATGCTCTGCCTGCAATGATAAATACGCCTTTTGAAATGAAAGCTATGCTGATTAGTTGGAATTTGTGGTCTGGATCCAGACCTCATAACTGGGCTTTGCATCATACTCTCCTTGCCTTGGAAGTCAGGCTTGCATAACACCAGGGGACTCTAGTGGTCTCCAGCTGCTGCTGTTTACAGCTATTTTTTCTACTATAGCCTGGAACTGTGACACCCCAGTCATAGTCCGTAGGAAGCCCCCGAGCCGTGGCACCCCAGTTATAGTCAGTTGGAAGATCCCCGAGCCGTGGCACTCCAGTCATAGTCTGTAGGAAGACACTAAGCCGTGGCGCGCTAGTCATAGTCTGTAGGAAGACCCCTGATCCATGGCACGCCAGTCATAGTCAGTTGGAAGACGCCCAGCCATGGCACCCCAGTCATAGTCGGTAGGAAGACCCTGAATTATAAGAAGTCTGTTGCAGTATGTAGGAATACCCTGAGCTTCTGGCATGGCAGTCACAGGCCGTACAAATACCCTGAGCCGTGCCATGTTAGCTGCAGTGTGTAGTAATAGTACATTAGCCCAGGGGGCTTCTTCCTTTCTGGCTGACAGCAAAAAAAACCAAAACTGGTTAAAAAAACACTCTTATTTATGACGACAGACCACCAGAACAGCTAACAGTAATCTTCCTCTAACCAGTACTGACTACTACTAGTAGAGGGAGCCTCACCGCAAGCTCTTACACTACACTAATTACGATACAAGTGAGAAGCCCCAACGGATCAGGAGACGGTTTAGCAGACTGACTGCAGGTTTAGCCAACCATCGCAGAGCAGCTTTCTTTCAGTTAAACGGCTGGCAGTATGACTGCTTATCAGTACTGGAGATCAGAGGCGCCTACTTCTCACTTTTAATAGCAAATTAAGCAATTCTTGTATACATTAGGAGCGCATGTTGTCTCTTCAACCCTTCAGTCACTGCTGCTCTGTGTGTGATGATACAATGTTACATAAGAGGTGTAATTTCTGGGATTAGGATGGTCCACGTGTGCATCTGTCTAAGGGCCCTTTCACGTCTGCATTAGGGGGATCCGGTCTCCTGCTCCATTATGGTAGCAGGAATGGGGAATCCCCTGGCTGAACGGATCCCGTTGACCATAATGGAGTCTGTTCATTTTCTGCTCAGCTGGCTGGTATTTATGTTCTGCCGTATCCGCGCAGAATCTGTGAAGCAGATGTGAAAGCAGCCTAATCGGCCTCCTTCACACAAGCGTATTTGTGCGGGTAATACGATGTCACTGAGTTTGTTCACATAAACATATTTTCACATGATGTGCAATCGCTTGAAAAAATGCGTAGCTTGACCTATCTTGGTGCACAACCGCTAGAGCCTATTGAAGTTGATGGGCATACGTAAACGCACATGACATGCGCAGAAAACCTGCGTATTCACTGTGCCACGTACGTAAAAAAATCAACGTGATCATGTGTATTTTTTGTGTGCACAAACACCTGTTGCATTTGCACACACAATTACACTCTGAAGCAGGCGAAATACGCAGCGTAAGTACATGTCGGTCACACCAACATGTCACTTGTACAGATACTCCCCTACTTGCGAACATTCGACTTACGAATTTCACAAGATACGAACTATCTGTCCTGCACAGTATGATGTAATGCTATGGCATTACATCATACTGTGCAGGGTCCGGGCAGACTTCTCTCAAGCCTGATAGAAGCCTGTCCGGTCAGATCGTGGTTGCTAGGCAGCCGGAGGCCTTCTGAAAGGCCCTAGGGCTGTCTATGCAGAGCACCTATCAAGCCGTGCGCTTGATGGGCACTCTGCATAGGCAGCCCTGGGGCCTTTTAGGAGGTCCCCGGCTGCCTAGCAACCACACAGTGTCCCGCAATCTCATCGTGGGACGCTGTACGGGCCCCCTGAACGTCGGGTGCAGGCTCTATCTTACAGCGGGCACCCGGCGGCAGCAGTTCCGACGAGCCGCGCCGCTCGTCAGAACTGTTAACACTTTAAATACCGCTGTCAGAGCGGTATTTAAAGTGTGAACAGTTCCGACAAGGGGCGCGGCACGTCAGAACTGCTGCCGCCAGGTGCCCGCTGTAAGAACAGCCGGCGCCGACGTTGTATGGAGCAGGATCCACCCGCGATCCCACTCCATACAAGCATTTGTTCGACTTGCGAACTAATCAACTTGCGAACAGGTTCCTGGAACGGAACCTGTACACAAGTCGGGGACTATCTGTATGCCCGAAGTGCGCTTACGTGTGAACAAGCCCTGAAGAACATTGTTGCCAATTTTTTGTATGATATTTTGCTA
Organism: Eleutherodactylus coqui; assembly: GCF_035609145.1. NCBI lineage: Eukaryota > Metazoa > Chordata > Amphibia > Anura > Eleutherodactylidae > Eleutherodactylus > Eleutherodactylus coqui. The sequence continues at coordinate 380,961,081 of NC_089837.1, read as the reverse complement.
CTGTGAGTTTCATCTCCTCTTGTACAGACGTCTCCCATGTTGCCCTAAATAAATATTGTTCTTTTTGTGGCCATTTTCCTATAGCATCAGGCCGGGCTCGCACAAGCGTATCTCTCAGCGTCCCACCTGCCAGGGACAAGCGGCACATAGCAAGTATGCAGTGACATTGTGTACTTGCTGCGTCCTGCCCATCACCATTTACAGTCTTGCAGAGTATGTGCGTGTAATACGGCCCAAGATAGAACATGCTGCGATTTTTCTAGCGTGCATATTTCACACAATTTGTGTGAGCGGCACCATGGCCGCCTATGGGAGATTGGTAGAGCATATTCTGCCCGCTGTAACACACTGGTGTGAGACACCCCCTAATGCGTAGTGCTGAGTAGATGACCCATCTGTGGCTACAGCGTGTCATGGTGACGGTGGGCAGGGGGTCCTCACCGTTGTCGCTGTCTGGACCCCGAATGGTCTTTATATAGCCAACTATTAGCTGCTGTTCTTGAACGTTTCAGGGAAAAGCCCAAAAATTAGTCCCTTTCACAGTTACATAAAATAAGAATACAAGTTCATCAGCTGATCTCGTCTGTAAAGTTTGTAGTGAAGTCTCTGCCACAATGGGGTGGGCCACAGCTTTCCCAGACTCCTGAATGGCCAGTTCTCTGAGTTATGCAGTGATGTCTCTTTCACAACGCCAGAGTAGGTAGGAATTAAGATTTGAGCCCCCGTAACAGAAACCTAACACTAAGGGCTCACGCGAGCGTAAGATTACCATGTATTACACGTGCGATACGCGATAACTTGCAGGCAATCAAATACATTGCCTTATGCTGTTTCGATCGTATAAGAATTGCGTAATACGTGAGTGCAAAAAGAACGCAGAGAGCCCTTTTGCTTGCGCTAACAAAGCACTACAGAAGCGCCGGAATATCAGCCGCAGGCGCATATATGTAGGCAGCACATGACGGGGTTAATGGGGAGGCTAGGGTTAACAGTAGTGTAGAGGTGGGGGGGTAGAATAGGGAGGGGGGAGCAGTTAGAAAGTGCGGGAAAAGCAGGAGGAGGAGTTTCAGTCGTCAGCAGAAGGAAGAAGGAGCAGAAGAGAAGAAGACGGAGACAGCGAGGAAGTAGAGAGAAGACACCGAGAGTTACGAAGAGTGAAGACACCGAGAGTTACGAAGAGTGAAGACACCGGGAGTTACGAAGAGTGAAGACACCGGAAGTTACGAAGAGTGAAGACACCGAGAGTTACGAAGAGTGAAGACACCGGGAGTTAAGAAGAGTGAAGACACCGGGAGTTAAGAAGAGTGAAGACAGCAAGAAGCACCGAAGAGCCCGAAGAGGAGCATCTGGAAGAGCCCAGAAGAGGACTTACCGATGGATGCCGTCATAGAGAGGATCCGGGCAGCGGTGGAGGAGCGGGGCTTAGAATGGTTGGTGAGCATCCTGGATGGAGGGGCCCCTGGCCCGGAGCACGTGGGAGCGGTTCCGGCGCAGCCTTCGGGAGCGGAGGGAGCGGCGCCCGTGGTAGCAGCAGCAGCCCCGACGAGAGGAAGAGGACGGAGCCCGGCTGCTGCTGTGAGAAGTGCGTCGGAAGTAGCAGCGGGACAGAGGCCGGGGACTGGCAATGGCCGCAATGCCACAGCAGTCGGGAGGCGCGGGGCGCCGGCAGCAGAGAGGAGAGAGCCGAGGCCACGGAGGGCTCGCGCTCCGGCGCGTCTAAGCCCCGAGTTAACCCCTCAGCGTCGGCGCCGCATAGAGAGTCCCTCACGGGCCCCTCCGGGCCGGCTCCCAGCAGATTCCACAGCAGGTGGGGAGCGCAGGCCCGGGAGGAATCTCACCAGGCGGGTCGGCGCAGCGTCCGGCTCCAGGTCCCGTGCTGCCAGGGGGGCAGGGCCTAGCACCGGACTGTTGGCAGAGAGAGCTGGAGCAGCGTGGGGCCGGGAGAGGTGGTGGTCGGCGAGCAGCCTCACAGTTTTCTTTCAGTCCCACAGGACGTGCGGCCCGCGGGAGCCAGTTCGAGTGGAAGAGGAGCGGCTGTGACTCCGGTGGGGCAACTGCAGCCAGATGAGGACCTCGATTGCCAGCGCGGATCACCCTCGGACGAGGATTCGGATCCGCTGGAGGGAGGATCGGCGGCTGGTGGGACTACAGCCCCTACGCAGCCAGGTGAGCGAACACACGGGGACACACATACTGCAGTTAGCCGCGTTGCGCCAGCGGCAGATAGAGTGGGGGGGCGGACAGGGGGCGAGGGGGCGACGGTAGGCACTCGGGGCGCAGCGAGCGAGTTGGGGTTAATTTTAGGCGGATTATTGGAGCTTTGCGCAAGCAAGAGACAGGGCCAGGGACGTCGCCTCTATCTGCCTGGACTTTACCATCCAATGCGTTGAGTGGTCGCAATAGCGACACGGGGGGAGTTGCGACGGGATCGTCGGTGGGGCAGCAAACAGCACCTGTTACGGTAGGTGTTCAGACAGATAAGGACGGGGATGGAATTCGCCTGGATGACAGAGCGAAGGGGGAGGTGTACGTGTGCTTCGAGGGCCCCCTAGGCGCGCACTTGAAAAAAAAAAGGTCAGAGAAAAGATCTAGCGTGATGAATACGTCGAGATCTTTTCCCTTCTCCCTTTAGAAAAAATTAATTTGGATAAAGGGAAAAGGGCGGAATACAAGAAGGAAGAGGAAGAGAAACGTCGGTGGCGACTGATTCCACAGACTTTCTCCAACTGGATGCAAGCCTTCGCCATTCTGGCTAGTGTTATAGGTGAAAAGGCGCCGGAGAATTGCTCCGGCCTCTTTTGTTACCTCGATGCGATAGGTGAGGCGTATAGGGTGTATGGGGACCAGACATGGCTTAGGTATGACGAGCAGTTTCGTCAAAGAAAAGCGATCCGACCGTCTATTCGGTGGGATCAGAAAGACATAGGGCTGTGGTTGAGGGTAATGGCCCCAGTTAGGTTCGGGCAGCCCTTTCGGGGGGGGCCGGGACGAGCAGCTCGGCCACCGGTTCCCAGGGAGGAAGTCAGGGCGGACAGTCGGGGAGTCATAGGCTCGGATTGTGTTGGCAGTTTAACGACGGCCAATGCAAATTCGGAAGTAGCTGCAGGTTCAAGCACGTTTGCTCCGTGTGTAACGCTACATCACACGGAGCAGCAAAGTGCTTTAAGAAGGGAAAAGGAAAGTTTTTCGGGGCAGCTGGAAAAAGGGATGACACCAGTGAAACTGGCAAAGATGGTGCCGTTTCTAAATAGGTACCCCGACCGAGATAAGGCGAGTTTATTGTTAGAAGGTTTTAGGGATGGTTTTAAAATTCCTGCCCCAGTTCATAGGGTTCCTGTTACTACAAAAAATTTACCGTCGGCGCTCCGGTATTCGGCGGTTGTAACAGAGAAATTGCGTAAGGAGGTTCAGTTAGGACGCATGGCGGGGCCGTTTAGCTCCCCTCCGGTTGCGGATTTGGTGGTTTCACCGCTTGGAGTGGTTCCTAAAAAAGAGCCAAACAAGTTCAGGCTCATACATCACTTGTCTTACCCTAAAGGGGCGTCAGTCAATGACGGTATCGATCCGGAAATATGTTCCGTGGTGTATACCTCTTTTGACGCCGCTACAAAATGGGTGCGCAAGTACGGGCAAGGGGCTAGGTTGGCTAAAGTGGACATTGAGTCCGCTTTTAGGTTACTCCCAGTGGCCCCAGTAAGTATTCGCTTGTTAGGCTGTTTTTGGGAAGAAAGTTACTTTGCGGATAGGTGTCTACCCATGGGCTGTTCTATTTCGTGCGCTTATTTTGAAGCGTTCAGCTCATTTTTAGAATGGGTAGTTAGGGATTGCACAGGGATTAGGTCGGTTATCCATTATTTGGATGACTTCCTGTGCATAGGTCCGGCAAGTTCGCCACTTTGCGCAAACTTGCTGGGGTCCCTTCAATGGGTTACCGGTCAGTTCGGGGTGCCTTTGGCACCAGGGAAGACCGAAGGGCCCACAACGTGTTTAAAGTTTCTGGGCATTACCATTGACACCGTGGCAATGGAATGCAGATTGCCCGAGGACAAAGTGGCGGAATTAAAGGCTGAGGTGAACAGGGCAAAGGTTGTCACAAAAGTTACGTTAAGAGAGCTGCAGTCGTTGTTAGGCAAGCTCAATTTCGCCTGTCGCATTATGCCGATGGGTCGGATTTTCAGTAGGAGATCAGCATCAGCCACAGCAGGGGTTCGGTTACCCCACCATTTTATACGGCTGGGCAAGGGCCACAAGAAGGACCTGGCAGTATGGGCGGCGTTTTTGGAAAACTATAACGGGAGGTTAGTGATGATGGAGGAGGTGGTGGACAATTTCGAACTGGAATTGTTTACCGACGCCGCAGGAAGTTCGGGTTTTGGAGCATACTTCCAGGGTCGGTGGTGCGCGTCCGGGTGGCCGAGCGAATGGTTTTCGTCAGGTTTGGTAAAAAACCTGGTGCTGCTTGAGCTGTTCCCCATAATAGTAGCCGTGGAGCTATGGGGAGCTCAGTTTAGAGATAAAAGGGTGCGCTTTCACTGCGACAACCTGGGGGTAGTGCAGGTAATAAACAGATTGTCTGCATCATCCCCCCCTGTGGTGGCATTATTGCGCCACCTGGTGTTGCAGGCATTGTCGCTGAATGCTTGGATTGGGGCAGTACACGTGCCAGGGGTAAGCAACTCAATAGCGGATGCTCTTTCTCGCTTTCAGTGGGAGCGATTCCGACGGTTGGCCCCAGAAGCGGAAGAAGAAGGGGTGTCCTGCCCAAGACACATATGGAGCGTGGTCAGCGAGCAGTGAGGCACCTGATAGGTGCCTCCTTGGATCGGAGCACATGGGCGGCTTACAAGGCAGCATGGGTAGAATGGGAGGAGTGGTTGAGGCAGTGGGGTGATGTACGGACGGACGAGGACGCGGCAGGGGCATTGTTGGGGTGGCTGGCTAAAAGCGCGGAGGCTGGTTTGTCGGTGGCTACAGTTAATAGGTTTATGGGGGGGGTGGCGTTTGGCGCTAAGTTGAGGGGTGTAACGGATGTAACGAAGAACTTTGTAGTGAGGCAGGCGCTAAAAGGGTTTAGAAGGGGGTGGGGGGGTCCAGATACGCGTCGCCCGGTTTCGTTTGAGTTACTCCTAAAATTGGGCTTCGCGTTGCAGGAGGTTTGTGGGAATGGGTTTGAGTATTCGCTTTTTAAGTTCGCTTTTTCGTTAGCCTTTTTCGGGGCGTTACGAGTGGGGGAATAGATAGCTACAAAGCAAGTAGCGTAGGAGCGAGGGACTGGGGGGCGGGATGTTGAGCAAGGAAGGGTTAAGCGACCGGAAGAAGTGGGTAGAGTGATAATAGGAAGAGGAGGGAGGAAGAGGGGAAGAGTGGCTCATTCCACGTGGAGCAAGAGAAGAAGGAAGACGTGTGAAGGAGGACAGAAGACAATCAAGAAAAGAAGTATGGACCAACTCGTGCTACAGATCAAAGAAGCTGTTGCCAGCAAGGGACCTGAGTGGTTGATGAGGATGGCCGCGGAGTTCGGTGCCACGCCGTCGGGAGAAGCCGGGGCAGGAGAAGAACAGCCGGCGCAGATGGCTTCCAGCGCGCCCCGCGGAAGACCCCAGAGAAGGAGGATTCCCCCTACCAGGCTGAGCCCGAGCCCAGCCGTGAAGAAGGGGGGCCAGTATGCAAGCCCGAGACCTGCGCGTGCAAATATCGATAGCGGAGCGCGGCCGCAGCGAGCCGCGGCGGGAAACAGCATGGGCGCGACTGGAAGAAGCGCCGGAAGAATAGAAGAAACCCCCGAGGGACTTACCAGGACTTCAGCAGCGGCATCAGGAGCGGGTAAGTCCAGCGTGGGAAGGGTTTGCCCCGCGGCTGTCCAGCGTCAGGCGGAGAGAGAAGGGGGCGGCGGGCGGATGGATCCGCGGGCCGAAAGAAGTTCCGGCGCCGGGACTCCTGAGCGGAGGGAGACGAGCGCCAGCGGCAGCAGCGAGGCTGGTAACAGCGCAAGCGGCCATAGCAGCGCGAGCGCAGTACAAGGGGGGGGGGGATGAGAAGGAAGAGGCGCAGGGCGGTAAAACAGAGGGGGGGAAGGGGGGGAGTACAATTAGGCAGTATGGCCCCATTGTCGCCCCAGGGCTCATGCCCTAATATGAGGGGCAGCGGGATATATTCTAAAGACGCCTCAAGCCGGCAAGAGGGAGGGGGAGTACAATTAAACAGTATGGCCCCCTTGTCGCCCCAGGGCTCATGCCCTAATATGAGGGGCAGCGGGATATATTATAAAGACGCCTCAAGCCGGCAAGGGGCTTACGGGGTACGCAGGAAGGAGGGAGGGGCAGCGAGCAGCGGTCACATGTCGCCCCGGGGTTCTTTCCCTTTTGCGAAGGACAGTCGAGCACAAGCAGTCGAAGGCACTTCAGGCCGGCAAGGGGCTTACGGGGTGGAGCAAAGCGGACAGGTGAGACAGAGGAAGGGTAAAGGGGGGGGGAAGCTACCTGCCCGGTAGTCAAGGGGCCGGTAGCGGGACGGAGGGGGGGTTAGGCGGCAGGCGGGGAGTTGGCAGCATGGCGCGAGGAAGCTGGCGCAGCGAAGCAAGGATAGATAGCTTGTCATCGGAGTCCGGTGAGCCTTGTACACGTCGGGAGGTGCCCCATTTCGCCAGAGGGTACAGGCGTTCGGAAGCGGTGGACAGGAGCGGTAGGCGCAGCGGCCACGGGACTTCGGTTTGGGCTTCGCATCAGGCGTTACCATGTTCACCGGCTTCCTCCACAGATGAGAGGCGGGCCTCACGTACCGAAAGGCAGGGTGAGCGGGCCGCAGCCTCCAGGGCGTCCTATGGCTATAGCATGCTACCCCGTGGTGTCTCCCGTAATAGGGACAGGGTACGACACGCGGTGGCGAGTCCGGAAAGGAGCCAACCGGGACCGAGTCACCCGTCTTTCGCCTCGGCAGGGCCGGAGGACGAATTGGAGGGTGAGTCCCAATGTGATAGAGTGTGGGGTGATTCGTCGCCCAATAACGTGAATAATTTTATGGTAGCGCTGAGAGCGCTGGTGAATGAGTTTGATAAAGGTAAAGGAACAGTGTCATGTGTTAACCCGGGGAGACGAGACTCGCCCGTGGTTGGTGATGTGGCTCACGCTACCGGGTGCTCGCCAGCGGTGGCGACCGGAAAAAGCGAAGAGTCGGTAAAAGATGGTCTACGTTTTTCAGATTCTCTATTTTGTGGCGTGGCCCCGCTGGGGGTGGGCCTCGCGGAGGACACAATTGAAAAAATTAAAAGTGGAATATACGTGGACATTTGGTCGCTCCTATCGGTGGAGCATGTGTCGGTTGATAAGGAGCGCTTCGCTGAACGGGACAAGAAGCCCAAAATAGCTAAAACATTTAGCAATTGGCTACAAGCCATGTTGACCCTGGCTCACGTTATATGCCAGTACCAACCGGGTAAAGGCCCGGAGCTACTGGTATATATTAACACTATTCATAGCGCTTACAAGCTGCACGGCGGTGCGGCATGGTGGCGCTATGACGAAGATTTTCGTCGACGGATTTCGGGATTGAGTAACGTGAGTTGGGCGACAAAAGCGACGGATGCTTGGATCCAGTTGATCCTGGCGCAAAAGCCGGCAAAGCCCCTTTTTCAGAGCAATAACGCGGTAACTGGTGGACAGCAGGCACCCGTTCCACATAAGCCCTCGGGTTCCTGCTGGGCATTCGATGAGGGTAACTGTCGGTTTCTTGCAGCATGCAAGTTCCGGCACGAGTGCTCCTTTTGCGGCGGTGCGCACACAGCGGTACGCTGTTTTCGGAGACAAAAGCAAAACTTTCCCGCGGCCACAGCGTTGCCCGGGGGCAACGCCAGTGAACGCGCTGTTCCTGGAGGAGTGGTTAGGCAAGTACCACAGGAGACGGAAAGCAAACCTTCTTAAAGAAGGTTTTAACGCGGGTTTCGTCATTCCGCATCAACCGGGTTCGGCGTTAACGCTTAGCCGCAATTTAAAATCGGCGTATGACAATAAAGAGATGGTGATGGAGAAGCTGCTAAAGGAGGTAGAACTGGGTCGGATGGCGGGGCCTTTTCAGGAACGGCCATTCGAGAACTTGCGCGTTTCACCTTTGGGCTTGGTACCAAAGAAGGAACCGGGTAAGTTCCGGCTTATCCATCACTTATCCTACCCGACGGGCGAGTCAGTCAACGACGGGATTTCCAAGGAGCAAACAGCCGTATCGTAAACTTCTTTCGATAGGGCTGTCTGCCTAGTACGGCAGGCCGGAAAGGGGGCTCTGTTGGCAAAAGCTGATATCGAGTCCGCTTTTCGACTATTACCGGTGCATCCAGATTGCTTCCACTTGTTGGGCTGCCGTCTGGACGGCTTATATTTTGTGGATATGTGCTTACCGATGGGGTGTTCCATCTCTTGTTATTACTTTGAAGTGTTTAGTTCATTTCTGGACTGGATGCTTCGATATGAGACGGGCATCCGATCGGTGTTGCATTATCTGGATGATTTCCTTTTCGTCGGGCCATCAGATTCAGAGGTATGCGGGTTGTTATTGGCATGATTTCAGGATCTGATGAGAAAAGCGGGAGTACCGCTGTCACGCGAGAAAACGGTCGGTCCGGTGACATGTCTTACATTTTTAGGCATTGAAATCGATACCATGGCAATGGTATTTCGTTTACCGGACGAGAAAGTAGCACGGTTGCGGCAAGAAGTTAAGTTGGTTGGCAGTTCTAAGAAAGTTACACTGCACCAGCTCCAAGTAATTATAGGCTTGTTAAATTTTGCGTGTCGGGTCATTCCGATGGGCCGCCCGTTTGCAAGGCGGCTGTCATTGGCGACAGTCGGGATAAAAGAGAAACACCACTTCGTCAGAGTGACAAAGGGTATGAAGGAGGACTTGCACACATAGCAAGTCTTTCTTCAAACGTTCAATGGTCAGGTGATTTGTCAAACTGCGGAAGTTGCAAACGAGGAGCTGGGTCTGATGTCGGATGCATCGGGCTCCTGTGGTTTCGGTGTAATTTTGGAGGACAGTTGGTGCAGTGCACCATGGCCCAGAGAATGGTTCGAAAGACGGTGGGTGAAGAACATAACACTGCTGGAGATTTTTCCGCTAATGATGGAGGTGGAGATCTGGGGGCCGGTTTTGGAAAACAGGAATATCTGCTTCTGGTTGGATAACCAGGCAGTAGTGACAGCGGTGAACAAGCAGACATCCAGATCTCCCTTGGTTTTGGCAGTTTTACGCCATTTGGTCTTGAGATGCCTGCAGAGTAATATTAAGCTGAAGGCGAGACACGTACCCGGAGTAAACAATAACACGGCTGACGCTCTTTCTCGTTTCCAGATGGAGAGATTCAGGGAACTCCACCCGACAGCGGATGTCAAAGGGGTATGTTGCCCGGCGATCTTATGGGAGATAGTAGAAGAGAGCTCACGACTCTGATTCGCAACTCCGTTGCGGAATCGACGTGGAAGCGATATAATGCAATATGGAAAAGGTGGTTGATGGCAGCAGGGGGACAATTCCCTGATGGAGCGCGGGCAAGAGCGGTGACGTTAGACATTATGGCGGAGCTGCGGCGTCGGGGCGCATCGGCGAGCTCGGCGCGCAAGCACTTATCGGCCATTGCGTTTTTGTTGCGCCTGCACGGACGGCGCGATGTGACAAAGGATTTTGTCTTCGGACAGATTCTTAAAGGTTGGAAAAAAGAAAGGTCGTCAAGAGACGACAGGCGGCCGATAACATTTGAGCTGTTAAAGGCGATACTGAACGTTTTGGGAGCAGTGTGCAAAGACGAAAGCGAGGTGCTGCTCTTTCGGGTTGCGTTTTCATTAGCGTTTTTCGCAGCATTGAGACTGAGTGAAATAGTGGCTCCCAGCTGTAGGAAACTGGGGGGGCTGCGTTTCGAGGATGTTCTGTGCGGTACAGATGATATAAAGCTATGCATCAAAAAGTCCAAGACTGATGTGTATGGCGCAGGCGTGGGGACAGCTGCGTGTCCTGTGGCATTGCTGAGACAGTTTTTGTCACGGCACAGTGGAAAAGGACAACTATTGGCGCATGCTTCAGGAGCCCCACTAACCAAGTTCCAATTTGGGGCGGTTATGCGCGCATGCTTGAAGAGATTAGGTTTCGAGCCCAGCGAGTTTGGCACGCATTCGTTCAGGATTGGCGCAGCAACGTCAGCGTTCGCTTGCGGATTAAGAGGAGACGAGGTGAAGCGGGTTGGACGCTGGAGGTCGGAGGCGTACAAGTCGTACGTCCGACCAAATTTGAGAGTGTTATAGTTAAAGTTACATTGTGGTGTGCCGTTATGTGTTTATTTTGCAGGTTTGGAGTGGACAGTTTGGGTGGTGGGCCACTCTTTCATTCATTGGGCAGAGAAAAGAGCGGGGACCCGGCCCATTGGCAGGAACCTGGGCCTGAAAGAGGTCCAGGTAAAATGGCACGGGATAAGAGGTCTACAATGGGCCAAGCTGCTACAGGAAATATTGCGTGTCAGCAGATGGTCCCAGGGGAAAGTGATATTGAGAAGGTACAGGTCCATAAAATGGAAGAATCTGTCTCAAAATGGCCGCTAGATACAAAATGGAGCATTATAAGATGTAAATAAGCTTGTGTGTAGTGAAACAATAAATTTGCAAAAATAACTTTACAGCAGGGTATTCGGTGCATTGTCTAATGATTTGTTTTTTTTTCTTTCTATTCATCCGAGAACATTTGCCTGGTACAGCCGCTATCAGAAAAACCTCCCCCATGTCCTGAGCTTTGGAAAAGAGCAAATCGTGCTGATAAGACGCTGCGATCATCCAAACTCACAAGAGAGAATAATCATTTGAAGGACATTTCACATATTTATTCTCACTGCGCTGATTGTTCAACAAAGCACAATTCTTGATGTTTTTTCTAACCCAATAAGATTAACCTCGTGACTAATGACGTATTGCTTTCCTGTATTAAGAAATATACTCAGTCAATAAAGATTCAGTGTATACGCGCCTGAAGCAGAGTGGGCTGTATATACCCGCCGCGGCTCATCTCTACATATCTGTGAGAGCTAATTACTATAAATCATATAGTTTTTGGCCTCTCTGATGCATCCAGGTATGAACTAATTTGGAACCCAAGGCTTGAAAGGTTAATGTGACCGGTCATGTGTAACGGTCCTTAACAATATTGGTAATTCACGCGGGTGGTAATGACTTGGGGAGGGTAAGGGTAGCTGAGTTAGTAACGCTTATGAAGGAGGATATGTTGAGGTTCAAAAAATTTTTTGAGGAGACCATTATAGTATGGTCCGATATAGTCGCCAGGAGAGTGTGGAAAGAAGCAAGGGACGTGGAGGCTATCGACAGGGTAAGAAAAAGTGTAAATTTTAAGATTTCTAAATTCGTTAAGTCAATAGGAGGGGTAGCCGTTAGGCACTGGGAGCTGGAGAAAAAGGTGCCAGGTATGTGGAGGAAGGATGGTGTCCATTTAAGTGATATAGGTATGGACACATTCCTATCGGGGTTGCAGGACGGGGTGGAGGCGGCTCTGTCGCTGGCATGTGGGGGGCGGATGACAGCGTAGGCAGGCTGCATCCTTCATGGCGGTTTAGCGGTATTTCCATGCCAGCTGGAGAATTGAGGGTGCGTACAGGCCGTAACAGGCTTTCTCACGCCTCGAAAGTTTTGGTAGCGTTAGGAGTAAGAATAGGCGATAGGCATGGAAAGAAATAAATAAGTTGGATTTTATATATTAATAAATAAATAAGCTGTGGCCTTCCCACAAATTTATGCCAGCATAAAGAAATATGGTTGTTTTAATAAAGAAGTTTTTGTTAATAAGAAGTGGTCCCGTGTTTTATTAAAGGGAGCGTTATAAGGTGGGAAGTCCCCCCAGTCTTGGTTTCCCCCAGCAAAAAGATAGGGGGGGGGGTTTGAAAGCCGAGGACACTAGAGTTATAAAGGGGCGTTTGGAAATAGTCATTCGGCGTTCTAAGACGGATCAGGTCGGAAGGGGTCGTCGGGTGTCGCTGGGGCGTATTTCAGGGGAAAACATGTGCCCGGTTAGTTGTTGGGAGAACTACTGTTCTCTAGCAGGGGCCAGGGTAGGGCCCCTGTTACAGCATCAGGACGGTTGTTATTTATCAAGGTTTCAGTTTGAGGCGGTGTTTAAAAGAGCGTTAGCTGTTCTGGGACTGGATGGTTCAGGTTTCGGAACGCATTCGTTCAGAATAGGTGCGGCGACAGAGGCGGCAGCGAGGGAATTGGATAGTCAGGCGGTGATGGGAATCGGTCGGTGGAAGTCGGAGAGGTTTAGACGGTATATTAGACCGCATTTGCTGTAAGGGCGGGTAGGGGGCACATGGTGGGGCGTTATTTACGGTTAGTTTTGTTCCTTTTTTGTTACAGATCCGCGTGCTGCACTCGTGTGGATAATGGGCCACTCGTATGTTTTTTTTTGGGGGGGGAGGACAAAGATCAGGCCTAATGGGAGGCAGCTCAGACTGAGTAAGGATGCGGCGGTAATTCGCTGGATAGGAGTGCGGGGCATGGCCTGGTTCCGGGTTTTGCAGGATGTACAGCGCCTAGTCTCTCTAGACAGGACGCCCGACATCCTAGTATTACACGTCGGGGGCAACGATTTGGGGCGTAGACCCTTCAGAGAGCTAGGCAGAGACATACAGTACGATATGCTTCGGTTGTTGCAGATGTACCGGGGCTTGATCTTGGTCTGGTCCGAGATGGTCCCTCGTAAGGTTTGGCGGAATGTGCGTTCGGTGCAAGGGATAGATAAAGCAAGGATCAAGGTGAATCGTGAGGTGTCTCGCTTCGTGGTGCGGAATGGAGGAGTCGCCGTGCGGCATATTGATCGACAAAGGAGTGGGAAATTTTTGGAGAGGCGACGGGGTCCACCTCAACGAAATTGGGACGGATCTTTGGTTAGAGGGGATACAGGAGGGGATAGAACGCGCACTGGTTCTGTGGGGGGCTGCGCAGGCATGAGGTGGTCATGCCATGCTGGCTGTGGCAGTTGGAGGGGGGGGTGGAGTTCTCGGAGCCAGTTCGGATGCGGGGCGGGGGGGGGGGGAGAGCGGAGGGCCGATGGCTGCCTGTCCCCCCTTCCCGCCCCATTGTTGGTTTACAGTGTGTGGTCGGTCTGTCGCCTCCCGGCTCTGTCAGGCCGGAGTCCCTGCGGAGACGAGTGGGCTGGCCTAGGAACGGCTAGCAGGTCTCTGAGTCGGGAGGTGGGCGACTAGGGGCAACCGTGTGTGTTGCCTCCCGAGTCGGCGGTCTGGCGACGGGAGGGTGGTAGCGGGAGGGATCTTCGGTCTCCCGAGTCGGATAGTGGGAGAGCGGCGGGAGGCAGTACGGAAGATCCTTTTCCCTGTAGTGAGGCGACAGAGGGGGTTGTAGGCTCCGGGGACTTCCCCCCTTTTGGTGGGTTGTCTATTCTTTAATGTGTTTTTTACCCATTGTTAAATTTAAAGTGGCCAAAAATTATCCAAGCTAGAAGTAGTAGCGTATTGTTTGGATGGTTACAAGGAAGTGGGGGGATAGGTCACAGGGGCTCACTCCGTGATACCCGCGTCATGGCTACAAGACCAGCCAAAAATCAATCTAGCATCACGATCAACTGGTAAATATACTCGAAAGTGCCCAGAGAAACTGATTAGTATCCTTGAACGTATATCACCCTGTAGGCGCCGTGTAGCTGCAGCGACCCGGGGAGTGATAAAAAGTTTCTGCGGAGTGGCCCTTTAATAATTGTCCACCCTGGTAACACTGAGATGTGCGAGCCGTCACATGATGCACTACAAGTGAGAACGCCATCCGATCTATGCAAGGAAGCGAGAGCCGTTACTTGGGCAGTAATTCTAATGAGTGATGATGATTTGGGCCAATCTCGTTATGTAGCTGCAGCTCTCTGAGAGATGCCGCTGTAATCTGCTCACTGATTCCCCAACCGATCATTGGGTCTTCTAGCAGATTTGTCCTCAGCACATTATTATAAATTCTGCATAAAGTGGGTGAGTGACATCCCTGCTTCTCAGGTACGCAGTAGAGTTCTGGTATCCCCTATTCAGGCCCTGCTTCTGGTGCTCGTTTGTTACAAGACTGCGCAGAGATGACCGGTAATAAGGCAAAGGGATAGTGGCGTAGTTTCTTAGCTTTTTATTTCTGTCTGCCTACCCTTTTTAGTTAAATACGAGGGGCTACTGATAAGTCTTTGGCTTTACCCAGAAAGAAACGAGATAGGAAGATGAAACTTTACATTTATTCCACATACTCTCCACTGATGTCAACACACTTCTTACATCGGTATTCCAATTTCTGTAAGTCTTGCAAAAAGAAGGATTTCGGTTGTGCCTCAAACCAGTCATCCGTAGCAGCCATGGCATCAGAAATGGTGTGAAATTTGGTACCCTTGAGGTGTTTCTTCAGGTTTGGAAACAGATGATAGTCGGAGGGAGCTAGATCTGGTGAATAGGGTGGGTGGTCCACCAGCTGGAAGCCTAGCTCCACCAGTTTTGCCGTGGTCGCTTGTGTAGTGTGAGCGGAGGTGTTGTCTTGCAGGAACAAGATTCCTTTGGACAGCTTGCCACGGCTTTTGGCCTTCAGAGCTGCCTTCAATTGGTCCAAAAGTTCAATGTAATACCTTGCATTGATGGTGGAACCATTTTGAAGGTAGTTCACTAGCAGCACGCCCTCCTTATCCCAGAACACAGACGCCATCAACTTCTTTGGGCGAGGAGAACAACTGTGCCTCCACTCTTTTGACTGCTTCTTGGTTTCAAGGTCATACAAATAAATCCAGGTCTCATCCATAGTGACCAGTCGATCCAGGAAGTTCCTATCAGTCCGGAAACACTGACAAATGGACCAGGAAGTTTTCACTCACATGCTTTTCTGATCTGTTGTCAAACACTTGGGGACCCGCTTTGCAGATAGCTTCTTCATGTTCAAATGTTCAAGGATAATGACTAGAGATGAGCGAGCACCAAAATGCTCGGGTGCTCGTTACTCGGAACGAACTTTTCGCGATGCTCGAGGGTTCGTTTCGAATAACGAACCCCATTGAAGTCAATGGGCGACCCGAGCATTTTTGTATTTCGCCGATGCTCGCTAAGGTTTCCTTGTGTGAAAATCTGGCCAATTCAAGAAAGTGATGGGAACGACACAGCAATGGACAGGGCAGGCGAGGGGCTACATGTTGGGCTGCATCTCAAGTTCACAGGTCCCACTATTAAGCCACAATAGCGGCAAGAGTGGGCCCCCCCCCCTCCCAAAAACATTTACTTCTGAAAAGCCCTCATTAGCAATGCATACCTTAGCTAAGCACCACACTACCTCCAACAAAGCACAATCACTGCCTGCATGACACTCCACTGCCACTTCTCCTGGCTTACATGCTGCCCAACCGCCCCCCCCCTCCCCCCCACAGCGCACACCAAAGTGTCCCTGCGCAGCCTTCAGCTGCCCTCATGCCACGCCACACTCATGTCTATTTAGAAGTGCGTCTGCCATGAGGAGGAACCGCAGGCACACACTGCAGAGGGTTGGCACGGCTAGGCAGCGACCCTCTTTAAAAGGGGCGGGGCGATAGCCCACAATGCTGTACAGAAGCAATGAGAAATAGAATCCTGTGCCACCGCCATCAGGAGCTGCACACGTGGGCATAGCAATGGGGAACCTATGTGCCACACACTATTCATTCTGTCAAGGTGTCTGCATGCCCCAGTCAGACTGCGGTTTTTAATTCATAGACACAGGCAGGTACAACTCCCTATTGTGAAGTCCCTGTGGACCGACAGCATGGGTGGCTCCCTGGAACCCACCGGCGGTACACAAAAATATCCCATTGCATTGCCCATCACAGCTGAGGTAGTAATGTCGTGCTTAATGCAGGTGGGCTTCGGCCCACACTGCATGCCCCAGTCAGACTGGGGTTCTTTACAAGTGGACAGATGTAGGTTAAACTCCGTGTGCACCTACAGCATGGGTGGCTCCCTGGAACCCACCGGCGGTACATAAAAATATCCCATTGCATTGCCCAACACAGCGGATGTAACATCAGCTGTAATGCAGGTGGGCTAAAAATTCATTTGATTACACTGTAGGCAAGGGCCCACAAAAATTGCTGTATCAACAGTACTAATGTACATCCC
Source organism: Eleutherodactylus coqui (assembly GCF_035609145.1). Classification (NCBI taxonomy): domain Eukaryota; kingdom Metazoa; phylum Chordata; class Amphibia; order Anura; family Eleutherodactylidae; genus Eleutherodactylus; species Eleutherodactylus coqui. Next base: position 380,944,931 of record NC_089837.1, on the reverse strand, counting down.
AAAAATTGGCCATGGCCAACCAAGAGGGCAGGTGAAACCCATTAATCGCTTTGGTTAATGTGGCTTAAGTGGTAACTAGGCCTGGAGGCAGCCCAGTTTAACGAAAAATTGGTTCAAGTTAAAGTTTCAACGCTTTTAAGAGCATTGAAACATATAAAAATTGTTTAGAAAAATTATATGAGTGAGCCTTGTGGCCCTAAGAAAAATTGCCCGTTCAGCGTGATTACGTGAGGTTTCAGGAGGAGGAGCAGGAGGAGGAGGAGGAATATTAGACACAGATTGATGAAGCAGAAATGTCCCCGTTTTGGATGGTGAGAGAGAACGTAGCTTCCATCCGCGGGTGCAGCCTACGTATTGCTTACGTATCGCTGCTGTCCGCTGGTGGAGAAGAGAAGTCTGGGGAAATCCAGGCTTTGTTCATCTTGATGAGTGTAAGCCTGTCGGCACTGTCGGTTGACAGGTGGGTACGCTTATCCGTGATGATTCCCCCAGCCACACTAAACACACTCTCTGACAAGACGCTAGCCGCAGGACAAGCAAGCACCTCCAGGGCATACAGCGCGAGTTCAGGCCACGTGTCCAGCTTTGACACCCAGTAGTTGTAGGGGGCAGAGGCGTCACCGAGGACGGTCGTGCGATCGGCTACGTACTCCCTCACCATCCTTTTACAGTGCTCCCGCCGACTCAGCCTTGACTGGGGAGCAGTGACACAGTCTTGCTGGGGAGCCATAATGCTGGCAAAGGCCTTGGAGAATGTTCCCCTGCCTGCGCTGTACATGCTGCCTGATCTCTGCGCCTCCCCTGCTACCTGGCCCTCGGAACTGCGCCTTCTGCCACTAGCGCTGTCGGATGGGAAGTTTACCATCAGTTTGTCCACCAGCGCCCTGTGGTATAGCATCACTCTCGAACCCCTTTCCTCTTTGGGAATCAGAGTGGAAAAGTTCTCCTTATACCGTGGGTCGAGCAATGTGTACACCCAGTAATCTGTAGTGGCCAGAATGCGTGTAACGCGAGGGTCACGAGAAAGGCATCCTAACATGAAGTCCGCCATGTGTGCCAGAGTACCAGTACGCAACACATGGCTGTCCTCACTAGGAAGATCACTTTCAGGATCCTCCTCCTCCTCCTCTTCCTCCTCCTCAGGCCATACACGCTGAAAGGATGACAGCCCAGCAGCATCTGTACCCTCAGCAGTGGGCCAAGCTGTCTCTTCCCCCTCCTCCTCATCCTCCTCATGCTCCTCCTCCTCCTCCTCAACGCGCTGAGATATAGACAGGCGGGTGCTCTGACTATCCAGCGACATACTGTCTTCCCCCGGCTCTGTTTCCGAGCGCAAAGCGTCTGCCTTTATTCTTTGCAGGGAACTTCTCAAGATGCATAGCAGAGGAATGGTGACGCTAATGATTGCAGCATCGCCGCTCACCACCTGGGTAGACTCCTCAAATGTTCCAAGGACCTGACAGATGGCTGCCAACCAGGGTCACTCTTCTGTAAATAATTGAGGAGGCTGACTACCACTGCGCCGCGCAAGTTGGAGTTGGTATTCCACTATAGCTCTACGCTGCTCATAGAGTCTGGCCAACATGTGGAGCGTAGAGTTCCACTGTGTGGGCACGTCGCACAGCAGTCGGTGCACTGGCAGATTAAACCTATGTTGCAGTGTCCGCAGGGTGGCAGCGTGCGTGTGGGATTTGCGGAAATGTGCGCAGAGCTGGCGCACCTTTCCGAGCAGGTATTACAAGTGGGGGTAGCTTTTCAGAAAGCGCTGAACCACCAAATTAAAGACATGGGCCAGGCATGGCACGTGCGTGAGGCTGCCGAGCTGCAGAGCCGCCACCAGCTTACGGCCGTTGTCACACACGACCATGCCCGGTTGGAGGCTCAGCGGCGCAAGCCAGCGGTCGGTCTGCTCTGTCAGACCCTGCAGCAGTTCGTGGGCCGTGTGCCTCTTCTCTCCTAAGCTGAGTAGTTTCAGCACGGCCTGCTGACGCTTGCCCACAGCTGTGCTGCCACGCCGGGTGACACCGACTGCTGGCGACGTACTGCTGACACATCTTGATTGCGAGACAGAGGTTGCGTTGGAGGAGGAGGAGGAGGAGGAGGAAGGTGCTTTAGTGGAGGAAGCATACACCGCCGCAGATACCACCACCGAGCTGTGGCCCGCAATTCTGGGGGTGGGTAGGACGTGAGCGGTCCCAGGCTCTGACTCTGTCCCAGCCTCCACTAAATTCACCCAATGTGCCGTCAGGGAGATATAGTGGCACTGCCCGCCTGTGCTTGTCCACGTGTCCGTTGTTAAGTGGACCTTGGCAGTAACCGCGTTGGTGAGGGCGCGTACAATGTTGCGGGAGACGTGGTCGTGCAGGGCTGGGACGGCACATCGGGAAAAGTAGTGGCGACTGGGAACCGAGTAGCGCGGGGCAGCCGCCGCCATCATGCTTTTGAAAGCCTCCGTTTCCACAAGCCTATACGGCAGCATCTGTAGGCTGATCAATTTTGCAATGTGCACGTTTAACGCTTGAGCGTGCGGGTGCGTGGCGTCGTACTTGCGCTTGTGCTCAAACTGTGGCACTAGCGACGTCTGGACGCTGCGCTGAGAGCCATTGCTGGATGGGGCCGAGGACAGCGCAGGTGATGGTGTAGGTGCAGGCCAGGAGACGGTAGTGCCTGTGTCCTCAGAGGGGGGTTGGATCTCAGTGGCAGGTTGGGGCACAGGGGGAGAGGCAGTGGTGCAAACCGGAGGCGGTGAACAGGCATCGTCCCACCTTGTGGGGTGCTTGGCCATCATATGCCTGCGCATGCTGTTGGTGGTGCCTCCCCAGCTGATCTTGGCGCGACAAAGGTTGCACACCACTGTTCGTCGGTCGTCAGGCGTCTCTGTGAAAAACTGCCACACCGTAGAGCACCTTGACCTGTGCAGGGTGGCATGGCGCGAGGGGGCGCTTTGGGAAACAGTTGGTGGATTATTCGGTCTGGCTCTGCCTCTACCCCTGGCCACCGCACTGGCTCGGCCTGTACCCACACCCTCACTTGGCCCTCCGCGTCCTCGGCGGCGTCCACATCCTCTAGGCCTACCCCTACCCCTCAGCATGCTGTATTACCAGTGATTTGATTTCCCAGGCAGGGAAGAAATTGGCGCAAGGCTGCACTCAACCGTAGCTGGTTGCGTCTGATTTTTGTACGTTCTCCACGCAGCACACACGTACACGGAGACCTTAGGACTGACACAGGCAGGCCAAATATAATTAATTCGCTTTTTTGATAAGGGAGGGCCCCACTGCGGATATTCAATGAACAATACGTTTAATAACTGTGGTGTGGCCCTGAAAAAGTGTCACACAACTTTAGTGTAGCAGAGTTATTAACTCTGGCAGAGCAGGTATTTGCCAGTCAGGAAAGACAATGGCGCAAGCCGGCAGTAAACCGTAGCTGGTTGCGTTTGATTTTTGTACGTTCTCCACGCAGCACACACGTACACGGAGACCTTAGGACTGACACAGGCAGGCCAAATATAATTAATTGAATTCGCTTTTTTGCAAAGGGAGGGCCCCACTGCGTATATTCAATGAACAAGAAGTTTAATATCTGTGGTGTGGCCCTCAAAAAGTGTCACACAACTATAGTGTAGCAGAGTTATTAACTCTAGCAGAGCAGGTATTTGCCAGTCAGGAAAGACAATGGCGCAAGCCTGCAGTAAGCTGTAGCTGGTTGCGTTTGATTTTTGTACGTTCTCCACGCAGCACACACATACACGGAGACCTTAGGACTGACACAGGCAGGCCAAATATAATTAATTGAATTCGCTTTTTTGCAAAGGGAGGGCCCCACTGCGTATATTCAATGAACAAGAAGTTTAATATCTGTGGTGTGGCCCTCAAAAAGTGTCACACAACTATAGTGTAGCAGAGTTATTAACTCTAGCAGAGCAGGTATTTGCCAGTCAGGAAAGACAATGGCGCAAGCCTGCAGTAAACCGTAGCTGGTTGCGTTTGATTTTTGTACGTTCTCCACGCAGCACACACGTACACGGAGACCTTAGGACTGACACAGGCAGGCCAAATATAATTAATTGAATTCGCTTTTTTGCAAAGGGAGGGCCCCACTGCGTATATTCAATGAACAAGAAGTTTAATATCTGTGGTGTGGCCCTCAAAAAGTGTCACACAACTATAGTGTAGCAGAGTTATTAACTCTAGCAGAGCAGGTATTTGCCAGTCAGGAAAGACAATGGTGCAAGCCTGCAGTAAACCGTAGCTGGTTGCGTTTGATTTTTGTACGTTCTCCACGCAGCACACACGTACACGGAGACCTTAGGACTGACACAGGCAGGCCAAATATAATTTCTTTTCGCTTTTTTGCAAAGGGAAGGACCCACTGCGTATATTCAATGAACAATAACTGTGTTGTGGCCCTGCCTACACAATTCTGTCCCTGTAGTATCAATGGAGGGTGCAATGCTCTGCACAGACGATTTTTAGAAAAAAAAAAATATGCAACACTGCTAACAGCAGCCAGCACAGTACTCCACACAGTTAAATGTGGCCCTAGAAAGGACCGTTGAGGTTCTTGAAGGCTACACTCACTCCTAACACTCTCCCTGCCTAAGCACCACTTCTGTCCCTAATACCGGGTGCAATGCTCTGCACTGCCGACTTTGAGGAAAAAAAACAAAAAAACACTGCTAGCAGCAGCCTGCACACAGGTAGATGTGGCCCTAAGAAGGACCTTTGGGGTTCTTGAAGCCTACACTGACTCCTAACGCTCTCCCTACAGCAGCACCAGCACGATAGTACTTTCCCTCAGCTAACTCACAAGGCATGTGTGGCGAGCCGCGGGAGGGGCCGACCTTTATACTCGGGTGACATCTGATCGCCCCAGCCACTCACAGCAGGGGGGTGGTATAGGGCTTGAACGTCACAGGGGGAAGTTGTAATGCCTTCCCTGTCTTTCAATTGGCCAGAAAAGCGCGCTAACGTCTCAGAGAGGAAACTGAAAGTAACCGGAACACCGCGTAGTACTCGTTAAGAGTAACGAGCATCCCGAACACCCTAATATTCGCACGAATATCAAGCTCGGACGAGTACGTTCGCTCATCTCTAATAATGACACAAACACGTTCACGAGAAACCCCCATGATGTCTGCTATTCCTTTAGCTGAAATTGGCCGATTCTCCAGTATGAGGTTGTGCACAGCATCAACGATCTCTGGAACAACAAGCTCTCTCGGTCATCCAGGACGTTCCTCCTCATTGGTGCTGAAGTGGCCCGTTTTAAATTTGACAACCCAGTTCTTAACTGTAGAATATGAAGGGCATTGATCCCCCAATGTCTGCAACATATCCCCATGAATATCCTGCGTAGACTTTCTTTGTAGAAACAAGAATTGTATCACTCCTCTGCTCTCATTTGCCGTGAATATCGCCTGAGACTCCGCCATTCTGTTTTCCTGCGTGCCTAGATCACTGTTGCCATGAACTACAAACGCAAAATTTTGAAAACATATATTAGACACATAAGGCTTTCATGTGATGTAACATTTGTTACCATAGAAACAAAAATAGAACACAAAGCCAAAGACTCATATTATATATTTAGTCCCTTTCACATGGGTGTATTTGCACGCACAAAATTTGCATATGCAGTACATAGAGAATGGCATATTTTCCTGCACGCATTTATCCTCTACATTTCAGTGGCGTGCAAAAAAAATACAGCTTGCTCTGTTTTCTGGTGCATTTGTTCACCAAAGGTCCCCATAGAAGTCAATAGGGATGCACAAATGCGCGAACAACAGCTAGGGGATGCGTGAAACACTGCGTAGTTGCGCAGCGAAAGGAACAAATCTGGAACTCATTAGACTATTTGGCCATTTCAATCAGTTTGCTGCATGCAAATGAACATGCCTGGCAGGTGGAAAAATTACAGTAAAATATACTGATGCGCTGATCCCACAAATATGCAGAACTCGGACACGCGCAAATATGCATATGTTTGTGTGAAGGGGGCCTTATACACTGCTAATCCAGAACATCTGATAAACTGGCATCTGCCCAACCCTGGCCATAGCAGATTAATGGAACTGCACTACACATCATTTGCATGTTTTTTGTGGGACTTGTAGACGAAAGCTGTATGAAGAATTGCAATACGGTCAAACTGAATTCTTATTTATTTGCAGTACAGGTCAGATTGGGGGGGGGGGGGATATGTCTTTCATTTTTGTTTATTTCAGCATGAACAACGTGACTTGATGAGTCTTCATGATCTAATAAACTTTTGGATGACTTTCCAGAATAAACTGACATGTGTAAAATCATATGTAAGGCTGAAAAAATACATCTATCCATCCAGTTTAGCCTATTACCCTCTTCCACCAATGTTGACCCCCCTCCCCAATGTGTACAAATGTGTACATGGGGAATAACAGCATTTATTGCTAATATGATTTGTTTTCATTTCTAATTGTCAGTTTCCTCTAAGCTGGTGGGTGGAGACAAGCTGCTATTATGTCATATATGCACTACACATGGAGAAAACAGCAGATTCTATTTCTTAACTGTTTGTAGCACACACACAATAATATGAAAGACATTTTACAGCAGTACTAAGCAGTGTAGCTGTGAATCTACAACTGGGGTGAACTAGAACTCTTACTAGATGCTGCAGTTGAATGTATGTGTGTGTCTCCATGCCTTAGTTTTCCTCCAGAAGCCTACTTCTCCCACTCTCCCCTCCCTTCACTTTTATGGGCTGAGACTATAACCTGATCTGTTTTTATATAAATTTGGGGGAGATTTGTCATACTTTTTTTAATGTCAAAAAACTCACAAAAATCACAAAATTTGACGCAAGCCATGCTTGTGCAAAAATTTTACAACTTTTTGATAGCTACAGCTACAACTCTATACCGCTTTCTCGCAAAAGGAGTGTATCTTGTAGGGGAAAAGCAGCAAGGCCGCCCTGGACCACTACCCCTTCGTCTGTAGCAGTATCAGTGCCCTTGTCTGAGCACCAGCGCTGTAAGCGCCAAATGTATCTCAATCCGCATAATCCGTCCCTCTTGCTCAGTAGCACATTAACCCCTTAACAAACACCCATATGTCTTTTGACGGCAGCTGTTATGGGGCTTTAATCTGCAGCTCTGTCTATTGACGGCAGCTGCAAGAGAAGCCCAGCGCGGGTCAGATGACAGCCAAGCACTTGCTCTAGAATCTGGTCCAGAAAAACGGCAGATCCTCTGTGTTTAACCCTTTACACGCCACAGCCAATTAGTCCTGTGCAAGTAAAACGCTGACAAGGGGGCTCCCTCTGTCGACCAACGGACTCCTGCAATATGACCGCAGGGTCCCAATGGGTTGTTATAGCACCTGGAGGCTTGTATATAGCCTCCGGGTCTGCCAGCTACGGTGGGCTATGAGGCTTAGCCTCCGGCTGACTTCTTAGGCTTTCTAATGCACTACTATACTGATGTATTTGGACAAAAAAAAAATTAAAGTATTAAAAAAAAAGTACAAAAAATTATAAAACAAAAATGTTTGCCCCTTTACTATGTATAAAAATACAAAAAAAGCTTCTCATATTGGGACTGTAGTATTTGTAAAGACCCAGAAAAAAAGTTAGTATGTTATTTAATCGGTACAGCGCACGGAATTAAGAAAGAAATACATGGCAAAAATAGCTAATTTTGCCTATCTTGCCACTAAACAGATTAGAAAGTGATCAGAATGTCACATGGATCAACAAATGGTACCATTAAAAAGTACGACTCATTCCAAAGAACCCCTTTCACTATACAATTGGCAAAAGAAGAATCTCAGGGGTCTTTGAATGCAGCGATAAACAAAAAATACAATTTTTTTTTAATGTGGGGGAAAAAGTTGCAAGGAAAAAAAAAAACATATCAATTTGGTATTCGTGTAATCGTACCGCATGCAAAATTAATTTAACATAATTCTACTTCACGGTGAATGTTGTAAAAATGAAACCCAAAAAACTAAAGGGGAGATTTCATTTTTATCGTCAATCCCTCTTTAAAAAAATGAATACAAGTTATACAGTACATTATATGTATTGAAAAACGATGCCATTAAAACTCACAACTTGTCCTGCAAAACACAAGGCCTCATATGGCTATGTCGACGGAAAAATGTAAAAGTTATGGCTCCTGGACTGTGAAGATGAAGCCTTCAGAAGGCTTCGAGCTGCCGTGACAATGGAACCATCACCTCACGATCTCATCACAAGGGGGCTGTTCAGGAGCCCTGAACTCTGATAGAAGCATTTAAAGAGTTAACAGCTGTGATCAGCAGCAGCGATAATTGTGGTTGTTGCCAGCAGGTGTCAGCTGTGAGAAACAAGCTGGCACCCGCTGTGTATGTAGTACGATCGATTCCTGATCCCGCTCCATACAAACTCCAATGCTAGAGGACACACATGGATGCCCCAAAGTGTAAAGGGATTAAAGGGCCACTTCACTGAAAACGCATTTTTCCATCACTGCCCCCCTCACCTGATTGCTTGTCACATTTCAGAAGTCTCTTCTGTGTATTGCAGTCTGATGCTTATCAGGCACCATCTTGAGAGTGACATTTTTTACTTACGGTTTAAAATCAGTCCCATGATGCATCAGCACAGCATAAAGCTAGGGAATCTACTTTTTCTGCCTGTTGGGGAAAGTTTCATTACCTCTTATAGTCTTCTAAATAAGCCAAAGCCCATAAGTATACAAAAAACTTTTGAACATAATTTTCTCTGGATCAGCACCATTCCAGTAATACCAGGTTTATACTGTGGCTTTTATTTTACTTTTTGTTTTGCTACTTTTTTTTAGTTTTATGTATTTTTGCACATTCAAAGACACCTAACACTTTTTCCTATTAGACTGCCTGTCCACGGGCGTTGCGGTATCCCGCGGCGGATCTCCGCCACCCGGGAGCAGGAGTCTGCAGACGAATCTTCGCGGTCAGCCTATCTGGCAGGCTGACTGTGAAGAATCACGGCAATTCGCAGCATGCTGTGACTTGCCGACCACAAGCGGGGAATCGCTATGATTAGAGATGAGCGAGTACCAAAATGCTCAGGTGCTCGTTAATCGAGTCAAGCTTTTCGTAATATTCGAGAGCACTATTCGAGTAACGAACCCCATTGAAGTCACTGGGGGACTCGAGAATTTTTGGATTGGACCCGCCGAGTGCCGAGCCTTTTTTTTTTCCGCTCCTTCTTCTTCTCCCTCTCCCTCCCTCCCTCCCTCCCTTCCTCCCTCTCTCTCCCTCTCTCTCTCTCTCCCAGCAAGCTACATACTGCTGTGGATGGGCGCACGCTGGCACGTTACAGCAGGAAGTGGAAATACAGGGAGGGGTCGAACTCGGCATGGTACTCGCTTGAGTACCGAACACCATTGAGTATGCATCAAGCTCGGATGAGCATGTTCGCTCAACTCTAGCTATGATTGTCCGCTCATGGACAGGGGGGCTGCGATTTGCATAGCAACGCTATGGAAAGTGTTCCCCACGGCCGGATTATCGCTGCAATGAAAATACGCCCGTGGACAGGCAGCCTAATTGGTGCTATGAATTATTTTTTTATTTTTTTGTTTTGTTTTTTTAATTTTAATGTTACTTTTTAGTATTGTACTGTATTATATTGGCCTATGAGACCCTGCCTCCAGCAGACTCAGAGGCAATCTTTAAAGGGGTTGTCCCGCGAAAGCAAGTGGGGGTATACACTTCTGTATGGCCATATTAATCCACTTTGTAATATAGATCGTGCATTAAATATGAGCCAAACAGAAGTTATTCACTTACCTGCTCCGTTGCTGGCGTCCTCATCTCCATGGTGCCGTCTAATTTTCAGCGTCTAATCGCCGGATTAGACGCGCTTGCGCAGTCCGGTCTTCTTCTTTTCTGAATGGGGCCGCTCGTGCCGGAGAGCGGCTCCTCGTAGCTCCGCCCCGTCACGTGCCGATTCCAGCCAATCAGGAGGCTGGAATCGGCAATGGACCGCACAGAAGCCCTGCAGTCCACCGAGGGTGAAGATTCCGGCGGCCATCTTCACCAGGTAAGTAAGAAGTCACCAGAGCGCGGGGATTCAGGTAAGCACTATCCGGTTTTCTTTTTTAACCCCTGCATCGGGTTTGTCTCGCGCCGAACGGGGGGGCTATTGAAAAGAAAAAAAAAACGTTTCGGCGCGGGACAACCCTTTTCAGCCTCTGGAGAACCCGAAGCTCAATGTTTATGGCCCTCACTCAGCATTTAAACCCCCTCTTGCCCCCTGTTTTAGTATTATTGGCATAGTGGTTATGCTGTAACATGATAGTCACCTCTGACCACTAACAGTAGTTTAAAAGTGGTTTTGGGAGAGAGAGATGTGCCTGGTCCAGTAGTGCTGGCCCCTTCACTTTTTGCCTGGTTTCACTACTGGGGCACATGGTACAGATAACATGATGTTGGTGATGTCAAGAACTAAACCAACTTCCTTCTTTGTCTCTACCTTGAGACAGTCGGTCAGTGCACATTCTGAGCTGCTGTCACTGGCAAACAAACGGTCTGTACTATGTGATCGTGTCTGAACTGTGCCTGAATTGGAGATGCCAGTGCCACTGGGCCTAAACTGGACGAGGTAAGTTTTTCCCTCGTTGGATAACCCTTTCATGACTCAGTTACCAGTAGGTGTGTGTCAGTCATTTTTGTTGCACAATGTCACTGCTCACCTGCTCCTAGGCTTGCAGTCGGAAATGCTGTCTGTCAAGTGGTGCTCGGCAACCTAGGTCTCTGTAGTGTTTGCACGCACTCCCGCTATTTTCTTAAAGGGCCTATGTAGGATGCTTAAGCAATTCGGCTCATTAGCCATTGTGACAAATCCCCAGATAACATGCATTCCTGGTTCTGAACCTTGCCTTTTTTTGACCATCCTAACTTATGTGTTCCCCGACCTCTGCTCTGTATTTTGGACTCTGCTATTGTCTGACCTGACATTTTGGCTTAGACTTCTTTTACACACCTGTGCTACCTGCCCTGTGTATAGCTTGTTTCCTCACTATGACTCTATTCAAACCTACAGGTACCGTGCCACATAACCGGGACTATCTGTGTGTGGTTTGGGGACCATGCAGCAAAGCCGATATCCCTATTGGAGGAGTTAAGCATGAAAACTGGGGTTGCACAGGTGCTCGACCTCAGAAAACCCAAAGTCAAACCGGTGTGTGGCAAGCTGGATCCACATCATCTGCCTGCCAGTTAGCACTGGGAGTTTGTGTATAGAGAGGAATCATGAGTACATTGGACCCAAGGATGCATGCATATACTGGTGTTGTATATAATGACTTCAGGGTTGTCTAGTAAATGCACAGTAATATATATGAATATACATGGAATGTAGTGTAGAGTGAAGTTGCAAGATGTTGGTTAATTGTTATGATGGGAGGGCAGTGACCAGGCAGAAGCGTCACAAGTTTTTTGCATGACACAATAAAACTTTCTAATATTGTAAATTGTCGACAACCACAACGCCCGCTCAATGCATAACAACAGAACCTAATGCCCACAAGATCATTAGGCTAGGGCCGTGAGAGGGTCATTGCCATTTCTCCTGGTTAGCTACCCTCCATTACTCCCATGGCTTCCTGTGCCCCAGGGATGCACTATCATTACTCTTTTGGAGTAATGATCACCATGCCCTCCTTTCTGAGCCTGCGTCTCCCACCACACCAATCTGCTGCTGGTCTGCTGTGCCATCTCTCACAAGTCGAGACATCTCAGCTGACATCACCTGCTGTTTTCAACGGACATGGCACTCCTTTGCTCCCATGCACTGGTGCTCTACATGCTGGGCCGCCCAATCATCAGCGGCTATTCTCATGACCCTGGACCTATGGTGTGGTCTCCAGTTGCAGTGATTTCTTCTCTCTTCCTGGGTTCCATGGTCCCTGCTGCTCTCACTAACAACTTAGTAAAATAATATGTGAGGCTGATAAAATACTTGTCTGTCCAGTTCAGCTTATTATCCTGCATTGTTGATCCAGAGGAATGCAAAAAGTTCCATGAGCTAGAAGCCAATTTTCCTCCTATTAAGAAAAACTTCCTTCCCCACTCTAATCTGGCAGTTGGAATAATCCCTGGGTCAGTGACCCTTCTGAAGTAATTGGTGACTATAACCTGATGCGCCCGTGTGACCGAGCCCTTACTGCAGGAAGAAGACGGCCGTACCTCAAGATGGACGACTCCCCGCAGCGCTGAAGAAAAAACACATCACTGGCAATGAAGCCGGCCACATGTTCTTTCTTCCAGCACTGCAGAGAGACGTCCGTCCTGAAGTGCATCCGTCTTCTACCTGCTGTAACACGGGCGCCGATGCGGCCGTGTGACTAAGCCCTCAGTAGATTAGCCATTCCCATGTGCTCGGGTAGAGAGCTACATAGTCTCACTACTCTTACGGTAAAGAACCCCCTTCTATGTTGGTGTACAATCCTTCTTTCCTCTAGATGTAGAGGATGGCCCCTTGGTACACTTACAGTCCTGGATATAAATAGATGATGTTAGAGATCTCTGTATTGTCCCCTGATATATTTATACATAGTTATTAGGTCACCCCCTCAGCCGTCTTTTTTTTAAACAAAATAATCCCAATTTTGATAACCTCTCTGTGTATTGTAGTCCACCCATTCCATTTATCACTTTAGTTTGCCCGCCTTTGAACCTGCTCAAGCTCTGATATGTCCTTCTTGCGTACCGGTGCCGAAAACTGTACACAATATGTGTCGTCTGACCATTAACCAGTCTTAGGAGAAGAAGGCAGAGGACTATTAAGGTTTTTTTTTTTTTTTATTGGAAAATATGGAGAAAGTTTTGGCAAGGGGAAACTTTTTTCCCCACTGGATTAGGAAGGTGGGGAGAGATTTGGTGCTCGGTGTTATCATGCAATCGTCATCGCTGTCACTTATCAGCACTGAAGATCGGCACGGATTAGGCATCAACCGCTTCTGTATCAGAAGTCCTGTGAACACATAACAATAGAGAGAAGTGAGCAATGTACTATGTTCAATACCAGAATTCTGGGTTGTATCTATAAAACTTGGCAAATTACTCCTTACTTTTGCAAATTGATGTTTCCTTGCTTGTAGAATCATCATCAGAAATCGCAATAAGATTGTTGAAACATCACAAGTTTTATTAACTGGATTAAATCATTGATATCAGTAGATGAGAGAAGGTGAAATAATCCAGAGCCCGGGAACCAGCCGGATCTTATATGATAATAGACGCTGATGGATCTGAGCTCAGCGCCTGTAGATGTCATTGCTGGATGATGGTTTAGGTGGATTTGTAGCTGAAAAAAAAGGCAAAAATGGATGTATTAGATAAATAATAGCAGTAATCAAAAGAAAGCAAATGGTAAAAGACATCTTATCTACCAGGAGAATTGAGACCTGACTTCAGATGTCAGTGATTCGGGGAGCAAAACCACTAAACCCGGATTATGCTGCTATTGTCTTAAATCCAGATATTGTAAAGGCATACAGGAGCGTAATAGAGACCTTATTATATAGGAGATCAGTACCTGGTTCGCTGGGTCTTATCTTGGCTAGGAAACCTCCTTCCTGCTCTTGATCTGGAGGTTTTGGTTTCTTATTTGGATGAGACTAGAAGAAAGAAACAAGATAAGAAACTGAACTGTAAAATGTTTTCCAAGCAGCCCAATAAATATATTCTAAAGATCAATACTTAGTAACCAGTAATAAACACCTATTAGCCACTCATAGGCAAAATGAAATGTTTTAATTTCACTTTCTGTGTGAGAGAAGCTATAAGAGTTACTTAGCACTACCCCAGTCATATGTATCAGGTTGGGTGGGAGAAAAACCTGATACATATGAGACATGAGATATTAACATGTGGATGAGGAAGTTTACATACCGAACCATTAAATATTATTCTCATTATCAAATTAATGTAATTTTTGCAATTGTCCTTCATACCTTCTATATTAGTTCCACTTGGTCATCAAGATCTCTGCTTGCTGTCATACAGGATCTTCCAAAAAAAGACAAAACGCGTCCTTGATGGTATTCTATAAAGAGTGATAATTAGAATGAATTATAAATGACATATAACATATCTATTTTGCATATTTAGGCCGCCTGCAGGCGGTGGGTCGGATCCGGCTGCGAGGATTCTTGCCGCGGGACCCGAACCGAGCGCCTGCAGAGAGCGGCGCGTACTCGCCCTCGGCTCCGGCTGTTTGATGTGCCGGCTTGCCGGGCAGCCGGCGCATGCGCAGAGCAGAGCCGGCGGCCGGGCAGTGATGTTAATAGAGCATGCCGCAATTTGTTTGCCGTGCGAGATTTCGCTCAGCCAAATCGCGGCCATCTACATAGGATTGCGTTTGTTAACGCAATCCTATGGCAGCTTTTAGCGGCGGATATTCCGCAAGAAATCCCGCCGCGGAATTTCCGCTCATGTGCAGGCGCCCTTACTAGATGAATACATTGAATGGGATTATTTTAAGATAAACAATGATATTTAAGACAGAATAAACTAAGAAAATGATCATAAAGCTTCCAGTGCTGGTCAGTGCCGGGCCAGGAGAGACAGCCTGTGATTATCCAGGTAACCACATGTCATTGGAAACTCTCCTGTAAACCTCCTTTGTGTATGATGTTACTCTACAATTTAATTATGAATAGCATATATACTTACATTTGGTAGGGCGCTTGCGTTTTATGGAACAGCCAGCAGTGAGTCTCATCCTGGTTTTTAGCTGGTTTGTTCCAGATACTGATCTTCTAGTTGGACCGCAGTTCTCTCTGGAATATTTAATTGGTCAAGTAATCGTGATACTCCTGCACTGGTGGTAGCTCCGGATGGATACGGGAGAATCTTTCTGCATAGAATATCCACAGGTGTTCATGGTTATCCTCTAGGATTCCATCAAGGAGCCAGCAGGCTGCATGACACATTTCATGTGCTAAAGTGTCTCTCAAACGGTCTAAAGATAAAAGTATACACAGTAATAAGAACACAATGTATCACAAGTATCATTAATGTAAACTCCAAAGCAGCTCCCTAATGGGTAGAGCGATTGTGGAACTTACCAGCAGAGTTACAGATGTTCTCATTTAGCTCAATCACAGAATAACAGATCCCTTTGTCATAAACATTACAACATGCTCCTGCTTCTGCCACCATACTTGCAATCCAGGTCCCAAGTACGGAATTTGAAAGCTAAAGAAGCAGGTGAAAAAAAAAACATTAAACCTTCATTTCCATCACCACAGAGCTAAATGCAATCACATCACCCCAGAGAGCCCAAACACCTATGTTGTGACTTGTTTCCTATCTGTTATTTCCAGCCATTCAAAACTGAAGCTACATGATCACTTAATAGTTTTAATTCCAGTAGTGATTAAAGTTAATTTTAAAAACCTTTTTCATCCCCAAATTATGACCATAAAGTTAAAACTTAACAATCTCATTAAGGGGCCTAGCTATAGGGTGCAGAGGAGGTAGCAGGCCCAACCTGGCCCTGGTGCCTAAGAGGGCAGAACACCATTCTGCCACATCAGACGACACCAGGGTTATAACTGGCACATGCTAGGTGAGAGACTCTAATACAGATTTTGCATTAGGGCTCCAGAGCTCCAAGTTCTACATCCGACCACACTTGAAGTTGATTTGGAGTCACCAATTGCTGCTAGGGATAAATCCATAAATCTCACAAATTATGACTAGAGTTAAAAATAAGACGATGGACAGCAAGATGTGTAATCCATAGACTAAATACTGTATAATGTACCTTGTTCTCAAACACAGTTTGATTGTAAAGATTGAATAGTCGCTGTGCTAGCTCCTGTTTGGTCCCCTGGAAGTTTGTGACATATGGGGATGTCGCTGCGGTAATTTCATGAAGAAAGCAGTCCTTGATGTTACAAGTAGGTCTGCTGGAAAGAATAAGAAATCATGTATCAATCAGTCCTTGTTCATTTCAAAAATAAATCACAAATAAGGGACAATTAGATTAAGAGGTGGACCTGCCGTAGGGGTAATATCGGAAAGAGGTAGAGCTGCTCTAGGGGCAATATCAGTAAAAGGTGGACCTACCATAGGGGCATGAAGCAGCAGAAATAGGTACGGACAGGTGGAGGCAGGAAAGTGTACCTTCCTCAAAACTAATTGCAGGAACATGAAACTTCAAATAACTTACCTTTCTTCTGAGCTGGGTTCATCTCCATGTTCAAATACTTCATTATCTGCATAGAAATATAAAGTAGTGAAAATCTCCCATTATGATACAATTAGTACAGAAAGGTTTATATTAACGAGAGCTTACGATTCAGGAAGACAAATGTATTATAGTGTGCACAGCTAATAATGTCTATTGGAAGGGCAGCTACCTACAAGACTCCTCAATAACAGGTTATCTGCCAGTATGATGGACCAGTGTATGAGGTTATTAATGGAAAGCTGTAATACTGATGAGCGGGTGGATGCACTTGTACCCATCAGTGTCTATATGGGGACTGAAATCTCACACATGTACGGTGCATACCAGCATTAGAAGTATTGTCAGGTCTATGTGTAGTTCTATCCTAACCAGGGAAACTTTTTGACACTGCAGTGAAATTTGCCTCATCAGAACCCTAGAAGAACATTTTAGCTTTTCTCCATTTGGACGCTCTAAAGATGATCTAATATTAGATGTGTGTTAGTGACTAACTCCATGTTATATTCCAGGCAAAAGAGATAATTAATTATGCCTGGATTTAGTACAAGAATCACCATGGGAAGATAATATTTTGAGCTCATATTGGTGTCCGATACAGTTCAAAATATATAAAGCCTAATTGATCTTTTATTGAAGTTATCTCTAAAGATCCAGAAAACAGTTTTTGGAACTGACCAGTGATATGGGTTGTTGGTATTCTGGTGCAATCATCATCATCATCGGTGTCACTAATCGCAATGGGAGATGTGCACTGCTTGCCATCAACTGCTTCTATATCAGAAGTCTTGAGTCCTGTGAGTAACACATAAGAGTAGAAAGGAGTGAGCAATGTACTATATCCAATACCAGAAACCTGGGATGTAGCTATAAAACTTGGCTAATTACTCCTTACTTTTGTGAATTGACTCCTCGCTTGTAAAATCATCCTCATCATCAGAAATAACAATGACTTGGTTGGATCTGTGAAAACAAATATACATACATCGGTGGATAAAGTGTAATAGTGAAGCCTCACAAGTCTTATTAACTGGATGAAATCATTGATGAAGATGAAGGTGAAGTAATCCAGAACCCGGGAACCAGCAGGACCTTATATGATGATATACACTGATGGACCTGAGCTCAGCACCTGTAGATGTCATTTATCTCACCTGTCATTGCTACATGATGGAATAGGTGAATCTGTGTATGATAAAGAGGAAAAAACGATTGTATTAGCTAAATAATGGCATAAATCAAAAAAAGCTAATTGTTTTAAGACACATCTTATCTACCAGGACAATTTGGACCTGACTTCAGATGTCAGTGATCCGGGGAGCGAAACTACTAAACACGGATTATGCTGCTATTGTTTTACATCAAGATATTGTAAAGACATACAGCAGCGTAATAGAGACCTTATTATATAGGAGATCGGTACCTGGTTTTCTTGGTGTAACCGTGCTTTGGAAACCGCTTTCCTGGTCTTTATTTGAAAGCTTCCGTTTCTTACTGGGAGAAGACTAGAAGACAAGAAGAAGATGATAAAGAAGATGAGGCGTTTAACATTAAAACTAGTATTAACCAACTATTTGCAACTAATAAAATTTCATGTTTTGACCTTGTTTTCCCTGTAATAGGAGCTGTAAGGGTGGGTTCACACAGGGCGGATTCCTGTCGAAAAACTGCGAGATTTCCGTTGGGAGAACCGCCGCGGTGTAGAAAAGGAAAACTCCTTTAATTTAAGTAATATCTATGGAGCATGTGCTACATTGTTGCACAGTTTATGACAAAAAAACAGGGACAAGCTTTACATAAATCTCTCTGCATATTGTGATTGAATTATTAAATACTCCACAAATACAGCGTCACCACAATAGATGACCCCACCAGGGGGGGAGCAGCAGAACTTCACACTATGTTGCACGCTCTGTGTAAAGATCCGGACAGCAGGATCCAAAAATATCAGTCCATATATTGTATGACAGAGCAGCAGTATCAGGGGGGTTAGTTATGCATATACTCACAAGAGGATCATAAGATCAGAAGTGCTTTAATTAAAAAAATGCGTTCCACAGCACTGCAACATTTCGACCGTTCTCCGGTCTTCTGATTGAACTATTACATACATAAGGACTAACTACTTCTAGATTTTTCATGCAATGTATCGGCTTCTCTAAATGTAGTATTAGCAAAAATGTAGTATTATTGCAAAAAATAAAGGATAATGCAAATCTAAAAAAAACCTTTCCCTGTATTTGTAATAAAAAATATCAAAATAAAAACGCCTAAAAACATATTTGGTATTGCAGCATCAATAACAGTGTGATTCATCAAAGTAATGCATTATTCATCCCGAACGGGGAATGTTATAAAAAATTTTAAAAAATTACACAACACCAGAATTACATTTTTTGATCACTCTGTCTCTAAGAGAAGATGAAATAAAAAGCGATCAAAAGGTTATATGCACTTCAAAAGGGTACCAGTCCATCTCGCAAAAAAGAGCCCTCATACAGTTATATCAATGGAAAACTATAAAAGTTATGGCAATGAGAATGTGGCAAAAGTAGTATAGCAAAAAACCCCAAAACTATATAGATTTCTTATCGTCAAAATCATACTGACACAAAGAATAAAGTTATCATGTGATTTTTGCTGCAAAACAAGACCCATCTGAAAAATGGTGGAATTGCATTTTTTATTGCATTTCACACTTTTTAGAATTTTTAAAAACGTTTTGCGGTTTATTATGTGGTACATTAAATGGTAGAATTGAAAAATACAACAACGTATCCTGCAAAAAACAACTACTACTTCAATGGGAAAATAAGAGTTATGATGTTTTGAAAGTGGGGAAGAAAAAAACAAAATGAACCTGGATAAGACTAAAGAGAAGTGACGGCTCACCTGATGGAAATCTTCATCCCCGCTACTGTCGTCTGCGTCAGACCATACAAGATATCTTGGACGCTTTGTCGCCATCTCTGTAGACATATAAGAGCGCGATCCTCTCTATAGAACTCCTTCAACAACCCTCAATGGAATTATCCGTTACATGGCATTTTGAACTTCCCGATCTATTGTGACATCAAACTAGTGACATCACAAGTTGTGTGACAGTTACGTTTTGTGACATCATTAGTCATGTAACATTGATATTGTAATGTCATTGGTCAAATGGTGAGCAATGTATACTACCAATACAAGCTACTATTGTGCTTTAGCACTATTCTTGTAATTAATAGACATCACACCATTAGAGATGAGCGAGCGTACTCGGAAAAGCACTACTCGCTCGAGTAATTTGCTTTATCTGAGTATCGCTGTGCTCGTCCCTGAAGATTCGGGTGCCGGCACGGAGCGGGGAGCTGCAGGGGAGAGCCGGGAGAAACGGAGGGGAGATCTTTCTCTCCCTCTCTCCCGCCCGCTCTCCCCTGCTCCCCGCTGCGACTCACCTGTCAGCCGCAGCGGCACCCGAATCTTCAGGGACGAGCACAGTGATACTCGGATAAAGCAAATTACTGGAGCGAGTAGTGCTTTTCCGAGTACGCTCGCTCATCTCTACACACCATCTATTATATGTATATACATATAGATTACAATCTTTTGTAGATTTTGTCTTGTTTCCTTATATTTATATATTTATAGTGATTTATTCCATTGTTTTAATTTTAAGCTTATTTGAATAAATTAATGTTTTATATGTATTTTATTTTTAACAAATATTCCAGTTTTTATTGTACTGAGGCATTAGTTTCCAATGCATTCATTCACACTGGCAAATATACGGCCCGTAAAAACGTCTCACTGTAAAAAGTGGAACATACATGACCGAAATACGCGCCGACGAGTATACAGTTGGTAAAAAGATAGTTCTGGTTCTATCTTTTGACTGGTATACAGCAACGTCTCCCATAAGCTCCTATGGAAGTTGAAGAAAAAAAGGCAGGGGGGGGCATTTTAGCAGCGTCCAATGCTGCGAAAAGCTTACAAGTGCCTCTATTTGGGCAATTGAAGGCAATCCGAGGATTTATAAGGAGCGAGGGTTTTCTGAGGTGCAACGTTTTTTTTTGCTTAAAACGTCGCACCCAGTTGTGTGACTGATCAGGAAAACGCTAATTATCTCTGGCTATGATCGCAGAAAAATGTCCATTCATGCGAATATACGGCGAGAACAAGAGAATGTAAAAATGCATACGCTTGTGTGAAAGGGCTCTCACTGTGAATGGAAGCTAATGGCTGGAACGATCTTGACTTAGGTTGGACCATTCTCACAATGGATTCACAAAATAAGGAAGCTAAACTCATCTGCTTTAGGCCTCTTTCCCACCAGCGTAGGCGTTTTTATGTTCACCGACCAGCTCCGTAAAAACACGTGGAAAGGGCGCACAAACCTAACATTTGTGCGCCCGTTAAGATGGCACAGGCCCAACACATATCCGGTTGCCTCCCCTTCCATCCCGCTTGCCGGCTCACCTCCTCTCTCCTTTCCTCCGCCTGTTTCCAATGGAAGTGGGCGGGATGGGGCGGAGCTAAGCAACCATCCTTTTCCGCTCCTTGTCTGCAGCGAGCAATAGGAGGGGGCAGAGCGTAGCTCTGCATTTGCCTTTTTTGTAAAAAAAAAAATTTTAAATCTCACATATTTGGTACCATATCTTTAATTACCTGTACACTAAATTAAACATACTATTTACCCTGCAAGGCAAAAAAAAGAAATCAAAACCCTAAAAAACAGGTAAAATGCTTATATTGTTCTTTTTGCCTTCCAAAAATGCAATAAAAGTGATCAAAAAAGCCGTGTGTATCCCTAATTGGTACAAATAAAAACTAAAGCTCATCTCGGAAAAAACAAGCTCTCACGGAGCATTAAAGTTATTTAACCCCATAACGACGGCCCCATCGGGAAACTACGTCCTCAGAAAGTGGGCTTCAATCCTAGAAGACGTAGTTTTATGCATCCTCTTTGGATTGATGCCCACTTGCCTGTGGACGTGACAGCTCCATGCTGGAAAAACAATGAAGTTCCCAGCAGCACTGCAGCAATCCTTCAAGTAAAGCCAGGCAAGTAAAAAGTGCAAACGCCAGTATCAGAGCCCAAACCAGATAAGCTCAAAAAATGCAGTCCACGTAATTAGAATGACTGGCAGCAATCCAAGGTATGGAAAAATACAAATGCGTTTATTTACCCCATAACAAACAAGCAACGTTTCGGTCAACAGACCTTCCTCAAGCTCAGGGTCACGGCCGGCTCACAGCTGGGATCTGCTGCGGGCCTCCGCAAGCGGATTCCACCTACGGCCGTGTGAGCCCGGTGTTATTTAGACCGCTACCTGTAATACGTAATTTACAAGAAGCCCCGGGAACGCTCGCCTTCCTGCAGTTCCAGGAGCAGCTTGTTGAGCCTCTTCTGTGCGAGACCGCCGCACCTAAACAAGATTACGGAGACTCACAGAGCGCCATTTTTTACACCCCATACCCACTATTGAGGTCACGAAATACCCTCAAAAAGCATGAGAGGAGGGGGGATACCCGGTTTTATTGCCCCATGGGCCCATCCCAACCAGCCTCCGTAGTTACCCCTGTCTTCGGAAATACTACACAGTTCACATTATTACTTTTATCTAAGATTTGGGGAACGCCAAAAAGGGCGCGGAGGGAGGGGGATATTTTTAGGGAGTCAGTTTTTATTCCGTACAAATGAGCAATGGGGTCTGGAATGTATTCAGTTGTGCCCAGAAATCCAACAGGTGTTCCCTCCATTATAGGCCTAACCATGTGTCCTATAAGTGGATTAGGGCCACAACGGGAATGTTTTTGAACACGGGACAAATGGGGGGATCCATTTTGGGGTGAACGTCTATGTACACTGTACAGAAAAAATGTTTTTAAACTGACAATATTGCCAAAAAAATGAAAATGGTTATTTTTTCCTTCTACTTTGCTTAGATTCACTCAAATACTGTGGGGTCAAAATACGCAGTACACCCCTAGATGAATTCGTTAAGGGGTCTGGTTATTAAAATGGGGTAATTTGTGGGGGTTCTTTATCGCTTTAGACGCTCAATGGCTCTATAAGTGGGCAATGGGGCCTGGAATTTATTCCGTTATACCCTGAAATCCAACGGCTGCTCCTTCCATTATAGGCCTAGCCATGTGTCCTTTGAGTAGATTAGGGCCACAAGGGGTATGGTTCTGAACACGGGACAAACAGGCGTATCCATTTTGGGGTGAAAGTCTTCATTCCTATTTGTGCTGTACAAAAAAAACTGTTTTTAAATTGATACAACTGCCAAATAAATGAAAATTGTAATTTTTTTCCTACTGCTTTGCTTAGATTTATTCAAAAATTGTAGGGCAAAAATACACAGTACCCGTTGTGCATCCAGACAAAAGATTAGGGCAACAATGGGTATGTCTCTGAACACGGGAGAAACAGGGGTATCCATTTTGGGGTGCAAGTCTTCATTTATGTGTGTGCTGTACAAAAAAAGCAGTTTTTAAAATGATTGAATTGGCAAAAAAACGAAAATCACATTTTTCCCCCCTTTGCTTTGCTAGAATTTATTCAAAAACTGTGGGGTCAAAATAGGTAGTACACCCCTAGATAGATTCGTTAATGGGTCTATTTTGCAAAATGGGGTAATCTGTGGGGGTTCTCTATGGTTTTGGCCGCTCAAGAGCTCTGCAAAAGTGCTATGGGGCCTAAAACGCCTTCAAGCAAAATTTCAGTTCTGAAAGACACCGACTACTCCTTTCATTTTAGGCCCCGTTGTGCATCCAGACATAAGATTAGGGCCACATTGGGTATGTTTCTGAACACGGGAGAAACGGGGGTATCCATTTTGAGGTGTAAATCCTCATTTTCGTGGGCACTATAGGAAAAAATATATCTTTAAAATTACATATTTGCAAAAATATGAAATTTTAATTTTTCTCCTCTAAATTTAATTAATTCCTGAAAAAAAACGGTGGGGTCAAAATACTCATGACACCCCTCAGTGGATACATTAAGGGGTGTAGTTTTTAAAATGGGGTCATTTAGGGGGGTATCTATTATTCTGACACTCATGAGCCTTTGCAAACTTGGCTTGGTGCAGGAAAACAAAGTGTTCCTCAAAATGCTGAAAAGTAATGTTAAATTTGTACGTCATCTAAATGGTTAAAAAAAACAAAAGTTTTTCAAATATGCATTCAGAATAAAGTAAACAGATGGAAATATATATCTTATCAAAAATTTGTACAGTATGTTTGGACATTAGAGATGAGCGAACGTACTCGTCCGAGCTTGATATTCGTGCGAATATTAGGGTGTTCGGGATGCTCGTTACTCGTAACGAGTACCACGCGGTGTTCCGGTTACTTTCACTTTCCTCTCTGAGACGTTAGCGCGCTTTTCTGGCCAATTGAAAGACAGGGAAGGCATTACAACTTCCCCCTGTGACGTTCAAGCCCTATACCACCCCCCTGCTGTGAGTGGCTGGGGCGATCAGATGTCACCCGAGTATAAAAGTCGGCCCCTCCCGCGGCTCGCCACACATGCCTTGTGAGTTAGCTGAGGGAAAGTACTATCGTGCTGGTGCTGCTGTAGGGAGAGCGTTAGGAGTCAGTGTAGGCTTCAAGAACCCCAAAGGTCCTTCTTAGGGCCACATCTACGTGTGTGCAGGCCGCTGCTAGCAGTGTTTTTTTTTTTTTTTTCCTCAAAATCGGCAGTGCAGAGCATTGCACCCGGTATTAGGGACAGAAGTGGTGCTTAGGCAGGGAGAGTGTTAGGAGTGAGTGTAGCCTTCAAGAACCTCAACGGTCCTTTCTAGGGCCAAATTTAACCGTGTGCAGTACTGTGCTGGCTGCTGTTAGCAGTGTTGCATTTTTTTTTCTTTCTAAAAATCGTCTGTGCAGAGCATTGCACCCTCCATTGATACTACAGGGACAGAATTGTGTAGGCAGGGCCACAACACAGTTATTGTTCATTGAATATACGCAGTGGGGCCCTCCCTTTGCAAAAAAGCGAATTCAATTAATTATATTTGGCCTGCCTGTGTCAGTCCTAAGGTCTCCGTGTACGTGTGTGCTGCGTGGAGAACGTACAAAAATCAAACGCAACCAGCTACGGTTTACTGCAGGCTTGCGCCATTGTCTTTCCTGACTGGCAAATACCTGCTCTGCTAGAGTTAATAACTCTGCTACACTATAGTTGTGTGACACTTTTTGAGGGCCACACCACAGATATTAAACTTCTTGTTCATTGAATATACGCAGTGGGGCCCTCCCTTTGCAAAAAAGCGAATTCAATTAATTATATTTGGCCTGCCTGTGTCAGTCCTAAGGTCTCCGTGTACGTGTGTGCTGCGTGGAGAACGTACAAAAATCAAACGCAACCAGCTACGGTTTACTGCAGGCTTGCGCCATTGTCTTTCCTGACTGGCAAATACCTGCTCTGCTAGAGTTAATAACTCTGCTACACTATAGTTGTGTGACACTTTTTGAGGGCCACACCACAGATATTAAACTTCTTGTTCATTGAATATACGCAGTGGGGCCCTCCCTTTGCAAAAAAGCGAATTCAATTAATTATATTTGGCCTGCCTGTGTCAGTCCTAAGGTCTCCGTGTACGTGTGTGCTGCGTGGAGAACATACAAAAATCAAACGCAACCAGCTACGGTTTACTGCAGGGTTGCGCCATTGTCTTTCCTGACTGGCAAATACCTGCTCTGCTAGAGTTAATAACTCTGCTACACTATAGTTGTGTGACACTTTTTGAGGGCCACACCACAGATATTAAACTTCTTGTTCATTGAATATACGCAGTGGGGCCCTCCCTTTGCAAAAAAGCGAATTCAATTAATTATATTTGGCCTGCCTGTGTCAGTCCTAAGGTCTCCGCGTACGTGTGTGCTGCGTGGAGAACGTACAAAAATCAAACGCAACCAGCTACGGTTTACTGCAGGCTTGCGCCATTGTCTTTCCTGACTGGCAAATACCTGCTCTGCTAGAGTTAATAACTCTGCTACACTATAGTTGTGTGACACTTTTTGAGGGCCACACCACAGATATTAAACTTCTTGTTCATTGAATATACGCAGTGGGGCCCTCCCTTTGCAAAAAAGCGAATTCAATTAATTATATTTGGCCTGCCTGTGTCAGTCCTAAGGTCTCCGTGTACGTGTGTGCTGCGTGGAGAACGTACAAAAATCAAACGCAACCAGCTACGGTTTACTGCAGGCTTGCGCCATTGTCTTTCCTGACTGGCAAATACCTGCTCTGCTAGAGTTAATAACTCTGCTACACTATAGTTGTGTGACACTTTTTGAGGGCCACACCACAGATATTAAACTTCTTGTTCATTGAATATACGCAGTGGGGCCCTCCCTTTGCAAAAAAGCGAATTCAATTAATTATATTTGGCCTGCCTGTGTCAGTCCTAAGGTCTCCGTGTACGTGTGTGCTGCGTGGAGAACGTACAAAAATCAAACGCAACCAGCTACGGTTTACTGCAGGCTTGCGCCATTGTCTTTCCTGACTGGCAAATACCTGCTCTGCTAGAGTTAATAACTCTGCTACACTATAGTTGTGTGACACTTTTTGAGGGCCACACCACAGATATTAAACTTCTTGTTCATTGAATATACGCAGTGGGGCCCTCCCTTTGCAAAAAAGCGAATTCAATTAATTATATTTGGCCTGCCTGTGTCAGTCCTAAGGTCTCCGTGTACGTGTGTGCTGCGTGGAGAACAAACAAAAATCAAACGCAACCAGCTACGGTTTACTGCAGGCTTGCGCCATTGTCTTTCCTGACTGGCAAATACCTGCTCTGCTAGAGTTAATAACTCTGCTACACTATAGTTGTGTGACACTTTTTGAGGGCCACACCACAGATATTAAACTTCTTGTTCATTGAATATACGCAGTGGGGCCCTCCCTTTGCAAAAAAGCGAATTCAATTAATTATATTTGGCCTGCCTGTGTCAGTCCTAAGGTCTCCGCGTACGTGTGTGCTGCGTGGAGAACGTACAAAAATCAAACGCAACCAGCTACGGTTTACTGCAGGCTTGCGCCATTGTCTTTCCTGACTGGCAAATACCTGCTCTGCTAGAGTTAATAACTCTGCTACACTATAGTTGTGTGACACTTTTTGAGGGCCACACCACAGATATTAAACTTCTTGTTCATTGAATATACGCAGTGGGGCCCTCCCTTTGCAAAAAAGCGAATTCAATTAATTATATTTGGCCTGCCTGTGTCAGTCCTAAGGTCTCCGTGTACGTGTGTGCTGCGTGGAGAACGTACAAAAATCAAACGCAACCAGCTACGGTTTACTGCAGGCTTGCGCCATTGTCTTTCCTGACTGGCAAATACCTGCTCTGCTAGAGTTAATAACTCTGCTACACTATAGTTGTGTGACACTTTTTGAGGGCCACACCACAGATATTAAACTTCTTGTTCATTGAATATACGCAGTGGGGCCCTCCCTTTGCAAAAAAGCGAATTCAATTAATTATATTTGGCCTGCCTGTGTCAGTCCTAAGGTCTCCGTGTACGTGTGTGCTGCGTGGAGAACGTACAAAAATCAAACGCAACCAGCTACGGTTTACTGCAGGCTTGCGCCATTGTCTTTCCTGACTGGCAAATACCTGCTCTGCTAGAGTTAATAACTCTGCTACACTATAGTTGTGTGACACTTTTTGAGGGCCACACCACAGATATTAAACTTCTTGTTCATTGAATATACGCAGTGGGGCCCTCCCTTTGCAAAAAAGCGAATTCAATTAATTATATTTGGACTGCCTGTGTCAGTCCTAAGGTCTCCGTGTACGTGTGTGCTGCGTGGAGAACGTACAAAAATCAAACGCAACCAGCTACGGTTTACTGCAGGCTTGCAACATTGTCTTTCCTGACTGGCAAATACCTGCTCTGCTAGAGTTAATAACTCTGCTACACTATAGTTGTGTGATACTTTTTGAGGGCCACACCACAGATATTAAACTTCTTGTTCATTGAATATACGCAGTGGGGCCCTCCCTTTGCAAAAAAGCGAATTCAATTAATTATATTTGGCCTGCCTGTGTCAGTCCTAAGGTCTCCGTGTACGTGTGTGCTGCGTGGAGAACGTACAAAAATCAAACGCAACCAGCTACGGTTTACTGCAGGCTTGCGCCATTGTCTTTCCTGACTGGCAAATACCTGCTCTGCTAGAGTTAATAACTCTGCTACACTATAGTTGTGTGACACTTTTTGAGGGCCACACCACAGATATTAAACTTCTTGTTCATTGAATATACGCAGTGGGGCCCTCCCTTTGCAAAAAAGCGAATTCAATTAATTATATTTGGCCTGCCTGTGTCAGTCCTAAGGTCTCCGTGTACGTGTGTGCTGCGTGGAGAACGTACAAAAATCAAACGCAACCAGCTACGGTTTACTGCAGGCTTGCGCCATTGTCTTTCCTGACTGGCAAATACCTGCTCTGCTAGAGTTAATAACTCTGCTACACTATAGTTGTGTGACACTTTTTGAGGGCCACACCACAGATATTAAACTTCTTGTTCATTGAATATACGCAGTGGGTCCTTCCCTTTGCAAAAAAGCGAAAACATTATATTTGGCCTGCAGGCTTGCGCCAATTTATTTCCTGCCTGGGAAATCAAATCACTGGTAATACAGCATGCTGAGGGGTAGGGGTAAGCCTAGAGGACGTGGACGTGGCCGAGGACGCGTAGGCCCAAGTGAGGGTGTGGGCACAGGCCGAGCTCCTGATCCAGGTGTGTCGCAGCCGACTGCTGCGCGATTAGGAGAGAGGCACGTTTCTGGCGTCCCCACATTCATCGCCCAATTAATGGGTCCACGCGGGAGACCTTTATTAGAAAATGAGCAGTGTGAGCAGGTCCTGTCCTGGATGGCAGAAAGTGCTTCGAGCAACCTATCGTCCAGCCACAGTTCTGCGCCGTCCACTGCTGCAAATCCGAATCCTCTGTCTGCTGCTCCTCCTTCCTCCCAGCCTCCTCACTCCACTACAATGACACATGCTCAGGAGCGGGAACACTCCCAGGAACTGTTCTCGGGCCCCTGCTCAGATTGGGCAGCAGTGGTTCCTCTCCCACCAGAGGAATTTATCGTCACTGATGCCCAACCATTCGAAAGTTCCCGGGGTCCGGGGGAAGAGGCTGGGGACTTCCGCCAACTGTCTCAAGAACTTTCTGTGGGTGAGGAGGACGATGACGATGAGACACAGTTGTCTTGCAGTGAGGTAGTAGTAAGGGCAGTAAGTCCGAGGGAGCAGCGCACAGAGGATTCGGAGGAAGAGCAGCAGGACGATGAGGTGACTGACCCCACCTGGTGTGCAACGCCTACACAGGACAGGTCTTCAGAGGGGGAGGCACGGGCAGCAGCAGGGCAGGTTGCAAGAGGCAGTGCGGTGGCCAGGGGTAGAGGCAGGGCCAGACCGAATAATCCACCAAGTGTTTCCCAAAGCGCACCCTCGCGCCATGCCACCCTGCAGAGGCCAAGGTGCTCTAAGGTCTGGCAGTTTTCACAGAGACGCCTGACGACCGACGAACAGTGGTGTGCAACCTTTGTCGCGCTAAGATCAGCCGGGGAGCCACCACCAACAGCCTCACCACCACCAGCATGCGCAGACATATGATGGCCAAGCACCGCACAAGGTGGGCCGAAGGCCGTTCACCGCCTCCGGTTTGCACTGCTGCCTCTCCCCCTGTGCCCCAACCTGCCACTGAGATCCAACCCCCCTCTCAGGACACAGGCACTACCGTCTCATGGCCTGCACCCACACCCTCACCTCCGCTGTCCTCGGCCCCATCCACCAATGTCTCGCACCGCACAGTCCAGCCGTCGCTAGCGCAAGTGTTGGAGCGCAAGCGCAAGTACGCCACCACGCACCCGCACGCTCAAGCGTTAACCGTCCACATAGCCAAATTTATCAGCCTTGAGATGCTGCCGTATAGGGTTGTGGAAACGGAGTCCTTCAAAGCTATGATGGCGGCGGCGGCCCCGCGCTACTCAGTTCCCAGTCGCCACTACTTTTCCCGATGTACCATCCCAGCCCTGCACGACCACGTCTCCCGCAACATTGTACGCGCCCTCACCAATGCGGTTAGTGGCAAGGTCCACTTAACTACGGACACGTGGACAAGCACAGGCGGGCAGGGCCACTACATCTCCCTGACGGCACATTGGGTGAATTTAGTGGAGGCTGGGACAGAGTCAGAGCCTGGGACGGCTCACGTCCTACCCACCCCCAGAATTGCGGGCCCCAGCTCGGTGGTGGTATCTGCGGCGGTGTATGCTTCTTCCACTAAAGCACCCTCCTCCTCCTCCTCAACCTCTGTCTCGCAATCTAGATGTGTCAGCAGCAGCAGGACGTCGCCAGCAGTCGGTGTCGCGTGGCGTGGCAGCACAGCGGTGGGCAAGCGTCAGCAGGCCGTGCTGAAACTACTCAGCTTAGGAGATAGGAGGCACACGGCCCACGAATTGCTGCAGGGTCTGACAGAGCAGACGGACCGTTGGCTTGCGCCGCTGAGCCTCCAACCGGGCATGGTCGTGTGTGACAACGGCCGTAACCTGGTGGCGGCTCTGCAGCTCGGCAGCCTCACGCACGTGCCATGCCTGGCCCACGTCTTTAATTTGGTGGTTCAGTGCTTTCTGAAAAGCTACCCACACTTGTCAGACCTGCTCGTAAAGGTGCGCCGGCTCTGCGCACATTTCCGCAAGTCCCACACGGACGCTGCCACCCTGCGCACCCTGCAACATCGCTTTAATCTGCCAGTGCACCGACTGCTGTGCG
Organism: Eleutherodactylus coqui; assembly: GCF_035609145.1. NCBI lineage: Eukaryota > Metazoa > Chordata > Amphibia > Anura > Eleutherodactylidae > Eleutherodactylus > Eleutherodactylus coqui. The sequence continues at coordinate 380,914,938 of NC_089837.1, read as the reverse complement.
ACGTGCCCACACGGTGGAATCTACGCTCCACATGTTGGCTAGGCTCTATGAGCAGCGTAGAGCTATAGTGGAATACCAACTCCAACATGGGCGGCGCAGTGGGAGTCAGCCTCCTCAATTCTTTTCAGAAGAGTGGGCCTGGTTGGCAGACATCTGCCAGGTCCTTCGAAACTTTGATCAGTCTACCCAGGTGGTGAGCGGCGATGCTGCAATCATTAGTGTCACCATTCCTCTGCTATGCATCTTGAGAAGTTCCCTGCAAAGCATAAAGGCAGACGCTTTGCGCTCGGAAACAGAGCCGGGGGAAGACAGTATGCCGCTGGATAGTCAGAGCACCCTCCTGTCTATATCTCAGCGCGTTCAGGAGGAGGAGGAGGATGAGGAGGATGAGGAGGAGGGGGAAGAGACAGCTTGGCCCACTGCTGACGGTACACATGCTGCTGGGCTGTCATCATTTCAGCGTGTATGGCCTGAGGAGGAGGAGGAGGAGGAGGAGGATCCTGAAAGTGATCTTCCTAGTGCGGACAGCCATGTGTTGCGTACAGGTACCCTGGCACACATGGCTGACTTCATGTTAGGATGCCTTTCTCGTGACCCTCGCATTCAACGCATTCTGGCCACTACGGATTACTGGGTGTACACACTGCTCGACCCACGCTATAAGGAGAACCTTCCCAGTCTCATTCCCGAAGAGGAAAGGGGTTCGAGAGTGTTGCTATACCACAGGACCCTGGCGGACAAGCTGATGGTAAAATTCCCATCCGACAGCGCTAGTGGCAGATGGCGCAGTTCCGAGGGCCAGGTAGCAGGGGAGGTGCGTAGATCGAGCAGCATGTACAGCCCAGACAGTGCAACAGTCTTTAAGGGCCTGGCCAGCTTTATGGCTCCCCAGCAAGACTGTGTCACCGCTCCCCAGTCAAGGCTGAGTCGGCGGGAGCACTGTAAAAGGATGGTGAGGGAGTACGTAGCGGATCGCACGACCATCCTCGGTGACGCCTCTGCCCCCTACAACTACTGGGTGTCGAAGCTGGACACGTGGCCTGAACTAGCGCTGTATGCCCTGGAGGTGCTTGCTTGTCCTGCGGCTAGCGTCTTGTCGGAGAGGGTGTTTAGTGCGGCTGGGGGAATCATCACAGATAAGCGTACCCGCCTGTCAACCGACAGTGCCGACAGGCTAACACTCATCAAGATGAACAAAGCCTGGATTTCCCCAGACTTCTCTTCTCCACCAGCGGACAGCAGCGATACGTAAGCAATACGTAGGCTGCACCCGCGGATGGAAGCTACGTTCTCTCTCACCATCCAAAACGGGGACATTTCTGCTTCATCAATCTGTGTCTAATATTCCTCATCCTCCTCCTGCTCCTCCTCCTGAAACCTCACGTAATCACGCTGAACGGGCAATTTTTCTTAGGGCCACAAGGCTCACTCATCTAATTTTTCTAAACAATTTTTATATGTTTCAATGCTCTTAAAAGCGTTGAAACTTTAACTTGAACCAATTTTTCGTTAAACTGGGCTGCCTCCAGGCCTAGTTACCACTTAAGCCACATTAACCAAAGCGATTAATGGGTTTCACCTGCCATCTTGGTTGGGCATGGCCAATTTTTACTGAGGTACATTAGTACTGTTGGTACACCAATTTTTTGGGGCCCTCACCTACAGTGTAATCATAGCAATTTGTATGTTCTTCGCCTGCACTCATGGTACAGAAAGGTGTGTGGGGTTGGCCTACACTTTAGCTACATAAATGTAACTTGGGCCTTGGCTATACTGCAGCTACTGAAATGGAACTAAGACTGCGCTCCCACTATACTGCTGCTTCGGAATTGTTACTGGGGCCTGTCTTGAGTGCTACTATTGCTGATATGGAACTAAGACTGCGCTCCCGCTATAATGCTGCTTCGGAATTGTTACTGGGGCCTGTCTTGAGTGCTACTATTGCTGACATGGAACGAAGACTGCGCTCCCGCTATAATGCTGCTTCGGAATTGTTACTGGGGCCTGTCTTGAGTGCTACTATTGCTGACATGAAACTAAGACTGCGCTCCCGCTATAATGCTGCTTCGGAATTGTTACTGGGGCCTGTCTTCAGTGCTACTATTGCTGACATGGAACTAAGACTGCGCTCCCGCTATAATGCTGCTTCGGAATTGTTACTGGGGCCTGTCTTGAGTGCTACTATTGCTGACATGGAACGAAGACTGCGCTCCCGCTATAATGCTGCTTCGGAATTGTTACTGGGGCCTGTCTTGAGTGCTACTATTGCTGACATGGAACTAAGACTGCGCTCCTGCTATAATGCTGCTTCGGAATTGTTACTGGGGCCTGTCTTGAGTGCTACTATTGCTGACATGGAACGAAGACTGCGCTCCCGCTATAATGCTGCTAGTGATATGTTAGTGGGGCCTGTCCTAATGCTACGGCTAAAATGTTACGAATTCTGGGCTCTGCCTATACCGCTGCTAATGGTATGTCTCTGGGGTGTGGAAACAGAGGCTTCCCAAAGACATGATGGCGGCGAGGCCATTTCCCACCAACGCGGTTACTGTTAAGGTGCATATAACCACGGACACGTGGAGAGGACACGTAGTGCCTCAAAAACATCCCCCTCCTCCTCCAACAGGGAAAACAAACATTCTTGGCAAATGCCTTTGCATTGGTTCGTCTGGTGGCAGTCCAAGAATTTCACCTTTACCGACACTACAAGAGAGCCCCCCCACCATCCCCCCGCCACGGCCCACTTAATCCTGGCCACATTCCGAAAACCAACAAAATAAAACCGCGCTACTAGGTCCGCAGTCACCACCACATTACCACCAACGCGGTTACTGTTAAGGTGCATATTACCAGTCTGACTGGGGCATGCAGAGACACCTTGACAGAATGAATAGTGTGTGGCACATAGGTTCCCCATTACTATGCCCACGTGTGCAGCTCCTGATGGCGGTGGCACAGGATTCTATTTCTCATTGCTTCTGTACAGCATTGTGGGCTATCGCCCCGCCCCTTTTAAAGAGGGTCGCTGCCTAGCCGTGCCAACCCTCTGCAGTGTGTGCCTGCGGTTCCTCCTCATGGCAGATGCACTTCTAAATAGACATGAGTGTGGCGTGGCATGACGGCAGCTGAAGGCTGCGCAGGGACACTTTGGTGTGCGCTGTGGGGGGGAGGGGGGGCGGTTGGGCAGCATGTAAGCCAGGAGAAGTGGCAGTGGAGTGTCATGCAGGCAGTGATTGTGCTTTGTTGGAGGTAGTGTGGTGCTTAGCTAAGGTATGCATTGCTAATGAGGGCTTTTCAGAAGTAAAAGTTTTTGGGAGGGGGGGGGCCCACTCTTGCCGCTATTGTGGCTTAATAGTGGGACCTGTGAACTTGAGATGCAGCCCAACATGTAGCCCCTCGCCTGCCCTGTCCATTGCTGTGTCGTTCCCATCACTTTCTTGAATTGCCCAGATTTTCACACAAGGAAACCTTAGCGAGCATCGGCGAAATACAAAAATGCTCGGGTCGCCCATTGACTTCAATGGGGTTCGTTATTCAAAACAAACCCTCGAGCATCGCGAAAAGTTCGTTCCGAGTAACAAGCACCGGAGCATTTTGGTGCTCGCTCATCTCTATTGGACATATTTGAGATATTACAGTTGAAAATGTGAAAAAATGGCAATTTTTTCAAAATTTTCCCAATTTTGGCGCTTTTAATAAACATACACAAATTATATCGGTCTCTTTTTACCAAAATGAAGTACAACATGTGGCGAAAAAACAATGTCAGAATCACTTGGATATGTAAAGCCATTAAACGACGCATGTCAGATTTCTGAAATTTGATTTCCGTCACTAAGGCGCAAACAGGCTTCGTCACTAAGGGGTTAACGTTTAATGCAACTATGTGAAAAAAATAATTCCAAAATGTCCGTTTACATAAGTCTGATGTTGCTGTAAAAAAAAGGGCTCTTTTTAAAACTGATGCTCCGTATGGTAATTAGGTCCAAATATTCTGTTCGAACTGGCTGGGGTTTTCTCTGTAAACACACCTAGACTTCACTTGATTGATGAGGATGATCTGCCTACATCATCCCCGACACCTCCAACACTTGAGCTGTGCATGCGCAGTTGGTTGTGCCCTGGTGTAGGTAGATATGTCTTCTTTCACTGAACATGCTCCCAGGTTGTGTGGCACAAGTGTAAGTTCCCCCATAGTGGAGCAGGAACACAGATTTGAATGTGGCCTAAAATTATCGTTTTTGTTTTTTTTTGCTGAAAAATCCCTCTGACTCTCTGGCTACTATGGGTTGCCCTTGAGTCTAATATGCTGGCCACTACCTGTTGCCAAATAATGAATGACTATAAGAGCAAAGATAATAAGACAGAGAACAGGAAGTGAATTAGAATGGTGCTGACTCATGATGCTCATGGACGTCTATGGAGAGAAGAGGGGGGAGTGAGCTGCAGGAGGGATAGAGATTCACACAGACACTTACTGCAGCTACTATTAAGGTTTATTTTTTATTTTTTGTTTAACTCCATAAGGACAGTGACACACCACCATATTTTAGCCGTGTTTTTGTGTCCATAATACGGACCTCTGTCCCAACCTGACTGCGGGTCTGTGTGTTATTGGCAGGGTACACAATCTTCAGTTTTCTCCATGTACAGTGTATAGAACACAGCAAAACATCTAGACTCTTCCAACTGTCTTAGAGAAAACTGAACAGTAGCTATGCAATATAGCCGGAAAAGAGTAAAACATACAGGATTCAAGTCATAGAATGGCCCAATGGAGTGTAACATTGCTCATGTATACACACAGCAACTTATTTTGAAAAGTTGAGATAAACTTTCAAATCACAAAAAATACCCCACTTATGCAGAGGTACAAACACCAGTTCCAGGATGGGTGTTACCAGGTGCAAAATACTGGTGGAACACAGACTCACACACCTACTATTTTCATGAGGGGGGACAGCTATGTATTATACTGCACGCTCATATAGGGTGCCAGTCACCATGCAGGTTTACAGCCTATTGTTTAGGGCTCCTTCACACTGGCGAGGGCGATATCAGGCCGTGATTCCCGCTCACATATTGCACTTGTTACCATGTGAAGCCCAAGGGACACCCCGCTGCAGTTGTCACAGCTGTGGCAGAGGATCACAGAGTTCTGCCATTGTTTTCAGCAGGACCTTCCCCATTTAAAACAATGGTCGATCTTGCAGAATGATAGGACAAGTACTGTCACCACAGGCTCCCCCAGAATCCTAAGACTAGTCAGCTTCTTCCTAAAATAATAATCATGAGGTTTCTGTTGGTATTTTGGCCAAACTACACAAACTTCCAACCCGCATTAAGAGTCTCCTTTGTCTTGTGAGTCCCGTTATTAAAGGGGTTATGCTGGGCCAAAGTTTTGTTTGAAACTTCTTCAGCCTTCCGCGTTCTCTCCCTGCTGCCGTCTCTCTGGTCCTCGCTGGTCTTCACTTCCCGCTGTAGGCAACTGGCGATGACGTCCCCGACAAATGGGCCACATAACTGATGTAGCCAATTACTGACTCCCTGCAGCCTGGTTAATAGCTGCGGCGCTCATGTGACCCAGGGTCGGGTCGTCATCACTCCCCATGTGGCTCACACTACAGGAAACTGCAGTCTGCTGTGCTTTCCTATGCAATTAAAAAAACCAAAACATATCGACATCCACCTAATTAAGGACTCATTCACTTAACTGTGATTTCAGTGCGTATTACACACATGATGCACGGCCGCGTGGTATGTGGTTAATGAAAGTACATGGACTTTCATTGATCTGTTCACATTAGCGCATAGATACGTGCGAGAAATAGATCACAGCATGCTCTGTTTCTCCGTGTACAGATAGTCCCCGACTTGTGACGTTCGATTTACGAACTTTGCAAGTTGCGAACAATCTGTACTACACAGCATGGTGTAATGCAATGGCATTACATCATTCTGTGCAGGGACTGGACAGGCTTCTATTAAGCCTGTCCAGTAAGATCGTGGGACGCTGTGCGGAGGCTAGGCAGCCAGGGGCCTTATGAAAGGCCCTAGGACTGCCTATGCAGAGCGCCTATCAAATCGTGCGCTTGATAGGCGCTCTGCATAGGCAGCCCTGGGGCCTTTTAGAAGACCCCCGGCTGCCTAGCTACCGCACAGCGTCCCGCGATCTTATCGCAGGACACTGTACATGACCCCTGAACGTTGGGTGCCTGCTGTTTCTTACAGCCGGCACCCGGCAACAGCAGTTCTGACGCGCCGCTCAGCGGTATTTAAAGTGTTAACAGTACTGATGAGCGGTGCGGCGCGTCGGAACTGCTGCCACCGGATGCTGGCTGTAAGAACAGCCTGCACCCGACGTTGTATGGAGCGGGAACTACCCGCGATCCCTTCCATACAACCATTTGTTCGGACATACGATAAAATGTACTTGCGTACAAGCTACTGGAATGGAACCTGTTCGCAAGTAGGGGATCATCTGTACCATGCAGCATCAGCCCTATTCTTTTCTATGGGCAGTGTATGCAATGCCGTCCATACGCAATACATTGCCCCTGAGCGACAATACATACGCAACGCCGCTATGAGACAGAGCACGAATTAATAACATTTTTTAAAAAAGAGAAAAGTCGCACTGCACATGACAGCTGGCTCACGCAGCGTTTTCTGCATATGAGCCTTAAGACTAATAGCACACTGCTGGCTCCATCAGATATATTTGGTATATGTATGCTGGGGGCTTTACTGTACTTATATATCATCTATAGAGAATAGAGATGAGCGAACGTACTCGTCCGAGCTTGATATTCGTGCGAATATTACGGTGTTCGGGATGCTCGTTACTCGTAACGAGTACCACGCGGTGTTCCGGTTACTTTCAGTTTCCTCTCTGAGACGTTAGCGCGCTTTTCTGGCCAATTGAAAGACAGGGAAGGCATTACAACTTCCCCCTGTGACGTTCAAGCCCTATACCACCCCCCTGCTGTGAGTGGCTGGGGTGATCAGATGTCACCCGAGTATAAAAGTCGGCCCCTCCCGCGGCTCGGCTCAGATGCCGTGTGAGTTAGTGAGGGAAAGTGCTGTTCTATTGGAGTTGCTGTAGGGAGAGTGTTTGTAGTGAGTGTAGGCTTCAAGAACCCCAACTGTCCTTCTTAGGGCCACATCTACGTGTGTGCAGGCTGCTGTTAGCAGTGGAAATTTTTTTTTTTTCTTCTCAAAATCGGCAGTGCAGAGCATTGCACCCGGTATTAGGGACAGAAGTGGTGCTTAGGCAGGGAGAGTGTTAGGAGTGAGTGTAGCCTTCAAGAACCTCAACGGTCCATTCTAGGGCCACATTTAACTGTGTGGAGTACTGTGCATGCTGCTGTTAGCTGTGTTGCTAATTTTTTTTTTTTCTCAAAATCGGCAGTGCAGAGCATTGCACCCAGTATTAGGGACAGAAGTGGTGCTTAGGCAGGGAGAGTGTTAGGAGTGAGTGTAGCCTTCAAGAACCTCAACGGTCCTTTCTAGGGCCATGTTTAACTGTGTGGAGTACTGTGCAGGCTGCTGTTAGCTGTGTTGCTTTTTTTTTTTTTTTCTCAAAATCAGGGGTGCAGAGCATTGCACCCTCCATTGATACTACAGGCACAGAATTGTGTAGGCAGGGCCACAACACAGTTATTAGTCATTGAATAGACGCAGTGGGCCTATCCTTTTAAACAAAAGGGAAGAAAGTATATTTGCCCTGCCTCTGTCAGTCCTAAGGGCTCTGGGTACGTGTGTGGTGCGTGGAGAACGTAAAAAAATCAGACGCAACCAGCTACGGTTGAGTGCAGCCTTGCGCCAATTTCTTTCCTGCCTGGGAAATACCTGCTCTGCCACAGTTAATAACTCTGCAACAGTAAAGTTCTGTGACACTTTTGCAGGGCCGCAACACAGTGTCAGTTATTAAACTTATTATTCAGTGAATAGACGCAGTGGGCCTATCCTTTTAAACAAAAGGGAAGAAAGTATATTTGCCCTGCCTCTGTCAGTCCTAAGGGCTCTGGGTACGTGTGTGGTGCGTGGAGAACGTAAAAAAATCAGACGCAACCAGCTACGGTTGAGTGCAGCCTTGCGCCAATTTCTTTCCTGCCTGGGAAATCAAATCACTGGTAATACAGCATGCTGAGGGGTAGGGGTAGGCCTAGAGGACGTGGACGCGGCCGAGGACGCGGAGGGCCAAGTGAGGGTGTGGGCACAGGCCGAGCTCCTGATCCAGGTGTGTCGCAGCCGACTGCTGCGCGATTAGGAGAGAGGCACGTTTCTGGCGTCCCCACATTCATCGCCCAATTAATGGGTCCACGCGGGAGACCTTTATTAGAAAATGAGCAGTGTGAGCAGGTCCTGTCCTGGATGGCAGAAAGTGCTTCGAGCAACCTATCGCCCAGCCACAGTTCTGCGCCGTCCACTGCTGCAAATCCGAATCCTCTGTCTGCTGCTCCTCCTTCCTCCCAGCCTCCTCACTCCACTACAATGACACATGCTCAGGAGCGGGAACACTCCCAGGAACTGTTCTCGGGCCCCTGCTCAGATTGGGCAGCAGTGGTTCCTCTACCACCAGAGGAGTTTATCGTCACTGATGCCCAACCATTGGAAAGTTCCCGGGGTCCGGGGGATGAGGCTGGGGACTTCCGGCAACTGTCTCAAGACCTTTCAGTGGGTGAGGAGGACGATGACGATGAGACACAGTTGTCTTGCAGTGAGGTAGTAGTAAGGGCAGTAAGTCCGAGGGAGCAGCGCACAGAGGATTCGGAGGAAGAGCAGCAGGACGATGAGGTGACTGACCCCACCTGGTGTGCAACGCCTACACAGGACAGGTCTTCAGAGGGGGAGGCACGGGCAGCAGCAGGGCAGGTTGCAAGAGGCAGTGCGGTGACCAGGGGTAGAGGCAGGGCCAGACTGAATAATCCACCAAGTGTTTCCCAAAGCGCCCCCTCACGCCATGCCACCCTGCAGAGGCCGAGCTGCTCTAAGGTCTGGCAGTTTTTCACCGAGACGCCTGACGACCGACGAACAGTGGTGTGCAACCTTTGTCGCGCCAAGATCAGCCGGGGAGCCACCACCAACAGCCTCACCACCACCAGCATGCGCAGACATATGATGGCCAAGCACCCCACAAGGTGGGACGAAGGCCGTTCACCGCCTCCGGTTTGCACCGCTGCCTCTCCCCCTGTGCCCCAACCTGCCACTGAGATCCAACCCCCCTCTCAGGACACAGGCACGACCGTCTCATGGCCTGCACCCACACCCTCACCTCCGCTGTCCTCGGCCCCATCCAGCAATGTCTCGCACCGCACAGTCCAGCCGTCGCTAGCGCAAGTGTTGGAGCGCAAGCGCAAGTACGCCGCCACGCACCCGCACGCTCAATCGTTAACCGTCCACATAGCCAAATTTATCAGCCTTGAGATGCTGCCGTATAGGGTTGTGGAAACGGAGTCCTTCAAAGCTATGATGGCGGCGGCGGCCCCGCGCTACTCAGTTCCCAGTCGCCACTACTTTTCCCGATGTGCCGTCCCAGCCCTGCACGACCACGTCTCCCGCAACATTGTACGCGCCCTCACCAATGCGGTTAGTGGCAAGGTCCACTTAACTACGGACACGTGGACAAGCACAGGCGGGCAGGGCCACTACATCTCCCTGACGGCACATTGGGTGAATTTAGTTGAGGCTGGGACAGAGTCAGAGCCTGGGACCGCTCACGTCCTACCCACCCCCAGAATTGCGGGCCCCAGCTCGGTGGTGGTATGTTCGGCGGTGTATGCTTCTTCCACTAAAGCACCCTCCTCCTCCTCCTCCTCCTCAACCTCTGTCTCGCAATCTAGATGTGTCAGCAGCAGCAGGACGTCGCCAGCAGTCGGTGTCGCGCGGCGTAGCAGCACAGCGGTGGGCAAGCGTCAGCAGGCCGTGCTGAAACTACTCAGCTTAGGAGATAGGAGGCACACGGCCCACGAATTGCTGCAGGGTCTGACAGAGCAGACGGACCGTTGGCTTGCGCCGCTGAGCCTCCAACCGGGCATGGTCGTGTGTGACAACGGCCGTAACCTGGTGGCGGCTCTGCAGCTCGGCAGCCTCACGCACGTGCCATGCCTGGCCCACGTCTTTAATTTGGTGGTTCAGCGCTTTCTGAAAAGCTACCCACGCTTGTCAGACCTGCTCGTAAAGGTGCGCCGGCTCTGCACACTATTCCGCAAGTCCCACACGGACGCTGCCACCCTGCGCACCCTGCAACATCGGTTTAATCTGCCAGTGCACCGACTGCTGTGCGACGTGCCCACACGGTGGAACTCTACGCTCCACATGTTGGCTAGGCTCTATGAGCAGCGTAGAGCTATAGTGGAATACCAACTCCAACATGGGCGGCGCAGTGGGAGTCAGCCTCCTCAATTATTTTCAGAAGAGTGGGCCTGGTTGGCAGACATCTGCCAGGTCCTTCGAAACTTTGAGCAGTCTACCCAGGTGGTGAGCGGCGATGCTGCAATCATTAGCGTCACCATTCCTCTGCTATGCATCTTGAGAAGTTCCCTGCAAACCATAAAGGCAGACGCTTTGCGCTCGGAAACAGAGCCGGGGGAAGACAGTATGTCGCTGGATAGTCAGAGCACCCTCCTGTCTATATCTCAGCGCGTTCAGGAGGAGGAGGAGGAGCATGAGGAGGATGAGGAGGAGGGGGAAGAGACAGCTTGGCCCACTGCTGACGGTACCCATGCTGCTTGCCTGTCATCATTTCAGCGTGTATGGCCTGAGGAGGAGGAGGAGGAGGATCCTGAAAGTGATCTTCCTAGTGCGGACAGCCATGTGTTGCGTACAGGTACCCTGGCACACATGGCTGACTTCATGTTAGGATGCCTTTCTCGTGACCCTCGCATTCAACGCATTCTGGCCACTACGGATTACTGGGTGTACACACTGCTCGATCCACGCTATAAGGAGAACCTTCCCACTCTCATTCCCGAAGAGGAAAGGGGTTCGAGAGTGTTGCTATACCACAGGACCCTGGCGGACAAGCTGATGGTAAGATTCCCATCCGACAGCGGTAGTGGCAGAAGGCGCAGTTCTGAGGGCCAGGTAGCAGGGGAGGTGCGTAGATCGAGCAGCATGTACAGCCCAGGCAGTGCAACAGTCTTTAAGGGCCTGGCCAGCTTTATGGCTCCCCAGCAAGACTGTGTCACCGCTCCCCAGTCAAGGCTGAGTCGGCGGGAGCACTGTAAAAGGATGGTGAGGGAGTACGTAGCCGATTGCACGACCGTCCTCGGTGACGCCTCTGCCCCCTACAACTACTGGGTGTCGAAGCTGGACACGTGGCCTGAACTAGCGCTGTATGCCCTGGAGGTGCTTGCTTGTCCTGCGGCTAGCGTCTTGTCGGAAAGGGTGTTTAGTGCGGCTGGGGGAATCATCACAGATAAGCGTACCCGCCTGTCAACCGACAGTGCCGACAGGCTAACACTCATCAAGATGAACAAAGCCTGGATTTCCCCAGACTTCTCTTCTCCACCAGCGGACAGCAGCGATACGTAAGCAATACGTAGGCTGCACCCGCGGATGGAACCTACGTTCTCTCTCACCATCCAAAACGGGGACATTTCTGCTTCATCAATCTGTGTCTAATATTCCTCCTCCTCCTCCTGCTCCTCCTCCTGAAACCTCACGTAATCACGCTGAACGGGCAATTTTTCTTAGGGCCACAAGGCTCACTCATAATTTTTCTAAACAATTTTTATATGTTTCAATGCTCTTAAAAGCGTTGAAACTTTAACTTGAACCAATTTTTAGTTAAACTGGGCTGCCTCCAGGCCTAGTTACCACTTAAGCCACATTAACCAAAGCGATTAATGGGTTTCACCTGCCCTCTTGGTTGGCCATGGCCAATTTTTTTGATGTACATTAGTACTGTTGATACAGCAATTTTTGTGGGCCCTCGCCTACAGTGTAATCAAATGAATTTTTAGCCCACCTGCATTACAGCTGACGTTACATCCGCTGTGTTGGGCAATGCAATGTGATATTTCTGTGTACCGCCGGTGGCTTCCTGGCACCTACCCATGCTGTGGGTCCACAGGGAATTATAAATGCATCTGATTCCACTTGTAAAGAACCCCAGTCAGACTGGGGCATGCAGTGTGGGCCGAAGCCCACCTGCATTAAGCACGACATTACTACCTCAGCTATGTTGGGCAATGCAATGGGATATTTTTGTGTACCGCCGGTGGGTTCCAGGGAGCCACCCATGCTGTAGGTGCACACGGAGTTTAACCTACATGTGTCCACTTGTAAAGAACCCCAGTCTGACTGGGGCATGCAGTGTGGGCCGAAGCCCACCTGCATTAAGCACGACATTACTACCTCAGCTGTGTTGGGCAATGCAATGGGATATTTTTGTGTACCGCCGGTGGGTTCCAGGGAGCCACCCATGCTGTGGGTCCACAGGGACTTCACAATAGGGAGTTGTACCTGCCTGTGTCTATGAATTAAAAACCCCGGTCAGGTTGGGGCATGCAGTGTGGGCCGAAGCCCACCTGCATTTAATCTGACGTTAGCTCTGCTGTCCAGGGCACTGCAATGGGATACATTTATGTACAGCCGGTGGGTTCCAGGGAGCCACCCATGCTGTGGGTGCACACGGAATTCCCATTGCGGAGTTGTACCTGCCTGTGACTATTTATAAAAAAACGCGGTCTGACTGGGGCATGCAGACACCTTGACAGAATGAATAGTGTGTGGCACATAGGTTCCCCATTGCTATGCCCACATGTGCAGCTCCTGATGGCGGTGGCACAGGATTCTATTTCTCATTGCTTCTGTACAGCATTGTGGGCTATCGCCCCGCCCCTTTTAAAGAGGGTCGCTGCCTAGCCGTGCCAACCCTCTGCAGTGTGTGCCTGCGGTTCCTCGTCATGGCAGACGCACTTCTAAATAGACATGAGGGTGGTGTGGCATGAGGGCAGCTGAAGGCTGCGCAGGGACACTTTGGTGTGCGCTGTGGGGGGGAGGAGGGGGGGGCGGTTGGGCAGCATGTAACCCAGGAGAAGTGGCAGTGGAGTGTCATGCAGGCAGTGATTGTGCTTTGTTGGAGGTAGTGTAGTGCTTAGCAAAGGTATGCATTGCTAATGAGGCCTTTTCAGAAGTAAAAGTTTTTGGGAGGGGGGGGGGCCACTCTTGCCGCTATTGTGGCTTAATAGTGGGACCTTTGAACTTGAGATGCAGCCCAACATGTAGCCCCTCGCCTGCCCTATCCGTTGCTGTGTCGTTCCCATCACTTTCTTGAATTGCCCAGATTTTCACACAAGGAAACCTTAGCGAGCATCGGCGAAATACAAAAATGCTCGGGTCGCCCATTGACTTCAATGGGGTTCGTTACTCGAAACGAACCCTCGAGCATCGCGATAATTTCGTCCCGAGTAACGAGCACCCGAGCATTTTGGTGCTCGCTCATCTCTAATAGAGAACCTAAAAACAAAAGGCAGAGCACTCCCTTGGGTAGTAGTCCCCAGAAAGGGCAAATGAAATAAAGACTGAATCTGCCTCCCTTGTGATGATGGGCTTAGAGCACTACATGTATAGCGACTGGAACAATAGCTGGAGGTAAGCCACAACCAGCCAAAATAAGGACCTCTGAATAAGGCCTTAGTCAGATGAGCGTTTTTTCGCACGATTTGCACATCGCATGTCGCATGCGCAAATCGCGTGACCGGAGGCGAAAAATCGCGGGAAAAATCTGCACCTAGCCGCGTTTATTGTCGCTGCAAAACACCCGTCTGACCGGAGAAAAATCGCCGTGCGCATCAAAATGCGCATGAAACTTCGTCTGACCGGCGAAAAAAATGATTTTGGTGCGCACATAAAACACAGAACGCAGATAGGCGCGATCTGCGAATCGTCGTGTCCTATAATTTTTCGCATATGCGCATAAAAAGCGGACATGTGACCGATACCATAGCGAACCATTGGTTCTATATATGCGCAAATCGCATGCGCAAATCGCGCGAAAAAACACTCGTCTGACTAAGGCCTAAGGGTGAATGCACATGGATGGATTTGAATTGCGGAGCTGGTGTCTGCCTTTGGATTCCACAGCAAATACCGCCAATGGCATGCTATGACAAAATAATTCTTCATGCACACAAGCAGAAACCAATTGTGGTTTCTGCTCACGATTAAACAATTGCAGCGTGCTCCATTTTTGGTTCAAAATATTTTATTCAAAATTTTCCAACACATTACAAGAATATGCATGAACTCAATTATATTGCAAGATTCATAACTTAAATATCATGAGCTCGTCAGGGCCTCTACCGGCTTACCGAAAAGAGACCTAGTCTGATTAGAAACGGAAACAAACTGTACACAAATTTAAAAAAAAACTTAGATAAACAGTATACAAAGACACTAGACAAGACCAGGGAACACAAACGGACATGGGGGTCAAATCATATAAGGGGTGGGGTAGAGCCGCTGGGGAAGCATGCTCCATTTTTACGCGGATTCCATGCGGATGGCTTCCATAGAAGTCAATGGGCGCCATCCGATCCGCAGCCCTTCTGCAACTGACATTATGGAAAGGTTGTGGATTCCACGTCATGGCTTAGCAACGATGCGGGAAAAGCAGGAGACAGGGAATAACTTGCTGATCGGTGGGGGTCTCAAGAACAGGACTCCCATGTCCCACTCTGCTGTTACTTCTTCCCCAGCAGTGACCTCACTCTGAATGGAGTGCTGGTTGAGCATGCTCCAGAGATGCTCTTAGCAATGATGAACAGGCTAGGCATGCTTTCTGCACTCTGAGTATGCTCTGCCTGCAATGATAAATACGCCTTTTGAAATGAAAGCTATGCTGATTAGTTGGAATTTGTGGTCTGGATCCAGACCTCATAACTGGGCTTTGCATCATACTCTCCTTGCCTTGGAAGTCAGGCTTGCATAACACCAGGGGACTCTAGTGGTCTCCAGCTGCTGCTGTTTACAGCTATTTTTTCTACTATAGCCTGGAACTGTGACACCCCAGTCATAGTCCGTAGGAAGCCCCCGAGCCGTGGCACCCCAGTTATAGTCAGTTGGAAGATCCCCGAGCCGTGGCACTCCAGTCATAGTCTGTAGGAAGACACTAAGCCGTGGCGCGCTAGTCATAGTCTGTAGGAAGACCCCTGATCCATGGCACGCCAGTCATAGTCAGTTGGAAGACGCCCAGCCGTGGCACCCCAGTCATAGTCGGTAGGAAGACCCTGAATTATAAGAAGTCTGTTGCAGTATGTAGGAATACCCTGAGCTTCTGGCATGGCAGTCACAGGCCGTACAAATACCCTGAGCTGTGCCATGTTAGCTGCAGTGTGTAGTAATAGTACATTAGCCCAGGGGGCTTCTTCCTTTCTGGCTGACAGCAAAAAAAAACCAAAACTGGTTAAAAAAACATGACTAGGTACAACGGAGTCGTCGCTGTGACCACTTACCCTTTTAAACCTAGCTTATCTAAAATAAACACCGACAACTTCTTTTTTTTTTGATTAAATTTGGCCACAGCAGCCAATTTTATTATAACATACAACAATAAATCCTGAATAACACTTTTAACCCTGATCCTAACTACTATGGAGAGATCCTTGGAGTTCCCAACAAAAATGTATATATCTGTCGCCTCACCCAAAAAACACGGAAAATAGGTGTAACTGTCTCCCGTCTCCTAAAAATCCTGACTCGGGAAACCCTATTTTCCAAACTACGCCTCCCGTCTCCAATCACCTGACTCGGGAGACTCGACATTTACCTCGAGTCACCAACCTCCCGACCCCGAGGCTATCTAGCCATACCCCGGCTATTAACAACCACAACTTTAGCAGGTAACCCCCTGCCAAAACAAGAGGCGACAGACCCACCTACAATTTAAAACTAACCAGAGGGGGGAGGAGGTAACTCTACTAACCCCTGCCTCCCCCCTTACCCCCTCGTATATTGACTCCAAGGACCCCCCCTAACCGCCACAGCCAGCACGGCTTGAAACCTCAAGCCTGCGCCGCCCTCCACAACAACAAGGCGCGCTCCACTCCCTCCTGCACCGCCTCCAGCCACAAATCCAAACCTATCTCATTTAAATGAACCCCATCTTGCCTCCAATAGTTCCCCCTGCCAGATTCTAGGTCTATGTGTCGAACCGTGACCCCCCCAATCCTTCCCACAAAGCGAGACACTTCTCTATTAAGTTTTATCCTGGCCTTGTCTAATCCCCTTGCTGACCGTACGAACTTCCATATCTGTCTCGGCACAATCTCCGACCACACCACCACCATCTTCTTATGTGCCGCTAACAATCTCAGGATATCATACCTGATATCCCTCGATAAATCCCTGAAGGGCCTTTTTCCCAAATCATTCCCCCCTGCATGTATAACAACTATGTCCGGGGCCCTGTCTAAAACCACCATCCTCTCAAACTCCTCCAACACTTTGCGCCAAGACATCCCTCTAACTCCCAGCCATCTCAAGACCGCCTCTGACCTAGGAAACCTCAACTGTCTCCCGTCCTGCCTTACACTAGCCCTCTCCGCCCCCCAATACACATAAGAGTGGCCCATAATCCACACTAGCGCCGATTGTGGACCTGAAACAAAAAAGGAGAAAACAAAATTGACCAACACTCCTTGATTATAATTATACCCCCTACCCCCCTAACGCTTTTACAGCAACTGGGGGCGAACATACAATTTATATCTCCCAGATTGCCACCTACCGATTTTCCTGATCGACTCGCCCGACAAACCTTGCACCTGTGCCTCTGTGGCCGCCCCCACCCTAAACGAGTGTGTCCCAAAATGCGACTCATCTAAACCGAGCTCCCTCAGCGCCTTCTTAAAGATCGCTGTAAACTGGAAGCGTGACAAAAACTGGCCCCCCTCGTGCTGCAATAAGGGACCTAATCTCTTGCCCGCTACCCCCGTATAGCTGACCCATGTCGACACGGGACACATCACTGACCCGTGAACCCTACCCAATCTAATCAACTGTCCCCGGCCTGCCTGATCTGTTTTTGATCGGCGTATGACCAGCTCTAAATGGTCATCAATTTTCCTAACATCCCCCACCTGTAAACCTCCCCCAACTGATTTACTAGGGGAAACCAACTCCCCCACCCTAAATGCCCCGAAAAATGCCAGTGAGAAAGCTAACCTGAGTAACGATCTTTCGAACAACGTATCGCAGAGGCCTTCCAGCACCCCCCCTATCTTTTTTAACAACTCAAACGAAACTGGTCTACGTAAATCCACACTCCCTTTTCCTTTCTTAAAACCCTTCAACGCTTGTCTCACTAGAAAATTCTTCGTTATATCCACCACCCCCCTTAACTTGCACCCAAATGCTACCCCTGCCATAAACCTGGTCACTCGTGACACCAAAACTTTATCGTGTTCTACCTTCCCCAACCAGCTTAACAGCGCCCCCACTCTATCTTCCTCCGCCTCTCCTACCCTAAGCTGACCTACCCAACCTTCCCACTCCTGCCACGCTGCTATATACGCAGCTCTAGTACCCTGAGCCAGTGACCTCTCAATTAGATGCCCCACTGCTCTCTTACCACACTCCAAAGCTGAGACGGGCATGTCCTCCCTCGGTCCTCCGCCTGGGGGGCCAGGGTCCTGAACCGCTCCCACTGAAACCGAGAAAGAGCATCCGCGATTGAATTCTCAATCCCCGGCACATGCACCGCCACTAACCAAATATTCATCTTCAATGTTTCCAATACCAGGTGGCGCAACAAATTCACCACCGGGGGTGATGAGGCGGTCAAAGAATTGATCACCTGCACCATCCCCATATTGTCGCAATGGAACCTCACCTTCTTGTTCTGAAGGCGATCGCCCCAAAGCGCCACAGCCACCACAATTGGAAACAGTTCCAACAATACCAGATTCTTTGTCAAACCTTCCTCCCGCCAAGTGACCAGCCATTCCCCAACACACCATTGCCCTTGGCAATATGCCCCAAATCCAGCGCTCCCTGCCGCGTCCGTAAATAACTCGTAGTCCACATTCTCACTCACTTCCGAGATAATGATGGACCTCCCATTGTATTTGTTTAAAAAGGAGGCCCAGACTGCTAGGTCCCCTTTTAAACTCCTCCCCACTCTGATGTAGTGATGCGGGGCTCGAATTCCCGCCGTGGCCGACGCCATCCTTCGACAAAATATTCGCCCCATAGGCATTATTCTGCAAGCGAAGTTCAACTTGCCCAATAATGACTGAAGCCCCCTCAGCGTGACTTTCTTAGCGTTCCGTGTCTTTTCCACCTCGCATTTTAAATCCCGCAACTTATCTTCCGGTAATTGACATACCATCGCCACCGTGTCAATCCAGATGCCCAAAAACTGAAGAGAAGTTGCGGGACCCTCTGTCTTGTCGGGAGCCAAAGGCACCCCGAACCGGTCCGCCACCCACTGTAACGTTCCCAGCAGAGTCGCACACATGGGCGACTCTGCTGGGCCAATACACAAAAAATCGTCAAGGTAGTGAATTACTGACTGCAGCTTTGCAGTGTCTTTCACTACCCATTCCAAAAAAAGTGCAGAAGGCTTCAAAGTATGCACATGAGATTGAACATCCCATGGACAGACATCTATCGGCGAAATACTTACCTCCCCAAAAACAACCGAGTAAGTGAATACTATCTGGAGAAACCGGCAAAAGGCGAAATGCCGACTCAATGTCGGCCTTCACTAACAGCGCCCCCCTTCCGTACCTTCTTACCCATTTCAGTGCCGCATCAAACGACGTATAAACCACCGAACAGAGCTCAGGGTCTATACCATCGTTCACAGATGCCCCTTTTGGATAAGAAAGATGGTGTATTAGCCGAAACTTATTCGGTTCCTTCTTAGGTACTACTCCGAGGGGAGACACTACGAAGTTCCGGAAGGGAGGCTCCTGAAAGGGGCCTGCCATCCGCCCTAAGCTAATTTCTTTTGCCAGTTTCTCCGAAACCACTTCCGGATTCCTCATGGCCGAGAGTAAGTTCTTTGTTGATAACGGGATTTCGTGCTTCGGGGGAGGGATGTGAAACCCCCCCCGAAAACCCTCTACTAACAATTTTGCCTTCTCCCTGTCAGGATACCTATTTAGAAACCTGACCATCTCTTCCAGCCTCACCGGCGTCCTCCCTTTTTCCACCCCCTCCTGCGGCCTTTCCTTTTCCTTTCTTGAAGCATTTTGATGCTCCATGTGACCCGCCATTGCAGTGTGAGCAGATATGCTTAAATCTGCAGCCTGATCCGAATTTGCATTGGCCCTCATTGAATTGCCAACACAAACCGACTCTATTAGCCCCCGACTGCCCCCCCTGGTTTCCCCCTTGTGAGGTTGGAGCCAGGCCTGATGGCCCGGCTCCCCCGTGAAAAGGCTGCCCAAATCGACTAGGTGCCATAACCCGAAGCCACAGACCAATATCCTTTTGGTCCCAACGGATTGACGGCCTCACTGCCTTACGTTGCCTAAATTGTTCGTCGTACCTTAACCAAGTTTGACCCCCATATACCCGATACGCTTCGCCTATAGAATCTAAGTAACAGAAGAGGCCGGAACAGTTCTCCGGCGCCTTCTCCCCTATTACGCTAGCCAATATCGCGAACGCCTGCAACCAATTATTAAATGTTTGAGGAATTAAACGCCATCTGCGTTTTTCTTCCTCCTCCTTCTTATATTCGGTCCTTTTGCCTTTGTCCAAATTAAATTTCTCCAAAGGCAAGAGGGAGAATATCTCTACAAATTCGTCCCGCCAAATCTTCTCCTTCGTTTCCTTCTTAAGATGTGCTCCTAATGGGCCCTCAAAACACACGTATACCTCCCCTTTCGCCCTATCATCCAACCGCACTGCTTCGCCATCTCTTTCCGTTTGAACGGCAACCGTCACCCCCGACGCCGTTTCTTCTGCCCCCCCCGAGCTGACCCCTAGCGTACTTACCCTACTGGAAGGGGTTGCCATCGAAGTACTCCATGCTGCCACCGGCGATGGCCCCGCCTGCACTCCCCCAGTCGCCCCAGCGGGGAAGACCTCCCCGCCAGATGACACGCTACCCGGCGTGTTGAACGCCGATCCAGGCAAACCGACCGACCCCGCTTCCTGCCTCCGCAGGAACTCCCACATACAACCCATAAGTGCCCTCAAATCGTTATCCCCCCCATGCACACCAGCAAAACTGACCGCACCACTACCTATACCCCCCCCTACAGGCACAGATCTAGCAATAACATTTACAGTGTTTTGTGTGGTAGACTCACCGGGCTGCGCAGGTGCTGTGGGCCCACCAGCCGCCGCTCCGTCTTCCTGGCGTCTCATCCTGGGATCCGTCCATGTCCCGCCCGATCCGTCTGATTCCTCCGCCGACTGCCGCCTCTCCGCTGCGCGCGCAGCCGCTCCGCTGGAACTCAAAAAACCGGCATTAATAAAATCCTCCGGACCAGCCTGCTGCTGTCCCCTTCTTCCACCGAACACCTGCTCCAGCTCCCCTCCCCTGGTCCCCCGGCTAACCCTCCCGCTGAGTCCACACTGCTCACCTCCAGCAGCTCTGGACCCTCTGCTCTGTCCTGACACGGATCCTCTCGCCGAACTGGGACAAGGGCGCTCCTCTCTGCTACCCCCACCGCTGGAGCGCCCCCCCCCTCTAACTGCTCCTGGAGCCGACTGTGCAGTCGCAGGTCCCGGCCCCCTCGCAGCCCGGGTACCTGCGCTGCACGCAGCGCCACGCCGCCGATTAGGATTCCTCCCAGCCCTGGCCCCCCCGCCTGCGCTGCGGGGGCTGGCCCGGCTGGAGGTTCCACTGATGGGCTCCCTGTGCGGCGCCGGCGCACGGGCGCGTGCTCGGGGCTAAGCCTCTCCGGCGCACGCGCCCGACGCGGCCTCCTCTCCCTCTCCGGAACTGCCGCCGCTCCCCCCTCTCCCTCACTTGCCAGTCTTTCGAGCCACCCGATTCCTCGCTCAGCTGCCGCTGCCCGGATCCTCTCCATCAGCGCTTCCATCTCTTCAGGCTCTTCTTGAACTGCAGTACCTCCGATCTCCACCGGGGGCAATCTTCCTTCCTCCGGTCTTCTCACAAGCTATTCCCTTCCTCCGGTCTTCTCCCCAGCGATCTTCTTGCTCCGGTCTTCTCACCAAGCAGTGTTTTGTGCTCCGGTCTTCTTAACAGCGATCTTCCTGCTCCGGTCTTCTCCCCAAGCGGTGTTTTGTGCTCCGGTCTTCTCACCAGCGGTCTTCTTGCTCCGATCTTCTCACCAGCGGTCTTCCTGCTCTGGTCTTCTCCCCGGCGGTCTTCCTGCTCCGGTCTTCAGGTAGGTCTTCTAATTTCTTCTGTCTTCACCCGATCGTCCTCAGCTCCAGGTCCTCCCGATCTTCTTCAGCTGCCACGCTTAAATTCTTATCCTGCTGTCTTTTTTCTTCGGTCTTCACTCTTCTCCCCGTCCAGGCTCCAGGTCCGTCTTCTTCCTCTGCTGCTCCCGGAATGACTCCTCCCCCCTTCCTTCCCGCTCTTTCTATCCCATAAACCTTTTCTCCCCCTCATTACCCCCTCCCTTTTAACCTCCACCTCACCTTATTTTTATTTAAACTATTAACCCTTTCCTCCCCGTTAACCCCGTCATGTTCGCCTTCACCTACGGCCCTGCGGGCCCCGGTTCCGGCCTCCCTCTCTTATTTATGACGACAGACCACCAGAACAGCTAACAGTAATATTACTCTAACCAGTACTGACTACTACTAGTAGAGGGAGCCTCACCGCAAGCTCTTACACTGCACTAATTACGATACAAGTGAGAACCTCCTCCGGATCAGGAGACGGTTTAGCAGACTGACTGCAGGTTTAGCCAACCATCGCAGAGCAGCTTTCTTTCAGTTAAACGGCTGGCAGTATGACTGCTTATCAGTACTGGAGATCAGAGGCGCCTACTTCTCACTTTTAATAGCAAATTAAGCAATTCTTGTATACATTAGGAGCGCAGGTTGTCTCTTCAACCCTTCAGTCACTGCTGCTCTGTGTGTGATGATACAATGTTACATAAGAGGTGTAATTTCTGGGATTAGGATGGTCCACGTGTGCATCTGTCTAAGGGCCCTTTCACGTCTGCATTAGGGGGATCCGTTCTCCTGCTCCATTATGGTAGCAGGAATGGGGAATCCCCTGGCTGAACGGATCCCGTTGACCATAATGGAGTCTGTTCATTTTCTGCTCAGCTGGCTGGTATTTATGTTCTGCCGTATCCGCGCAGAATCTGTGAAGCAGATGTGAAAGTAGCCTAATCGGCCTCCTTCACACAAGCGTATTTGTGCGGGTAATACGATGTCACTGAGTTTGTTCACATGAATGTTTTTTTACATGATGTGCAATCGCTTGAAAAAATGCGTAGCTTGACCTATCTTGGTGCACAACCGCTAGAGCCTATTGAAGTTGATGGGCATACGTAAATGCACATGACATGCGCAGAAAACCTGCGTATTCACTGCGCCACGTACGTAAAAAAATCAACGTGATCGTGTGTATTTTTTGTGTGCACAAACACCTGTTGCATTTGCACACACAATTACACTCTGAAGCAGGCGAAATACGCAGCGTAAGTACATGTCGGTCACACCAACATGTCACTTGTACAGATTCTCCCCTACTTGCGAACATTCGACTTACGAATTTCACAAGATACGAACTATCTGTCCTGCACAGTATGATGTAATGCTATGGCATTACATCATACTGTGCAGGGACCAGGCAGACTTCTCTCAAGCCTGATAGAAGCCTGTCCGGTCAGATTGTGGTTGCTAGGCAGCAGGAGGCCTTCTGAAAGGCCCTAGGGCTGTCTATGCAGAGCGCCTATCAAGCCGTGCGCTTGATGGGCACTCTGCATAGGCAGCCCTGGAGCCTTTCAGGAGGTCCCCGGCTGCCTAGCAACCACACAGCGTCCCGCAATCTCATCGTGGCACGCTGTACGGGCCCCTGAACGTCGGGTGCAGGCTCTATCTTACAGCGGGCACCCGGCGGCAGCAGTTCCGACGAGCCGCGCCGCACGTCAGAACTGCTGCCGCCAGGTGCCCGCTGTAAGAACAGCCGGCGCCGACGTTGTATGGAGCGGGATCCACCCGCGATCCCGCTCCATACAAGCATTTGTTCGACTTGCGAACTAATCAACTTGCGAACAGGTTCCTGGAACGGAACCTGTTCGCAAGTCGGGGACTATCTGTATGCCTGAAGTGCGCTTACGTGTGAACAAGCCCTGAAGAACATTGTTGCCAATTTTTTGTATGATATTTTGCTACTGTGAGTTTCATCTCCTCTTGTACAGACGTCTCCCATGTTGCCCTAAATAAATATTGTTCTTTTTGTGGCCATTTTCCTATAGCATCAGGCCGGGCTCGCACAAGCGTATCTCTCAGCGTCCCACCTGCCAGAGACAAGCGGCACGTAGCAAGTATGCAGTGACATTGTGTACTTGCTGCGTCCGCCCATCACCATTTACTGTCTTGCAGAGTATATGCGTGTAATACGGCCCAAGATAGAACATGCTGCGATTTTTCTAGCGTGCATATTTCACACAATTTGTGTGAGTGGCACCATAGCCGCCTATGGGAGATTGGTAGAGCATATTCTGCCCGCTGTAACACACTGGTGTGAGACAACCCCTAATGCGTAGTGCTGAGTAGATGACCCATCTGTGGCTACAGCGTGTCATGGTGACGGTGGGCAGGGGGTCCTCACCGTTGTCGCTGTCTGGACCCGGAATGGTCTTTATATAGCCAACTATTAGCTGCTGTTCTTGAACGTTTCAGGGAAAAGCCCAAAAATTAGTCCCTTTCACAGCTACATAAAATAAGAATACAAGTTCATCAGCTGATCTCGTCTGTAAAGTTTGTAGTGAAGTCTCTGCCACAATGGGGTGGGCCACAGCTTTCCAAGACTCCTGAATGGCCAGTTCTCTGAGTTATGCAGTGATGTCTCTTTCACAATGCCAGATTAGGTAGGAATTAAGATTTGAGCCCCCGTAACAGAAACCTAACACTAAGGGCTCACGCGAGCGTTAGATTACCATGTATTACACGTGCGATACGCGATAACTCGCAGGCAATCAAATACATTGCCTTATGCTGTTTCGATCGTATAAGAATTGCGTAATACGTGAGTGCAAAAAGAACGCAGAGAGCCCTTTTGCTTGCGCTAACAAAGCACTACAGAAGCGCCGGAATATCAGCCGCAGGCGCATATATGTAGGCAGCACATGACGGGGTTAACGGGGAGGCTAGGGTTAACAGTAGTGTAGAGGTGGTGGGGGGTAGAATAGGGAGGGGGGAGCAGTTAGAAAGTGCGGGAAAAGCAGGAGGAGGAGTTTCAGTCGGCAGCAGAAGGAAGAAGGAGCAGAAGAGAAGAAGACGGAGACAACGAGGAAGTAGAGAGAAGACACCGAGAGTTATGAAGAGTGAAGACACCGAGAGTTACGAAGAGTGAAGACACCGGGAGTTATGAAGAGTGAAGACACCGGGAGTTACGAAGAGTGAAGACACCGGGAGTTACGAAGAGCGAAGACACCAGGAGTTAAGAAGAGTGAAGACACCGGGAGTTAAGAAGAGTGAAGACACCGGGAGTTAAGAAGAGTGAAGACACCGGGAGTTAAGAAGAGTGAAGACAGCAGGAAGCACCGAAGAGCCCGAAGAGGAGCGTCTGGAAGAGCCCAGAAGAGGACTTACCGATGGACGTCGTCATGGAGAGGATCCGGGCAGCGGTGGAGGAGCGGGGCTTAGAATGGTTGGTGAGCATCCTGGATGGAGGGGCCCCTGGCCCGGAGCACGTGGGAGCGGGTCCGGCGCAGCCTTCGGGAGCGGAGGGAGCGGCGCCCGTGGTAGCAGCAGCAGCCCCGACGAGAGGAAGAGGACGGAGCCCGGCTGCTGCTGTGAGAAGTGTGCCGGAAGTAGCAGCGGGACAGAGGCCGGGGACTGGCAATGGCCGCAATGCCACAGCAGTCGGGAGGCGCGGGGCGCCGGCAGCAGAGAGGAGAGAGCCGAGGCCACGGAGGGCTCGCGCTCCGGCGCGTCTAAGCCCCGAGTTAACCCCTCAGCGTCGGCGCCGCATAGAGAGTCCCTCACGGGCCCCTCCGGGCCGGCTCCCAGCAGATTCCACAGCAGGTGGGGAGCGCAGGCCCGGGAGGAATCTCACCAGGCGGGTCGGCGCAGCGTCCGGCTCCAGGTCCCGTGCTGCCAGGGGGGCGGGGCCTGGCACCGGACTGTCGGCAGAGAGAGCTGGAGCAGCGTGGGGCCGCTCGCCGGGAGAGGTGGTGGTCGGCGAGCAGCCTCACAGTTTTCTTTCAGTCCCACAGGACGTGCGGCCCGCGGGAGCCAGTTCGAGCGGAAGAGGAGCGGCTGTGACTCCGGTGGGGCGACTGCAGCCAGATGAGGACCTCGATTGCCAGCGCGGATCAACCTTGGACAAGGATTCGGATCCGCTGGAGGGAGGATCGGCGGCTGGTGGGACTACAGCCCCTACGCAGCCAGGTGAGCGAACACACGGGGACACACATACTGCAGTTAGCCGCGTTGCGCCAGCGGCAGATAGTGTGGGGAGGCGGACAGGGGGCGGGGGGGCGACGGTAGGCACTCGGGGCGCAGCGAGCGAGTTGGGGTTAATTTTAGGCGGATTATTGGAGCTTTGGCGCAAGCAAGAGACAGGGCCAGGGCCGTCGCCTCTATCTGCCTGGACTTTACCGTCCAATGCGTTGAGTGGTCGCAATAGCGACACGGGGGGAGTTGCGATGGGATCGTCGGTGGGGCAGCAAACAGCACCTGTTACGGTAGGCGTTCAGACAGATAAGGACGGGGATGGAATTCGCCTGGATTACAGAGCGAAGGGGGAGGTGTACGTGTGCTTCGAGGGCCCCCTAGGCGCGCACTTGAAAAAGGAGGTCAGAGAAAAGATCTGGCGTGACGAATACGTCGAGATCTTTTCCCTTCTCCCTTTAGAAAAATATAATTTGGATAAAGGGAAAAGGGCGGAATACAAGAAGGAAGAGGAAGAGAAACGTCGGTGGCGACTGATTCCACAGACTTTCTCCAACTGGATGCAAGCCTTCGCCATTCTGGCTAGTGTTATAGGTGAAAAGGCGCCGGAGAATTGCTCCGGCCTCTTTTGTTACCTGGATGCGATAGGTGAGGCGTATAGGGTGTATGGGGGCCAGACATGGCTTAGGTATGACGAGCAGTTTCGTCAAAGAAAAGCCATCCGACCGTCTATTCGGTGGGATCAGAAAGACATAGGGCTGTGGTTGAGGGTAATGGCCCCAGTTAGGTTCGGGCAGCCCTTTCGGGGGGGGGGGCCGGGACGAGCAGCTCAGCCACCGGTTCCCAGGGAGGAAGTCAGGGTGGACAGTTGGGGAGTCATAGGCTCGGATTGTGTTGGCAGTTTAACGACGGCCAATGCAAATTCGGAAGTAGCTGCAGGTTCAAGCACGTTTGCTCCGTGTGTAACGCTACATCACACGGAGCAGCAAAGTGCTTTAAGAAGGGAAAAGGAAAGTTTTTCGGGGCAGCGGGATAAAGGGATGACACCAGTGAAACTGGCAAAGATGGTGCCGTTTCTAAATAGGTACCCCGACCGAGATAAGGCGAGTTTATTGTTAGAAGGTTTTAGGGATGGTTTTAAAATTCCCGCCCCAGTTCATAGGGTTCCTGTTACTACAAAAAATTTACCGTCGGCGCTCCGGTACTTGGCGGTTGTAACAGAGAAATTGCGTAAGGAGGTTCAGTTAGGATGCATGGCAGGGCCGTTTAGCTCCCCTCCGGTTGCGGACTTGGTGGTTTCACCGCTTGGAGTGGTTCCTAAAAAAGAGCCAAACAAGTTCAGGCTCATACATCACTTGTCTTACCCTAAAGAGGCGTCAGTCAATGACGGTATCGATCCAGAAATATGTTCCGTGGTGTATACCTCTTTTGACGCCGCTACAAAATGGGTGCGCAAGTACGGGCAAGGAGCTAGGTTGGCTAAAGTGGACATTGAGTCCGCTTTTAGGTTACTCCCAGTGGCCCCAGAAAGTATTCGCTTGTTAGGCTGTTTTTGGGAAGGAAGTTACTTCGCGGATAGGTGTCTACCCATGGGCTGTTCTATTTTGTGCGCTTATTTTGAAGCGTTCAGCTCATTTTTAGAATGGGTAGTTAGGGATTGCACAGGGATTAGGTCGGTTATCCATTATTTGGATGACTTCCTATGCATAGGTCCGGCAAGTTCGCCACTTTGCGCAAACTTGCTGGGGTCCCTTCAATGGGTTACTGGTCAGTTCGGGGTGCCTTTGGCACCAGTGAAGACCGAAGGGCCCACAACGTGTTTAAAGTTTCTGGGCATTACCATTGACACCGTGGCAATGGAATGCAGGTTGACTGGCGGAATTAAAGTCTTAGGTGAACAGGGCAAGGGTTGTCACAAAAGTTACGTTAAGAGAGCTGCAATCGTTGTTAGGCAAGCTCAATTTCGCCTGTCGCATTATGCCGATGGGTCGGATTTTCAGTAGGAGATTAGCATCAGCCACAGCAGGGGTTCGGTTACCCCACCATTTTATACGGCTGGGCAAGGGCCACAAGAAGGACCTGGCAGTATGGGCGGCGTTTTTGGAAAACTATAACGGGAGGTCAGTGATGATGGAGGAGGTGGTGGACAATTTCGATCTGGAATTGTTTACCGACGCCGCAGGAAGTTCGGGTTTTGGAGCATACTTCCAGGGCCGGTGGTGCGCGTCTGGGTGGCCGAGCGAATGGTTTTCGTCAGGTTTGGTAAAAAACCTGGTGCTGCTTGAGCTGTTCCCCATAATAGTAGCCGTGGAGCTATGGGGAGCTCAGTTTAGAGATAAAAGGGTGCGCTTTCACTGCGACAACCTGGGGGTAGTGCAGGCAATAAACAGATTGTCTGCATCATCCCCCCCTGTGGTGGCATTATTGCGCCACCTGGTGTTGCAGGCATTGTCGCTGAATGCTTGGATTGGGGCAGTACACGTGCCAGGGGTAAGCAACTCAATAGCGGATGCTCTTTCTCGCTTTCAGTGGGAGCGATTCCGACGGTTGGCCCCAGGAGCGGAAGAAGAAGGGGTGTCCTGCCCGAGACACATATGGAGCGTGGTCAGCGAGCAGTGAGGCACCTGATAGGTGCTTCCTTGGCTCGGAGCACATGGGCGGCTTACAAGGCAGCATGGGTAGAATGGGAGAAGTGGTTGAGGCAGTGGGGTGATGTACGGACTTACGAGGACGCGGCAGGGGCATTGTTTGGGTGGCTGGCTAAAAGCGCGGAGGCTGGTTTGTCGGTGGCTACAGTTAATAGGTTTATGGGGGGGTGGCGTTTGGCGCTAAGTTGAGGGGTGTAACGGATGTAACGAAGAACTTTGTAGTGAGGCAGGCGCTAAAAAGGTTTAGAAGGGGGCGGGGGGTCCAGATACGCGTCGCCCGGTTTCGTTTGAGTT
Source organism: Eleutherodactylus coqui (assembly GCF_035609145.1). Classification (NCBI taxonomy): domain Eukaryota; kingdom Metazoa; phylum Chordata; class Amphibia; order Anura; family Eleutherodactylidae; genus Eleutherodactylus; species Eleutherodactylus coqui. Next base: position 380,886,475 of record NC_089837.1, on the reverse strand, counting down.
ACTACAAAAATTGGGGTTCGCGTTGCAGGAGGTTTGTGGGAATGGGTTTGAGTATTCGCTTTTTAAGTTCGCTTTTTCGTTAGCCTTTTTCGGGGTGTTACGAGTGGGGAAATTGGTTTCCCCCAGCAAAAAGATAGGGGGGGGGGGGTTTGAAAGCCGAGGACACTAGAGTTATAAAGGGGCGTTTGGAAATAGTCATTCGGCATTCTAAGACGGATCAGGTCGGAAGGGGTCGTCGGGTGTCGCTGGGGCGTATTCCAGGGGAAAACATGTGCCCGGTTAGTTGTTGGGAGAACTACTGTTCTCTAGCAGGGGCCAGGGTAGGGCCCCTGTTACAGCATCAGGACGGTTGTTATTTATCAAGGTTTCAGTTTGAGGCGGTGTTTAAAAGAGCGTTAGCTGTTCTGGGACTGGATGGTTCAGGTTTCGGAACGCATTCGTTCAGAATAGGTGCGGCAACAGAGGCGGCAGCGAGGGGATTGGATAGTCAGGCGGTGATGGGAATCGGTCGGTAGAAGTCGGAGAGGTTCAGACGGTATATTAGACCGCATTTGCTGTAAGGGCGGGTAGGGGGCACATGGTGGGGCGTTATTTACGGTTAGTTTTGTTCCTTTTTTGTTACAGATCCGCGTGCTGCACTCGTGTGGATAATGGGCCACTCGTATGTTTTTTTTGGGGGGGAGAGGGCAAAGATCAGGCCTAATGGGAGGCAGCTCAGACTGAGTAAGGATGCGGCGGTAATTCGCTGGATAGGAGTGCGGGGCATGGCCTGGTTCCGGGTTTTGCAGGATGTACAGCGCCTAGTCTCTCTAGACAGGACGCCCGATATCCTAGTATTACACGTCGGGGGCAACGATTTGGGGCGTAGACCCTTCAGAGAGCTAGACAGAGACATATGGTACGATATGCTTCGGTTGTTGCAGATGTACCGGGGCTTGATCTTGGTCTGGTCCGAGATGGTCCCTCGTAAGGTTTGGCGGAATGTGCGTTCGGTGCAAGGGATAGATAAAGCAAGGATCAAGGTGAATCGTGAGGTGTCTCGCTTCGTGGTGCGGAATGGAGGAGTCGCCGTGCGGCATATTGATCTCGAGAAAGGGGTGGGAAATTATTGGAGAGGCGACGGGGTCCACCTCAACGAAATTGGGACGGATCTTTGGTTAGAGGGGATACAGGAGGGGATAGAACGCGCACTGGTTCTGTGGGGGGCTGCGCAGGCATGAGGTGGTCATGCCATGCTGGCTGTGGCAGTTGGAGGGGGGGTGGAGTTCTCGGAGCCAGTTCGGATGCGGGGCGGGGGGGGGGGGGAGAGCGGAGGGCCGATGGCTGCCTGTCCCCCCTTCCCGCCCCATTGTTGGTTTACAGTGTGTGGTCGGTCTGTCGCCTCCCGGCTCTGTCAGGCCGGAGTCCCTGCGGAGACGAGTGGGCTGGCCTAGGAACGGCTAGCAGGTCTCTGAGTCGGGAGGTGGGCGACTAGGGGCAACCGTGTGTGTGTTGCCTCCTGAGTCGGCGGTCTGGCGACGGGAGGGCGGTAGCGGGAGGGATCTTCGGTCTCCCGAGGCGGATAGTGGGAGAGCGGCGGGAGGCAGTATGGAAGATCCTTTTCCCTGTAGTGAGGCGACAGAGGGGGTTGTAGGCTCCGGGGACTTCCCCCCTTTTGGTGGGTTGTCTATTCTTTAATGTTTTTTACCCATTGTTAAATTTAAAGTTAAATAAATGGCCGCTGTGGCCAAAAATTATCCAAGCTAGAAGTAGTAGCGTATTGTTTGGATGGTTACAAGGAAGTGGGGGGATAGGTCACAGGGGCTCACTCCGTGATACCCGCGTCATGGCTACAAGACCAGCCAAAAATCAATCTAGCATCACGATCAACTGGTAAATGTACTCAAAAGTGCCCAGAGAAACTGATGAGTATCCTTGAATGTATATCACCCTGTAGGCGCCGTGTAGCTGCAGTGACCCGGGGAGTGATAAAAAGTTTCTGCGGAGTGGCCCTTTAATAATTGTCCACCCTGGTAACACTGAGATGTGCGAGCCGTCACATGATGCACTACAAGTGAGAACGCCATCCGATCTATGCAAGGAAGCGAGAGACGTTACTTGGGCAGTAATTCTAATGAGTGATGATGATTTGGACCAATCTCGTTATGTAGCTGCAGCTCCCTGAGAGATGCCGCTGTAATCTGCTCACTGATTCCCCAGCCGATCATTGGGTCTTCTAGCAGATTTGTCCTCAGCACATTATTATAAATTCTGCATAAAGTGGGTGGCTGACATCCCTGCTTCTCAGGTACGCAGTAGAGTTCTGGTATCCCCTATTCAGGCCCTGCTTCTGGTGCACGTTTGTTACAAGACTGTGCAGAGATGACCGGTAATAAGGCAAAGGGATAGTGGCGTAGTTTCTTAGCTTTTTATTTCTGTCTGCCTACCCTTTTTAGTTAAATACGAGGGGCTGCTGATAAGTCTTTGGCTTTACCCAGAAAGAAACGAGATAGGAAGATGAAACTTTACATTTATTCCACATACTCTCCACTGATGTCAACACACTTCTTACATCGGTATTCCAATTTCTGTAAGTCTTGCAAAAAGAAGGATTTCGGTTGTGCCTCAAACCAGTCATCCGTAGCAGCCATGGCATCAGAAATGGTGTGAAATTTGGTACCCTTGAGGTGTTTCTTCAGGTTTGGAAACAGATGATAGTCGGAGGGAGCTAGATCTGGTGAATAGGGTGGGTGGTCCACCAGCTGGAAGCCTAGCTCCACCAGTTTTGCCGTGGTTGCTTGTGTAGTGTGAGCTGAGGTGTTGTCTTGCAGGAACAAGATTCCTTTGGACAGCTTGCTACGCCTTTTGGCCTTCAGAGCTGCCTTCAATTGGTCCAAAAGTTCAATGTAATACCTTGCATTGATGGTGGAACCATTTTGAAGGTAGTTCACTAGCAGCACGCCCTCCTTATCCCAGAACACAGACGCCATCAACTTCTTTGGGCGAGGAGAACAACTGTGCCTCCACTCTTTTGACTGCTTCTTGGTTTCAAGGTCATACAAATAAATCCAGGTCTCATCCATAGTGACCAGTCGATCCAGGAAGTTCCTATCAGTCCGGAAACACTGACAAATGGACCAGGAAGTTTTCACTCACATGCTTTTCTGATCTGTTGTCAAACACTTGGGGACCCGCTTTGCAGATAGCTTCTTTATGTTCAAATGTTCAAGGATAATGAAACAAACACGTTCACGAGAAACCCCCATGATGTCTGCTATTCCTTTAGCTGAAATTGGCCGATTCTCCAGTATGAGGTTGTGCACAGCATCAACGATCTCTGGAACAACAAGCTCTCTCGGTCATCCAGGACGTTCCTCCTCATTGGTGCTGAAGTGGCCCGTTTTAAATTTGACAACCCAGTTCTTAACTGTAGAATATGAAGGGCATTAATCCCCCAATGTCTGCAACATATCACCATGAATATCCTGCGTAGACTTTCTTTGTAGAAACAAGAATTGTATCACTCCTCTGCTCTCATTTGCCGTGAATATCGCCTGAGACTCCGCCATTCTGTTTTCCTGCGTGCCTAGATCACTGTTGCCATGAACTACAAACGCAAAATTTTGAAAACATATATTAGACACATAAGGCTTTCATGTGATGTAACATTCGTTACCATAGAAACAAAAATAGAACACAAAGCCAAAGACTCATATTATATATTTAGTCCCTTTCACATGGGTGTATTTGCACGCACAAAATTTGCATATGCGGTACATAGAGAATGCCATATTTTCCTGCACGGATTTTTCCTCTACATTTCGGTGGTGTGCAAAAAAAATGCAGCTTGCTCTATTTTCTGGTGCATTTGTTCACCAAAGGTCCCCATAGAAGTCAATAGGGATGCACAAATGCGCGAACAACAGCTAGGGGATGCGTGAAACACTGCATAGTTGCGCAGCGAAAGGAACAAATCTGGAACTCATTAGACTATTTGGCCATTTCAATCAGTTTGCTGCATGCAAATGAACATGCCTGGCAGGTGGAAAAATTACAGTAAAATATACTGATGCGCTGATCCCACAAATATGCAGAACTCGGACACGCGCAAATATGCATATGTTTGTGTGAAGGGGGCCTTATACACTGCTAATCCAGAACATCTGATAAACTGGCATCTGCCCGACCCTGGCCATAGCAGATTAATGGAACTGCACTACACATCATTTGCATGTTTTTTGTGGGACTTGTAGACGAAAGCTGTATGAAGAATTGCAATACGGTCAAACTGAATTCTTATTTATTTGCAGTACAGGTCAGATTGGGGGGGGGGGTGGATATGTCTTTCATTTTTGTTTATTTCAGCATGAACAACGTGACTTCATGAGCCTTCAAGATCTAATAAACTTTTGGATGACTTTCCAGAATAAACTGACATGTGTAAAATCATATGTAAGGCTGAAAAAATACATCTATCCATCCAGTTTAGCCTATTACCCTCCTCCACCAATGTCGACCCCCCTCCCCAATGTGTACAAATGTGTACATGGGGAATAACAGCATTTATTGCTAATATGATTTGTTTTCATTTCTAATTGTCAGTTTCCCCTAAGCTGGTGGGTGGAGACAAGCTGCTATTATGTCATATATGCACTACACATGGAGAAAACAGCAGATTCTATTTCTTAACTAGAGATGAGCGAACGTACTTGTCCGAGCTTGATATTCGTGCGAATATTAGGGTGTTCGGGATGCTCATTACTCGTAATGAGTACCACGCGGTGTTCCGGTTACTTTCAGTTTCCTCTCTGAGACGTTAGCGTGCTTTTCTGGCCAATTGAAAGACAGGGAAGGCATTACAACTTCCCCCTGTGACGTTCAAGCCCTATACCACCCCCCTGCTGTGAGTGGCTGGGGAGATCTGATGTCACCCGAGTATAAAAATCGGCCCCTCCCGCGGCTCGCCACACATGCCTTGTGACTTAGCTGAGGGAAAGTACTATCGTGCTGGAGCTGCTGTAGGGAGAGCGTTAGGAGTTAGTGTAGGCTTCAAGAACCCCAACGGCCCTTCTTAGGGCCACATCTACTAGTGTGCAGTACTGTGTTAGCACAGTATTTTTTATTTTTTTTCCCAAAATTGGATCTGCAGAGCATTGCGCCCTGCAATAGGGACAGAAGTGGGGGTTAGGCAGGGAGAGTGTTAGGAGTTAGTGTAGGCTTCAAGAACCCCAATGGTCCTTTCTAGGGCCACATCTATCCGTGTGCAGTACTGTCCAGGCTGCTGTTAGCAGTGTTGCATATTTTTTTTTTTTCTCAAAACCGGCTGTGCAGAGCATTGCACCCGGCATTAATACTACAGGGATAGAATTGTGTAGGCAGGGCCAGAAGACATACATTATTCATTGAATAGACGCAGTGGGCCTATCCTTTTAAACAAAAGGGAAGAAAGTATATTTGCCCTGCCTGTGTCAGTCCTAAGGGCTCTGGGTACGTGTGTGCTGCGTGGAGAACGTAAAAAAATCAGACGCAACCAGCTACGGTTGAGTGCAGCCTTGCGCCAATTTCTTTCCTGCCTGGGAAATACCTGCTCTGCCACAGTTAGTAACTCTGCAACAGTAAAGTTCTGTGACACTTTTGCAGGGCCGCAACACAGTTATTAAACTTATTATTCAGTGAATAGACGCAGTGGGCCTATCCTTTTAAACAAAAGGGAAGAAAGTATATTTGCCCTGCCTCTGTCAGTACTAAGGGCTCTGGGTATGTGTGTGGTGCGTGGAGAACGTAAAAAAATCAGACGCAACCAGCTACGGTTGAGTGCAGCCTTGCGCCAATTTCTTTCCTGCCTGGGAAATACCTGCTCTGCCACAGTTAGTAACTCTGCAACAGTAAAGTTCTGTGACACTTTTGCAGGGCCGCAACACAGTTATTAAACTTATTATTCAGTGAATAGACGCAGTGGGCCTATCCTTTTAAACAAAAGGGAAGAAAGTATATTTGCCCTGCCTCTGTCAGTCCTAAGGGCTCTGGGTACGTGTGTGCTGCGTGGAGAACGTAAAAAAATCAGACGCAACCAGCTACGGTTGAGTGCAGCCTTGCGCCAATTTCTTTACTGCCTGGGAAATACCTGCTCTGCCACAGTTAGTAACTCTGCAACAGTAAAGTTCTGTGACACTTTTGCAGGGCCGCAACACAGTTATTAAACTTATTATTCAGTGAATAGACGCAGTGGGCCTATCCTTTTAAACAAAAGGGAAGAAAGTATATTTGCCCTGCCTCTGTCAGTCCTAAGGGCTCTGGGTACGTGTGTGCTGCGTGGAGAACGTAAAAAAATCAGACGCAACCAGCTACGGTTGAGTGCAGCCTTGCGCCAATTTCTTTCCTGCCTGGGAAATCAAATCACTGCTAATACAGCATGCTGAGGGGTAGAGGTAGGCCTAGAGGATGTGGACGCGGCCGAGGACGCGGAGGGCCAAGTGAGGGTGTGGGCACAGGCCGAGCCAGTGCGGTGGCCAGGGGTAGAGGCAGGGCCAGACCGAATAATCCACCAACTGTTTCCCAAAGCGCCCCCTCGCGCCATGCCACCCTGCACAGGTCAAGGTGCTCTACGGTGTGGCAGTTTTTCACAGAGACGCCTGACGACCGACGAACAGTGGTGTGCAACCTTTGTCGCGCCAAGATCAGCTGGGGAGGCACCACCAACAGCATGCGCAGGCATATGATGGCCAAGCACCCCACAAGGTGGGACGATGCCCGTTCGCCGCCTCCGGTTTGCACCACTGCCTCTCCCCCTGTGCCCCAACCTGCCACTGAGATCCAACCCCCCTCTGAGGACCCAGGCACTACCGTCTCCTGGCCTGCACCCACACCCTCACCTCCGCTGTCCTCGGCCCCATCCAGCAATGTCTCTCAGCGCAGCGTCCAGACGTTGCTAGTGCCACAGTTTGAGCGCAAGCGCAAGTACGCCGCCACGCACCCGCACGCTCAAGCGTTAAACGTGCACATTGCAAAATTGATCAGCCTAGAGATGCTGCCGTATAGGCTTGTGGAAACGGAGGCTTTCAAACACATGATGGCGGCGGTGGCCCTGCGCTACTCGGTTCCCAGTCGCCACTACTTTTCCCGATGTGCCGTCCCAGCCCTGCACGACCACGTCTCCCGCAACATTGTACGCGCCCTCACCAACGCGGTTACTGCCAAGGTCCACTTAACAACGGACACGTGGACAAGCACAGGCGGGCAGGGCCACTATATCTCCCTGATGGCACATTGGGTGAATTTAGTGGAGGCTGGGACAGAGTCAGAGCCTGGGACCGCTCACGTCCTACCCACACCCAGAATTACGGGCCACAGCTCGGTGGTGGTATCTGCGGCGGTGTATGCTTCCTCCACTAAAGCACCTTCCTCCTCCTCCTCCTCCAACGCAACCTCTGTCTCGCAATCAAGATGTGTCAGCAGCACGTCGGCAGCAGTCGGTGTCACGCGGCGTGGCAGCACAGCGGTGGGCAAGCGTCAGCAGGCCGTGCTGAAACTACTCAGCTTAGGAGAGAAGAGGCACACGGCCCACGAACTGCTGCAGGGTCTGACAGAGCAGACCGACCACTGGCTTGCGCCGCTGAGCCTCCAACCGGGCATGGTCGTGTGTGACAACGGCCGTAAGCTGGTGGCGGCTCTGCAGCTCGGCAGCCTCACGCACGTGCCATGCCTGGCCCATGTCTTTAATTTGGTGGTTCAGCGCTTTCTGAAAAGCTACCCCCACTTGTCATACCTGCTCGGAAAGGTGCGCCAGCTCTGCGCACATTTCCGCAAATCCCACACGCACGCTGCCACCCTGCGGACACTGCAACATAGGTTTAATCTGCCAGTGCACCGACTGCTGTGCGACGTGCCCACACAGTAGAACTCTACGCTCCACATGTTGGACGGACTCTATGAGCAGTGTAGAGCTATAGTGGAATACCAACTCCAACTTGCGCGGCGCAGTGGGAGTCAGCCTCCTCAATTATTTACAGAAGAGTAGCCCTGGTTGGCAGCCATCTGCCAGGTCCTTGGAAAATTTGAGGAGTCTACCCAGGTGGTGAGCGGCGATGCTGCAATCATTAGCGTCACCATTCCTCTGCTATGCATCTTGAGAAGTTCCCTGCAAAGCATAAAGGCAGACGCTTTGCGCTCGGAAACAGAGCCGGGGGAAGACAGTATGTCGCTGGATAGTCAGAGCACCCACCTGTCTATATCTCAGCGCGTTGAGGAGGAGGAGGAGGAGCATGAGGAGGATGAGGAGGAGGGGGAAGAGACAGCTTGGCCCACTGGTGAGGGTACACATGCTGCTGGGCTGTCATCCTTTCAGCGTGTATGGCCTGAGGAGGAGGAAGAGGAGGAGGAGGATCCTGAAAGTGATCTTCCTAGTGAAGACAGCCATGTGTTGCGTACAGGTACCCTGGCACACATGGCTGACTTCATGTTAGGATGCCTTTCTCGTGACCCTCGCGTTACACGCATTCTGGCCACTACGGATTACTGGGTGTACACACTGCTCGATCCACGGTATAAGGAGAGCCTTTGCACTCTCATTCCCAAAGAGGAAAGGGGTTCGAGAATGATGCTATACCACAGGGCGCTGGTGGACAAACTGATGGTAAACTTCCCATCCGACAGCGCTAGTGGCAGAAGGCGCAGTTCCGAGGGCCAGGTAGCAGGGGAGGCGCAGAGATCAGGCAGCATGTACAGCGCAGGCAGGGGAACATTCTCCAAGGCCTTTGCCAGCTTTATGGCTCCCCAGCAAGACTGTGATACCGCTCCCCAGTCAAGACTGAGTCGGCGGGAGCACTGTAAACGGATGGTGAGGGAGTACGTAGCCGATCGCACGACCGTCCTCCGTGACGCCTCTGCCACCTACAACTACTGGGTGTCGAAGCTGGACACGTGGCCTGAACTCGCACTGTATGCCCTGGAGGTGCTTGCTTGTCCTGCGGCTAGCGTCTTGTCAGAGAGTGTGTTTAGTGTGGCTGGGGGAATCATCACGGATAAGCGTACCCACCTGTCAACCGACAGTGCCGACAGGCTTACACTCATCAAGATGAACAAAGCCTGGATTTCCCCAGACTTCTCTTCTCCACCAGCGGACAGCAGCGATACGTAAGCAATACGTAGGCTGCACCCGCGGATGGAAGCTACGTTCTCTCTCACCATCCAAAACGGGGACATTTCTGCTTCATCAATCTGTGTCTAATATTCCTCATCCTCCTCCTGCTCCTCCTCCTGAAACCTCACGTAATCACACTGAACGGGCAATTTTTCTTAGGGCCACAAGGCTCACTCATCTAATTTTTCTAAACAATTTTTATATGTTTCAATGCTCTTAAAAGCGTTGAAACTTTAACTTGAACCAATTTTTCGTTAGACTGGGCTGCCTCCAGGCCTAGTTACCACTTAAGCCACATTAACCAAAGCGATTAATGGGTTTCACCTGCCCTCTTGGTTGGCCATGGCCAATTTTTGGGATGTACAGTACTGTTGATACAGCAATTTTTGTGGGCCCTCGCCTACAGTGTAATCAAATGAATTTTTAGCCTACCTGTATTAAGCACAACATTACTACCTCAGCTGTGTTGGGCAATGCAATGGGATATTTTTATGTACCGACGGTGGGTTCCAGGGAGCCAGCCATGCTGTAGGTGCACACGGAGTTTAACCTACATCTGTCCACTTGTAAAGAACCCCAGTCTGACTGGGGCATGCAGTGTGGGCCGAAGCCCACCTGTATTAAGCACAACATTACTACCTCAGCTGTGTTGGGCAATGCAATGGGATATTTCTATGTACCGCCGGTGGCTTCCTGGCACCCACCCATGCTGTGGGTCCACAGGGAATTATAAATGCATCTGTTTCCACTTGTAAAGAACCCCAGTCTGACTGGGGCATGCAGTGTGGGCCGAAGCCCACCTGCATTAAACATGACATTACTACCTCAGCTGTGATGGGCACTGCAATGGGATATTTTTATGTACCGCCGGTGGGTTCCAGGGAGCCACCCATGCTGTCGGTCCACAGGGACTTCACAATAGGGAGTTGTACCTGCCTGTGTCTGTGAATTAAAAACCACGGTCTGACTGGGGCATGCAGACACCTTGACAGAATGAATAGTGTGTGGCACATAGGTTCCCCATTGCTATGCCCACGTGTGCAGCTCCTGATGGCGGTGGCACAGGATTATATTTCTCATTGCTTCTGTACAGCATTGTGGGCTATCGCCGCGCCCCTTTTAAAGAGGGTCGCTGCCTAGCCGTGCCAACCCTCTGCAGTGTGTGCCTGCGGTTCCTCCTCATGGCAGACGCACTTCTAAATAGACATGGGTGTGGCGTGGCATGAGGGCAGCTGAAGGCTGCGCAGGGACACTTTGGTGTGCGCTGTGGGGGGGAGGGGGGGCAGTTGGGCAGCATGTAAGCCAGGAGAAGTGGCAGTGGAGTGTCATGCAGGCAGTGATTGTGCTTTGTTGGAGGTAGTGTGGTGCTTAGCTAAGGTATGCCATGCTAATGAGGGCTTTTCAGAAGTAAAAGTTGTTGGGAGGGGGGGGGGGCTACTCTTGCCGCTATTGTGGCTTAATAGTGGGACCTGTGAACTTGAGATGCAGCCCAACATGTAGCCCCTCGCCTGCCCTATCCGTTGCTGTGTCGTTCCCATCACTTTCTTGAATTGCCCAGATTTTCACACATGAAAACCTTAGCGAGCATCGGCGATATACAAAAATGCTCTGGTCGCCCATTGACTTCAATGGGGTTCGTTACTCGAAACGAACCCTCGAGCATCTCCCCCAAATTTATATAAAAACATATCAGGTTATAGTCTCAGCCCATAAAAGTGAAGGGAGGGGAGAGTGGGAGAAGTAGGCTGCTGGAGGAAAACTAAGGCATGGAGACACACACATACATTCAACTGCAGCATCTAGTAAGAGTTCTAGCTCACCCCAGTTGTAGATTCACAGCTACACTGCTTAGTACTGCTGTAAAATGTCTTTCATATTATTGTGTGTGTGCTATAAACAGTTAAGAATAGAGATGAGCGAGCATTAAAATGCTCGGGTGCTCGTTACTCGGGACGAAATTATCGCGATGCCCGAGGGTTCGTTTCGAGTAACGAACCCTATTGAAGTCAATGGGCGACCCGAGCATTTTTGTATTTCGGCGATGCTCGCTAAGGTTTTCATGTGTGAAAATCTGGGCAATTCAATAAAGTGATGGGAACGACACAGCAACGGATAGGGCAGGCGAGGGGCTACATGTTGGGCTGCATCTCAAGTTCCCAGGTCCCACTATTAAGCCACAATAGCGGCAAGAGTGCCCCCCCCCTCCCAACAACTTTTACTTCTGAAAAGCCCTCATTAGCATGGCATACCTTAGCTAAGCACCACACTACCTCCAACAAAGCACAATCACTGCCTGCATGACACTCCACTGCCACTTCTCCTGGGTTACATGCTGCCCAACCCCCCCCCCCCCCACGACCCAGTGTCCACAGCGCACACCAAACTGTCCCTTCCCAGCCTTCAGCTGCCCTCATGCCACGCCACACTCATGTCTATTTATAAGTGCGTCTGCCACAGGAAAAGCAGGCACACACTGCAGAGAGTTGGCATGGCTAGGCAGCGACCCCCCCCATAAAAGGGGCGGGCTGATAGTCCACAATGCTGTACAGAAGCAATGAGAAATCCAATCCTGTGCCACCTCCATCTGGAGCTGCACACGTGGGCATAGCAATGGGGAACCTATGTGCCACACACTATTCATTCTGTCAAGGTGTCTGCATGCCCCAGTCAGACCGCGGTTTTTTATAAATAGTCACAGCCAGGTACAACTCCGCAATGGGAATTCCGTGTGCACCCACAGCATGGGTGGCTCCCTGGAACCCACCCGCTGTACATAAATGTATCCCATTGCAGTGCCCATCACAGCTGAGGTAACGTCCGATTAAATGCAGGTGGGCTTCGGCCCACACTGCATGCCCCAGTCAGACTGGGGTTCTTTACAAGTGGACAGATGTAGTAACAACTCCCTGTGGACCCACAGCATGGGTGGGTGCCAGGAAGCCACCGGCGGTACATAAAAATATCCCATTGCATTGCCCAACACAGCTGAGGTAGTAATGTCGTGCTTAATGCAGGTGGGCTTCGGCCCACACTGCATGCCCCAGTCAGACTGGTAATATGTACCTTAGCAGTAACCTCGTTGGTGGTAATGTGGTGGTGACTGCGGACCTGGTAGCGCGGTTTTATGTAGTTGGTTTTCGGAATGTGGCCAGGATTAAGTGGGCCGTGGCGGGGGGATGGTGGTGGTGCTCTCTTGTTGTGTCGTTAAAGGTGAAATTCTTGGACTGCCACCAGACCGACCAATGCAAAGGTATTTGCCAAGAATGTTTTCATTGTTGGAGGAGGAGGGGGATGTTTTGGAGGCACTATGTGTCCTCTACACGTGTCCGTGGTTATATGCACCTTAACAGTAACAGCGTTGGTGGGAAATGGCCTCGCCACCATCATGTCTTTGTGAAGCCTCTGTTTCCACACCCCAGTGATATACCATTAGCAGCGGTATAGGCAGAGCCCACAATTATTAACATTTCAGCGGTAGCATTAGGGACAGGCCCCACTAACATATCACTAGCAGCAGTATAGGGGGAGCGCAGTCTTAGTTCCATTTCAGTAATAGTAGCACTCAAGACAGGCCCCAGTAACATTCCCATTGCAGCAGTTTAGGGAGATAACAGTCTCTTTCACATTTCAGTAGCTGCAGTATAGACAAGGCCCCAGTTACATTTATGTAGCTAAAGTGTAGGCCAACCCCACACATCTTTCTGTACCATGTGTGCAGGCGAAGAACATAGAAATTACTATGATTACACTGTAGGTGAGGGCCCAAAAAAATTGGTGTACCAACAGTAGTAATATACCTCAGAAAAAATTGGCCATGCCCAACCAAGATGGCAGGTGAAACCCATTAATCGCTTTGGTTAATGTGGCTTAAGTGGTAACTAGGCCTGGAGGCAGCCCAGTTGAACGAAAAATTGGTTCAAGTTAAAGTTTCAACGCTTTTAAGAGCATTGAAACGTATAAAAATTGTTTAGAAAAATTATATGAGTGAGCCTTGTGGCCCTAAGAAAAATTGCCCGTTCGGTGTGATTACGTGAGGTTTCAGGAGGAGGAGCAGGAGGAGGAGGAGGAATATTATACACAGATTGATGAAGCAGATATGTCCCCGTTTTGGATGGTGAGAGAGAACGTAGCTTCCATCCGCGGGTGCAGCCTACGTATTGCTTACGTATCGCTGCTGTCCGCTGGTGGAGAAGAGAAGTCTGGGGAAATCCAGGCTTTGTTCATCTTGATGAGTGTAAGCCTGTCGGCACTGTCGGTTGACAGGCGGGTACGCTTATCTGTGATGATTCCCCCAGCCGCACTAAACACCCTCTCTGACAAGACGCTAGCCGCAGGACAAGCAAGCACCTCCAGGGCATACAGCGCGAGTTCAGGCCACGTGTCCAGCTTCGACACCCAGTAGTTGTAGGTGGCAGAGGCGTCAGGGAGGACGGTCGTGCGATCGGCTACGTACTCCCTCACCATCCTTTTACAGTGCTCCCGCCGACTCAGCCTTGACTGGGGAGCGGTGACACAGTCTTGCTGGGGAGCCATAAAGCTGTCCAGGGCCTTAAAGACTGTTGCACTGCCTGTGCTGTACATGCTGCTCGATCTCCGCACCAACCCTGCTACCTGGCCCTCGGAACTGCGCCTTCTGCCACTAGCACTGTCGGATGGGAATTTTACCATCAGCTTGTATGCCAGGGTCCTGTGGTATAGCAACACTCTCGAACCCCTTTCCTCTTCGGGAATGAGAGTGGAAAGGTTCTCCTTATACCGTGGGTCGAGCAGTGTGTACACCCAGTAATCCGTAGTGGCCAGAATGCATGTAACGCGAAGGTCACGAGAAAGGCATCCTAACATGAAGTCAGCCATGTGTGCCAGGGTACCTGTACGCAACACATGGCTGTCTTCACTAGGAAGATCACTTTCAGGATCCTCCTCCTCCTCCTCCTCAGGCCATACATGCTGAAAGGATGACAGGCAAGCTGCATGGGTACCGTCAGCAGTGGGCCAAGCTGTCTCTTCCACCTCCTCCTCATCCTCCTCATGCTCCTCTTCCTCCTGCTGAACGCGCTGAGATATAAACAGGAGGGTGCTCTGACTATCCAGCGACATACTGTCTTCCCCCGCCTCCGTTTCCGAGCGCAAAGCATCTGCCTTTATGCTTTGCAGGGAACTTCTCAAGATGCATAGCAGAGGAATGGTGACGCTAATGATTGCAGCATCGCCGCTCACCATCTGGGTAGACTCCTCAAAGTTTCCAAGGACCTGGCAGATGTCTGCCAACCAGGCCCACTCTTCTGTAAAGAATTGAGGAGGCTGACTCCCACTGCGCCGCCCATGTTACAGTTGGTATTCCACTATAGCTCTACGCTGCTCATAGAGCCTGGCCAACATGTGGAGCGTAGAGTTCCACCGTGTGGGCACGTCGCACAGCAGTCGGTGCACTGGCAGATTAAACCGATGTTGCAGGGTCCGCAGGGTGGCAGCGTCCATGTGGGACTTGCGGAAATGTGCGCAGAGCCGTCGCACCTTTACGAGCAGGTCTGACAAGCGTGGGTAGCTTTTCAGAAAGCGCTGAACCACCAAATTAAAGACGTGGGCCAGGCATGGCACGTGCGTGAGGCTGCCGAGCTGCAGAGCCGCCACCAGGTTACGGCCGTTGTCACACACGACCATGCCCGGTTGGAGGCTCAGCGGCGCAAGCCAGCGGTCGGTCTGCTCTGTCAGACCCTGCAGCAGTTCGTGGGCCGTGTGCCTCTTATCTCCTAAGCTGAGTAGTTTCAGCACGGCCTGCTGACGCTTGCCCACCGCTGTGCTGCCACGCCGCGCGACACCGACTGCTGGCGACGTGCTGCTGCTGACACATCTTGATTGCGAGATAGAGGTTGCGCTGGAGGAGGAGGAGGAGGAGGAGGGTGCTTTAGTGGAGGAAGCATACACCGCCGCAGATACCACCACCGAGCTGGGGCCCGCAATTCTGGGGGTGGGTAGGACGTGAGCGGTCCCAGGCTCTGACTCTGTCCCAGCCTCCACTAAATTCACCCAATGTGCCATCAGGGAGATGTAGTGGCCCTGCCCGCCTGTGCTTGTCCACGTGTCCGTTGTTAAGTGGACCTTGGCAGTAACCGCGTTGGTGAGGGCGCGTACAATGTTGCGGGAGACGTGGTCGTGCAGGGCTGGGACGGCACATCAGGAAAAGTAGGGGCGACTGGGAACTGAGTAGCGCGGGGCCCGCCGCCGCCATCATACTTTTGAAGGCCTCCGTTTCCACAACCCTATACGACAGCATCTCAAGGCTGATAAATTTGGCTATGTGGACGGTTAACGTTTGAGCATGCGGGTGTGCGGCGGCGTACTTGCGCTTGCGCTCAAACACTTGTGCTAGCGACGGCTGGACGGTGCGTTGCGAGACATTGGTGGATTGGGCCGAGGACAGCGGAGGTGAGGGTGTGGGTGCAGGCCAGGAGACGGTAGTGCCTGTGTCCTCAGAACGGGGTTGGATCTCAGTGGCAGGTTGGGGCACAGGGGGAGAGGCAGCGGTGCAAACCGGAGGCGGTGAACGGCCTTCGTCCCACCTTGTGGGGTGCTTGGCCATCATATGTCTGCGCATGCTGGTGGTGGTGAGGCTGTTGGTGGTGGTTCCCCGGCTGATCTTGGCGCGACAAAGGTTGCACACCACTGTCCGTCGGTCGTCAGGCGTCTCTGTGAAAAACTGCCAGACCTTAGAGCACCTTGGCCTCTGCAGGGTGGCATGGCGCGAGGGTGCGCTTTGGGAAACAGTTGGTGGATTATTCGTTCTGGCCCTGCCTCTACCCCTGGCCACCGCACTGCCTCTTGCAACCTGCCCTGCTGCTGCCCTTGCCTCCCCCTCTGAAGACCTGTCCTGAGTAGGCGTTGCACACCAGGTGGGGTCAGTCACCTCATCGTCCTGCTGCTCTTCCTCCGAATCCTCTGTGCGCTGCTCCCTCGGACTTACTGCCCTTACTACTACCTCACTGATAGACAACTGTGTCTCATTGTCATCGTCCTCCTCACCCACTGAAAGGTCTTGAGACAGTTGCCGGAAGTCCCCAGCCTCATCCCCCGGCCCCCGAGAACTTTCCAATGGTTGGGCATCAGTGACGATAAACTCCTCTGGTGGGAGAGAAACCACTGCTGCCCAATCTGAGCAGGGGCCCGAGAACAGTTCCTGGGAGTCTTCCCGCTCCTGAGCATGTGTCATTGTAGTGGAGTGAGGAGGCTGGGAGAAAGGAGGAGCAGCAGACAGAGGATTCGGATTTGCAGCAGTGGACGGCGCAGAACTGTGGGTGGACGATAGGTTGCTCGAAGCACTTTCTGCCATCCACGACAGGACCTGCTCACACTGCTCATTTTCTAATAAAGGTCTCCCGCGTGGACCCATTAATTGTGCGATGTATGTGGGGACGCCAGAAACGTGCCTCTCTCCTAATCGCGCAGCAGTCGGCTGCGATACACCTGGATCAGGAGTTCGGCCTGTGCCCACACCCTCACTTGGCCCTCCGCGTCCTCGGCCGCGTCCACGTCCTCTAGGCCTACCCCTACCCCTCAGCATGCTGTATTACCAGTGATTTGATTTCCCAGCCAGGAAATAAATTGGCGCAAGCCTGCTGTTAAACTTAGCTGGCTGCGTATGATTTTTGTTTAAGTTCTCCACCCAGCACACACGTACCCAGAACGCTGAGGACTGTCTGAGGCAAGCCAAATAGAATAGTTCCCTTTTTTTTTTAAAGGAAAGGCCCACTGCGTATATTCAATCAATAATAAATGTGTTGTGGCCCTGCAGTGTGTCAGAGAACTGCAGTGTTGCACAGTTATTAACTACAGCAGAGCGGTGATTTCCCAGGCAGGAAATAAATTGGCGCAAGCCTGCTGTTAAACTTAGCTGGCTGCGTATGATTTTTTTTACGTTCTCCACCCTGCACACACGTACCCAGAACGCTGAGGACTGTCAGAGGCAGGCCAAATAGAATAGTAGTTGCCCTTTTTTTTTAAAGGAAAGGCCCACTGCGTATATTCAATCAATAATAAATGTGTTGTGGCCCTGCACTGTGTCACATAACTGCAGTGTTGCACAGTTATTAACTACAGCAGAGCGGTGATTTCCCAGGCAGGAAATAAATTGGCGCAAGCCTGCTGTTAAACTTAGCTGGCTGCGTATGATTTTTCTTTACGTTCTCCACCCAGCACACACGTACCCAGAACGCTGAGGACTGTCAGAGGCAGGCCAAATAGAATAGTAGTTGCCCTTTTTTTTTTAAGGAAAGGCCCACTGCGTATATTCAATCAATAATAAATGTGCTGTGGCCCTGCACTGTGTCACAGAACTGCAGTGTTGCACAGTTATTAACTACAGCAGAGCAGTGATTTCCCAGGCAGGAAATAAATTGGCGCAAGCCTGCTGTTAAACTTAGCTGGCTGCGTATGATTTTTGTTTAAGTTCTCCACCTAGCACACACGTACCCAGAACGCTGAGGACTGTCAGAGGTAGGCCAAATAGAATAGTTCCCCCTTTTTTTTAAAGGAAAGGCCCACTGCGTATATTCAATCAATAATAAATGTGTTGTGGCCCTGCAGTGTGTCACAGAACTGCAGTGTTGCACAGTTATTAACTACAGCAGAGCGGTGATTTCCCACGCAGGAAATAAATTGGCGCAAGCCTGCTGTTAAACTTAGCTGGCTGCGTATGATTTTTTTTACGTTCTCCACCCAGCACACACGTACCCAGAACGCTGAGGACTGTCAGAGGCAGGCCAAATAGAATAGTAGTTGCCCTTTTTTTTTAAAGGAAAGGCCCACTGCGTATATTCAATCAATAATAAATGTGTTGTGGCCCTGCACTGTGTCACAGAACTGCAGTGTTGCACAGTTATTAACTACAGCAGAGCGGTGATTTCCCAGGCAGGAAATAAATTGGCGCAAGCCTGCTGTTAAACTTAGCTGGCTGCGTATGATTTTTCTTTACGTTCTCCACCCAGCACACACGTACCCAGAACGCTGAGGACTGTCAGAGGCAGGCCAAATAGAATAGTAGTTGCCCTTTTTTTTTTAAGGAAAGGCCCACTGCGTATATTCAATCAATAATAAATGTGCTGTGGCCCTGCACTGTGTCACAGAACTGCAGTGTTGCACAGTTATTAACTACAGCAGAGCAGTGATTTCCCAGGCAGGAAATAAATTGGCGCAAGCCTGCTGTTAAACTTAGCTGGCTGCGTATGATTTTTGTTTAAGTTCTCCACCTAGCACACACGTACCCAGAACGCTGAGGACTGTCAGAGGTAGGCCAAATAGAATAGTTCCCCCTTTTTTTTAAAGGAAAGGCCCACTGCGTATATTCAATCAATAATAAATGTGTTGTGGCCCTGCAGTGTGTCACAGAACTGCAGTGTTGCACAGTTATTAACTACAGCAGAGCGGTGATTTCCCACGCAGGAAATAAATTGGCGCAAGCCTGCTGTTAAACTTAGCTGGCTGCGTATGATTTTTTTTACGTTCTCCACCCAGCACACACGTACCCAGAACGCTGAGGACTGTCAGAGGCAGGCCAAATAGAATAGTAGTTGCCCTTTTTTTTTAAAGGAAAGGCCCACTGCGTATATTCAATCAATAATAAATGTGTTGTGGCCCTGCACTGTGTCACAGAACTGCAGTGTTGCACAGTTATTAACTACAGCAGAGCGGTGATTTCCCAGCCAGGAAATAAATTGGCGCAAGCCTGCAGACCAAATAGATTTTTTGCCCTTTTTTTTTTAAAGAAAAGGCCCACTGTGTATATTCAATCAATAAAATATGTCTTCTGGCCCTGCCTACACAATTCTGTGCCTGTAGTATTACTGCTGGGCGGAATGCTCTGCACGGCTGATTTGGAAAAAAAAAAAAAAGTGCAACACTGCTAACAGCAGCCTCCACAGTACTGCACACTGTTAGATGTGGCCCTAAGAAGGAACGTTGGGGTTCTTGAAGCCTACACTAACTCCTAACACTCTCCCTGCCTAACCACCACTTCTGTCCCTGTAGTATTACTGCAGGGCGCAATGCTCTGCACGGCCGATTTGGGAAAAAAAAAATGTGCAACACTGCTAACAGCAGCCTCCACAGTACTGCATACTGTTAGATGTGGCCCTAAGAAGGACCGTTGGGGTTCTTGAAGCCTACACTAACTCCTAACACTCTCCCTGCCTAACCACCACTTCTGTCCCTGTAGTATTACTGCAGGGCGCAATGCTCTGCACGGCCGATTTGGAAAAAAAAAAAAGTGCAACACTGCTAACAGCAGCCTCCACACTACTGCACACTGTTAGATGTGGCCCTAAGAAGGACTGTTGGGGTTCTTGAAGCCTACACTAACTCCTAACGCTCTCCCTACAGCAGCTCCGGCACCAGCAGCACTGTCCCTCAGCTATCTCACAAGGCATCTGAGGCGAGCAGTGGGAGGGGCCGACTTTTATACTCGGGTGACACCTGATTTCCCCAGCCACTCACAGCAGGGGGGTGGTATAGGTCTGGAACATCACAGGGGGAAGTTGTAATGCCTTCCCTCTCTTTCAATTGGCCAGAAAAGCGCGCTAACGTCTCAGAGAGGAAACTGAAAGTAACCCGAACATCGCGTGGTACTCGTTACGAGTAACGAGCATCCCGAACACGCTAATATTCGCCCGAGCATCAATCTCGGACGAGTACGTTCGCTCATCTCTAATTTTTGCACATTCAAAGACACCTAACACTTTTTCCTATTAGACTGCCTGTCCACGGGCATTGCGGTATCCCGCAGCGGATCTCCGCCACCCGGGAGCAGGAGTCTGCAGACGAATCTTCGCGGTCAGCCTATCTGGCAGGCTGACCGTGAAGAATCGCGGCATTTCGCAGCATGCTGTGACTTGCCGGCCACAAGCGGGGAATCGCTATGATTAGAGATGAGCGAGTACCAAAATGCTCGGGTGCTCGTTAATCGAGTCAAGCTTTTCGTAATATTTGAGAGCACTATTCGAGTAACGAACCCCATTGAAGTCACTGGGGGACTCGAGAATTTTTGGCTATTCTCATGACCCTGGACCTATGGTGTGGTCTCCAGTTGCAGTGATTTCTTCTCTCTTCCTGGGTTCCATGGTCCCTGCTGCTCTCACTAACAACTTAGTAAAATAATATGTGAGACTGATAAAATACTTGTCTGTCCAGTTCAGCTTATTATCCTGCATTGTTGATCCAGAGGAAGGCAAAAAGTTCCATGAGCTAGAAGCCAATTTTCCTCCTATTAAGAAAAACTTCCTTCCCCACTTTAATCTGGCAGTTGGAATAATCCCTGGGTCAGTGACCCTTCTGAAGTAATTGGTGACTATAACCTGATGCGCCCATGTGACCGAGCCCTTACTGCAGGAAGAAGACGGCCGTACCTCAAGATGGACGACTCCCCGCAGCGCTGAAGAAAAAACACATGACTGGCAATGAAGCCGGTCACATGTTCTTTCTTCCGGCACCGCAGAGAGACGTCCGTCCTGAAGTGCGTCCGTCTTCTACCTGCAGTAACACGGGCGCCGATGCGCCCGTGTGACTAAGCCCTCAGTAGATTAGCCATCCCCATGTGCTCGGGTAGAGAGCTACATAGTCTCACTACTCTTACGGTAAAGAACCCCCTTCTATGTTGGTGTACAATCCTTCTTTCCTCTAGATGTAGAGGATGGCCCCTTGGTACACTCACAGTCCTGGATATAAATAGATGATGTTAGAGATCTCTGTATTGTTCTCTGATATATTTATACATAGTTATTAGGTCGCCCCTCAGCCGTCTTTTTTTTAAACAAAATAATCCCAATTTTGATAACCTCTCTGGGTATTGTAGTCCACCCATTCCATTTATTACTTTAGTTTGCCCGCCTTTGAACCTGCTCAAGCTCTGATATGTCCTTCTTGCGTACCGGTGCCGAAAACTGTACACAATATGTGCCGTCTGACCATTAACCAGTCTTAGGAGAAGAAGGCAGAGGACTATTAAGGTTTTTTTTTTTTTTAATTGGTAAAATATGGAGAAAGTTTTGGCAAGGGAAAACTTTTTTCCCCACTGGATTAGGAAGGTGGGGAGAGATTTGGTGCTCGGTGTTATCATGCAATCGTCATCGCTGTCACTTATCAGCACTGAAGATCGGCACGGATTAGGCATCAACCGCTTCTGTATCAGAAGTCCTGTGAACACATAACAATAGAGAGAAGTGAGCAATGTACTATGTTCAATACCAGAATTCTGGGTTGTATCTATAAAACTTGGCAAATTACTCCTTACTTTTGCAAATTGATGTTTCCTCACTTGTAGAATCATCATCAGAAATCGCAATAAGATTGTTGAAACATCACAAGTTTTATTAACTGGATTAAATCATTGATATCAGTAGATGAGAGAAGATGAAATAATCCAGAGCCCGGGAACCAGCCGGATCTTATATGATAATAGACGCTGATGGATCTGAGCTCAGCGCCTGTAGATGTCATTGCTGAATGATGGTTTAGGTGGATTTGTAGCTGAAAAAAAAGGCAAAAATGGATGTATTAGATAAATAATAGCAGTAATCAAAAGAAAGCAAATGGTAAAAGACATCTTATCTACCAGGAGAATTGAGACCTGACTTCAGATGTCAGTGATTCGGGGAGCAAAACCACTAAACCCGGATTATGCTGCTATTGCCTTAAATCCAGATATTGTAAAGGCAGACAGGAGAGTAATAGAGACCTTATTATATAGGAGATCAGTACCTGGTTCGCTGGGTCTTATCTTGGCTAGGAAACCTCCTTCCTGCTCTTGATCTGGAGGTTTTGGTTTCTTATTTGGATGAGACTAGAAGAAAGAAACAAGATAAGAAACTGAACTGTAAAATGTTTTCCAAGCAGCCCAATAAATATATTCTAAAGACAAATACTTAGTAACCAGTAATAAACACCTATTAGCCACTCATAGGCAAAATGAAATGTTTTAATTTCACTTTCTGTGTGAGAGAAGCTATAAGAGTTACTTAGCACTACCCCAGTCATATGTATCAGGTTGGGTGGGAGAAAAACCTGATACATATGAGACATGAGATATTAACATGTGGATGAGGAAGTTTACATACCGAACCATTAAATATTATTCTCATTATCAAATTAATGTAATTTTTGCAATTGTCCTTCATACCTTCTATATTAGTTCCTCTTGGTCTTCAAGATCTCTGCTTGCTGTCATACAGGATCTTCCAAAAAAAGACAAAACGCGTCCTTGATGGTATTCTATAAAGAGTGATAATTAGAATGAATTATAAATGACATATAACATATCTATTTTGCATATTTAGGCTGCCTGCAGACGGTGGGTCGGATCCGGCTGCGAGGATTCTTGCCGCGGGACCCGACCCGAGCGCCTGCAGAGAGCGGCGCGTACTCGCCCGCGGCTCCGGCTGTTTGATGTGCCGGCTTGCCGGGCAGCCGGCGCATGCGCAGAGCGGAGCCGGCGGCCGGGCAGTGATGTTAATAGAGCATGCTGCGATTTGTTTGCCGTGCGAGATTTCGCTCAGCCAAATCGCGGCCATCTACATAGGATTGCGTTTGTTAACGCAATCCTATGGCAGCTTTCAGCGGCGGATATTCCGCGAGAAATCCCGCCGCGGAATTTCCGCTCGTGTGCAGGCGCCCTTACTAGATGAATACATTGAATGGGATTATTTTAAGATAAACAATGATATTTAAGACAGAATAAACTAAGAAAATGATCCTAAAGCTTCCAGTGCTGGTCAGTGCCGGGCCAGGAGAGACAGCCTGTGATTATCCAGGTAACCACATGTCATTGGAAACTCTCCTGTAAACCTCCTTTGTGTATGATGTTACTCTACAATTTAATTATGAATAGCATATATACTTACATTTGGTAGGGCGCTTGCGTTTTATGGAACAGCCAGCAGTGAGTCTCATCCTGGTTTTTGGCTGGTTTGTTCCAGATACTGATCTTCTAGTTGGACCGCAGTTCTCTCTGGAATATTTAATTGGTCAAGTAATCGTGATACTCCTGCACTGGTGGTAGCTCCGGATGGATACGGGAGAATCTTTCTGCATAGAATATCCACAGGTGTTCATGGTTATCCTCTAGGATTCCATCAAGGAGCCAGCAGGCTGCATGACACATTTCATGTGCTAAAGTGTCTCTCAAACGGTCTAAAGATAAAAGTATACACAGTAATAAGAACACAATGTATCACAAGTATCATTAATGTAAACTCCAAAGCAGCTCCCTAATGGGTAGAGCGATTGTGGAACTTACCAGCAGAGTTACAGATGTTCTCATTTAGCTCAATCACAGAATAACAGATCCCTTTGTCATAAACATTACAACATGCTCCTGCTTCTGCCACCATACTTGCAATCCAGGTCCCAAGTACGGAATTTGAAAGCTAAAGAAGCAGGTGAAAAAAAAAACATTAAACCTTCATTTCCATCACCACAGAGCTAAATGCAATCACATCACCCCAGAGAGCCCAAACACCTATGTTGTGACTTGTTTCCTATCTGTTATTTCCAGCCATTCAAAACTGAAGCTACATGATCACTTAATAGTTTTAATTCCAGTGGTGATTAAAGTTAATTTTAAAAACCTTTTTCATCCCCAAATTATGACCATAAAGTTAAAACTTAACAATCTCATTAAGGGGCCTAGCTATAGGGTGCAGAGGAGGTAGCAGGCCCAACCTGGCCCTGGTGCCTAAGAGGGCAGAACACCATTCTGCCACATCAGACGACACCAGGGTTATAACTGGCACATGCTAGGTGAGAGACTCTAATACAGATTTTGCATTAGGGCTCCTGAGCTCCAAGTTCTACATCCGACCACACTTGAAGTTGATTTGGAGCCACCAATTGCTGCTAGGGATAAATCCATAAATCTCACAAATTATGACTAGAGTTAAAAATAAGACGATGGACAGCAAGATGTGTAATCCATAGACTAAATACTGTATAATGTACCTTGTTCTCAAACACAGTTTGATTGTAAAGATTGAATAGTCGCTGTGCTAGCTCCTGTTTGGTCCCCTGGAAGTTTGTGACATATGGGGATGTCGCTGCGGTAATTTCATGAAGAAAGCAGTCCTTGATGTTACAAGTAGGTCTGCTGGAAAGAATAAGAAATCATGTATCAATCAGTCCTTGTTCATTTCAAAAATAAATCACAAATAAGGGACAATTAGATTAAGAGGTGGACCTGCCGTAGGGGTAATATCGGAAAGAGGTAGAGCTGCTCTAGGGGCAATATCAGTAAAAGGTGGACCTACCATAGGGGCATGAAGCAGTAGAAATAGGTACAGACAGGTGGAGGCAGGAAAGTGTACCTTCCTCAAAACTAATTGCAGGAACATGAAACTTCAAATAACTTACCTTTCTTCTGAGCTGGGTTCATCTCCATGTTCAAATACTTCATTATCTGCATAGAAATATAAAGTAGTGAAAATCTCCCATTATGATACAATTAGTACAGAAAGGTTTATATTAACGAGAGCTTACGATTCAGGAAGACAAATGTATTATAGTGTGCACAGCTAATAATGTCTATTGGAAGGGCAGCTACCTACAAGACTCCTCAATAACAGGTTATCTGCCAGTATGGTGGACCAGTGTATGAGGTTATTAATGGAAAGCTGTAATACTGATGAGCGGGTGGATGCACTTGTACCCAATGGTGTCTATATGGGGACTGAAATCTCACACATGTACGGTGCATACCACCATTAGAAGTATTGTCAGGTCTATGTGTAGTTCTATCCTAACCAGGGACACTTTTTGACACTGCAGTGAAATTTGCCTCATCAGAACCCTAGAAGAACATTTTAGCTTTTCTCCATTTGGACGCTCTAAAGATGATCTAATATTAGATGTGTCTTAGTGACTAACTCCATGTTATGTTCCAGGAAAAAGCGATAATTAATTATGCCTAGATTTAGTACAAGAATCACCATGGGAAGATAATATTTTGAGCTCATATTGGTGTCCGATACAGTTCAAAATATATAAAGCCTAATTGATCTTTTATTGAAGTTATCTCTAAAGATCCAGAAAACAGTTTTTGGAACTGACCAGTGATATGGGTTGTTGGTATTCTGGTGCAATCATCATCATCATCGGTGTCACTAATCGCAATGGGAGATGTGCACTGCTTGCCATCAACTGCTTCTATATCAGAAGTCTTGAGTCCTGTGAGTAACACATAAGAGTAGAAAGGAGTGAGCAATGTACTATATCCAATACCAGAAACCTGGGATGTAGCTATAAAACTTGGCTAATTACTCCTTACTTTTGCGAATTGACTCCTCGCTTGTAAAATCATCCTCATCATCAGAAATAACAATGACTTGGTTGGATCTGTGAAAACAAATATACATACATCAGTGGATAAAGTGTAATAGTGAAGCCTCACAAGTCTTATTAACTGGATGAAATCATTGATGAAGATGAAGGTGAAGTAATCCAGAACCCGGGGACCAGCAGGACCTTATATGATGATATACACTGATGGACCTGAGCTCAGCGCCTGTAGATGTCATTTATCTCACCTGTCATTGCTACATGATGGAATAGGTGAATCTGTGTATGATAAAGAGGAAAAAACGATTGTATTAGCTAAATAATGGCATAAATAAAAAAAAACTAATTGTTTTAAGACACATCTTATCTACCAGGACAATTTGGACCTGACTTCAGATGTCAGTGATCCGGGGAGCGAAACTACTAAACACGGATTATGCTGCTATTGTTTTACATCAAGATATTGTAAAGACATACAGCAGCGTAATAGAGACCTTATTATATAGGAGATCGGTACCTGGTTTTCTTGGTGTAACCGTGCTTGGGAAACCGCTTTCCTGGTCTTTATTTGAAAGCTTCCGTTTCTTACTGGGAGGAGACTAGAAGACAAGAAGAAGATGATAAAGAAGATGAGGCGTTTAACATTAAAACTAGTATTAACCAACTATTTGCAACTAATAAAATGTCATGTTTTGACCTTGTTTTCCCTGTAATAGGAGCTGTAAGGGTGGGTTCACACAGGGCAGATTCCCGTCGAAAAACTGCGTGATTTCCGTTGGGAGAACCGCCGCGGTGTAGAAAAGGAAAACTCCTTTAATTTAAGTAATATCTATGGAGCATGTGCTACATTGTTGCACAGTTTATGACAAAAAAACAGGGACAAGCTTTACATAAATCTCTCTGCATATTGTGATTGAATTATTAAATACTCCACAAATACAGCGTCACCACAATAGATGACCCCACCAGGGGGGAGCAGCAGAACTTCACACTATGTTGCACGCTCTGTGTAAAGATCCGGACAGCAGGATCCAAAAATATCAGTCCATATATTGTATGACAGAGCAGCAGTATCAGGGGGGTTAGTTATGCATATACTCACAAGAGGATCATAAGACCAGAAGTGCTTTAATTTAAAAAATGCGTTCCACAGCACTGCAACATTTCGACCGTTCTCTGGTCTTCTGATTGAACTATTACATACATAAGGACTAACTACTTCTAGATTTTTCATGCAATGTATCGGCTTCTCTAAATGTAGTATTAGCAAAAATGTAGTATCATTGCAAAAAATAAAGGATAATGCAAATCTAAAAAAAACCTTTCCCTGTATTTGTAATAAAAAAATATCAAAATAAAAACGCCTAAAAACATATTTGGTATTGCAGCATCAATAACAGTCTGATTCATCAAAGTAATGCATTATTCATCCCGAACGGGGAATGTTATAAAAAATTTAAAAAAATTACACAACACCAGAATTACATTTTTTGGTCACTCTGTCTCTAAGAGAAGATGAAATAAAAAGCGATCAAAAAGTTATATGCACTTCAAAATGGTACCAGTCCATCTCGCAAAAAAGAGCCCTCATACAGTTATATCAATGGAAAACTATAAAAGTTATGGCAATGAGAATGTGGCAAAAGTAGTATAGCAAAAAACCCCAAAACTATATAGATTTCTTATCGTCAAAATCATACTGACACAAAGAATAAAGTTATCATGTGATTTTTGCTGCAAAACAAGACCCATCTGAAAAATGGTGGAATTGCATTTTTTATTGCATTTCACACTTTTTAGAATTTTTAAAAACGTTTTGCGGTTTATTATGTGGTACATTAAATGGTAGAATTGAAAAATACAACAACGTATCCTGCAAAAAACAACTACTACTTCAATGGGAAAATAAGAGTTATGATGTTTTGAAAGTGGGGAAGAAAAAAACAAAATGAACCTGGATAAGACTAAAGAGAAGTGACGGCTCACCTGATGGAAATCTTCATCCCCGCTACTGTCGTCTGCGTCAGACCATACAAGATATCTTGGACGCTTTGTCGCCATCTCTGTAGACATATAAGAGCGCGATCCTCTCTATAGAACTCCTTCAACAACCCTCAATGGAATTATCCGTTACATGGCATTTTGAACTTCCCGATCTATTGTGACATCAAACTAGTGACATCACAAGTTGTGTGACAGTTACGTTTTGTGACATCATTAGTCATGTAACATTGATATTGTAATGTCATTGGTCAAATGGTGAGCAATGTATACTACCAATACAAGCTACTATTGTGCTTTAGCACTATTCTTGTAATTAATAGACATCACACCATTAGAGATGAGCGAGCGTACTCGGAAAAGCACTACTCGCTCGAGTAATTTGCTTTATCTGAGTATCGCTGTGCTCGTCCCTGAAGATTCGGGTGCCGGCACGGAGTGGGGAGCTGCAGGGGAGAGCCGGGAGAAACGGAGGGGAGATCTTTCTCTCCCTCTCTCCCGCCCGCTCTCCCCTGCTCCCCGCTGTGACTCACCTGTCAGCCGCAGCGGCACCCAAATCTTCAGGGACGAGCACAGCGATACTCGGATAAAGCAAATTACTGGAGCGAGTAGTGCTTTTCCGAGTACGCTCGCTCATCTCTACACACCATCTATTATATGTATATACATATAGATTACAATCTTTTGTAGATTTTGTCTTGTTTCCTTATATTTATATATTTATAGTGATTTATTCCATTGTTTTAATTTTAAGCTTATTTGAATAAATTAATGTTTTATATGTATTTTATTTTTAACAAATATTCCATTTTTTATTGTACTGAGGCATTAGTTTCCAATGCATTCATTCACACTGGCAAATATACGGCCCGTAAAAACGTCTCACTGTAAAAAGTGGAACATACATGACCGAAATACGCGCCGACGAGTATACGGTTGGTAAAAAGATAGTTCTGGTTCTATCTTTTGACTGGTATACAGCAACGTCTCCCATAAGCTCCTATGGGAGTTGAAGAAAAAAAGGCAGGGGGGGGCATTTTAGCAGCGTCCAATGCTGCGAAAAGCTTACAAGTGCCTCTATTTGGGCAATTGAAGGCAATCCGAGGATTTATAAGGAGCGAGGGTTTTCTGAGGTGCAACGTTTTTTTTCGCTTAAAACGTCGCACCCAGTTGTGTGACTGATCAGAAAAACGCTAATTATCTCTGGCTATGATCGCAGAAAAATGTCCATTCATGCGAATATACGGCAAGAACAAGAGAATGTAAAAATGCATACGCTTGTGTGAAAGGGCTCTCACTGTGAATGGAAGCTAATGGCTGGAACGATCTTGACTTAGGTTGGACCATTCTCACAATGGATTCACAAAAGAAGGAAGCTAAACTCATCTGCTTTAGGCCTCTTTCCCACCAGCGTAGGCGTTTTTATGTTCACCGACCAGCTCCGTAAAAACACGTGGAAAGGGCGCACAAACCTAACATTTGTGCGCCCGTTAAGATGGCACAGGCCCGACACATATCCGGTTGCCTCCCCTTCCATCCCGCTTGCCGGCTCACCTCCTCTCTCCTTTCCTCCGCCTGTTTCCAATGGAAGTGGGCGGGATGGGGCGGAGCTAAGCAACCATCCTTTTCCGCTCCTTGTCTGCAGCCAGCAATAGGAGGGGGCAGAGCGTAGCTCTGCATTTGCCTTTTTTGTGAAAAATTTTTTTTTAAATCTCACATATTTGGTACCATATCTTTAATTACCTGTACACTAAATTAAACATACTATTTACCCTGCAAGGCAAAAAAAAGAAATCAAAACCCTAAAAAACAGTTAAAATGCTTATATTGTTCTTTTTGCCTTCCAAAAACGCAATAAAAGTGATCAAAAAAGCCGTGTGTATCCCTAATTGGTACAAATAAAAACTAAAGCTCATCTCGGAAAAAACAAGCTCTCACGGAGCATTAAAGTTATTTAACCCCTTAACGACGGCCCCATCGGGAAACTACGTCCTCAGAAAGTGGGCTTCAATCCTAGAAGACGTAGTTTTATGCATCCTCTTTGGATTGATGCCCACTTGCCTGTGGACGTGACAGCTCCATGCTGTCGGTGCCCACAGGTAGCCGACAGCATGGAGCTGTCATCCCAGGATGCGGGCAGTCCCCCCCGGCATTGCGATCGGCGCTATCCAATGGATAGCGGCGATCGCAAAAAAGTTTTAAAAGTTTTTAAAAAGTGTCCGTTTCACCTCCCCTCATGGATCGGATCCATGACGGGAGGTGACAATACTCACCCCTGGTCCTCAGCGGTGTCCCGAAGTCCCCCTCTGCGCATGCGCACCCGATGATTGACATCGGGCGCATGCACAGAAGGGGCTCGAGCCCCGGAAAAAATTCCTCTGCTACTGGCTGCCATGTGTAGCCAGGAGCAGAGGGATGTCACTGCAGAGATGATCACTGTTATCCAATGGATGACAGTGATCATGTAAAGTAAAAAAAAAAGTGTAAAAAAGTTTAAAAAAGTGTAAAAAGTAAAAGAAAAAAGTTTAAAAAAGTTAAAAAAAAGTTACAAAATCTTACGTCTCATCACCCCCCACGGATCATATCCGTGAGGGAGGATGAAATGACGTACCTAAGGCCCGCGGATTTATCCGCGGACCTTACCCCAGGTCCTGCGCACGTCGCCAAAGTGGCGGACGCATGCGCAAAAGCTGCGGATTGCCAGCGTAATTTAAAATCTCCCTGCTCCTGGCTACAAAATTTAGCCGAGAGCCTGGAGATTTCACGGGGGGCCGCGGTGAGCGGTTTCTGGTCACGTGTTCGCCGTTATCCAATGGATAATGGCGATCACGTAAAAGTAAAAAAAAAGTTGAAGGTTTATCTCCCCTCACTGATGCGATCGGTGAGAGGAGATGAAACTTTTTACCGGAGGCCTCCGTATTTGCACCCTGACGCGATCCTCATCCGTGAACTTTCCCGGATTCTGCACATGCGACCGCCGGCAAAATACCGGACACATGTGCAGGGGTCGGAGAGCACAGGAAATTTAAAATCTCCTTGCTCCCAGCGACCAACGGTCGCCGAGAGCCTGGAGCAGTGACGGGTGGCCTCGTTGAGCGGTCCCCGGTCACGTGATAAAAAGGTAGCGATCTACCTTAGGTCGGTCTCACATGACCGGAAAGAATTACGGATTCTGCATGCATCTGATCCACGGTATTATGCAGATCAATTGCATTGGATTACACAATTCCGCTCACATTAGTGGGTTGGAATTGTGTAATCCACTCGCAGAAAAGAGAACGCAGCATGTTCTATTTTACTGTGGATATCCGCAACATAGAGCCCATTGTGCTCCGTGGTCGCGGATATACCCGCTGCCCATATGCAACTCACCTGTGTGAGTAGGCAGTTATGCGCAGTACATTACGCGGCCGTGCGCAGGGTCACGGCCGGCTCACAGCTGGGATCTGCTGCGGGCCTCCGCAAGCGGATTCCACCTACGGCCGTGTGAGCCCGGTGTTATTTAGACCGCTACCTGTAATACGTAATTTACAAGAAGCCCCGGGAACGCTCGCCTTCCTGCAGTTCCAGGAGCAGCTTGTTGAGCCTCTTCTGTGCGAGACCGCCGCACCTAAACAAGATTACGGAGACTCACAGAGCGCCATTTTTTACACCCCATACCCGCTATTGAGGTCACGAAATACCCTCAAAAAGCATGAGAGGAGGGGGGATACCCGGTTTTATTGCCCCATGGGCCCATCCCAACCAGCCTCCGTAGTTACCCCTGTCTTCGGAAATACTACACAGTTCACATTATTACTTTTATCTAAGATTTGGGGAACGCCAAAAAGGGCGCGGAGGGAGGGGGATATTTTTAGGGAGTCAGTTTTTATTCCGTACAAATGAGCAATGGGGTCTGGAATGTATTCAGTTGTGCCCAGAAATCCAACAGGTGTTCCCTCCATTATAGGCCTAACCATGTGTCCTATAAGTGGATTAGGGCCACAGCGGGAATATTTTCGAACACGGGACAAACGGAGGGATCCATTTTGGGGTGAACGTCTATGTACACTGTACAGAAAAAATGTTTTTAAATTGACAATATTGCCAAAAAAATGAAAATGGTTATTTTTTCCTTCTGCTTTGCTTAGATTCACTCAAATACTGTGGGGTCAAAATACGCAGTACACCCCTAGATGAATTCGTTAAGGGGTCTGGTTATTAAAATGGGGTAATTTGTGGGGGTTCTTTATCGCTTTAGACGCTCAATGGCTCTATAAGTGGGCAATGGGGCCTGGAATTTATTCCGTTATACCCTGAAATCCAACGGCTGCTCCTTCTATTAGAGGCCTAGCCATGTGTCCTTTGAGTAGATTAGGGCCACAAGGGGTATGGTTCTGAACACGGGACAAACAGGCGTATCCATTTTGGGGTGAAAGTCTTCATTCCTATTTGTGCTGTACAAAAAAAACTGTTTTTAAATTGATACAACTGCCAAATAAATGAAAATTGTAATTTTTTTCCTACTGCTTTGCTTAGATTTATTCAAAAATTGTAGGGCAAAAATACACAGTACACCCCTAGATAAATTCGTTAAGAGGTCTAGTTTTCAAAATGGGATTTTGTTGGGGTTATCTGTCGTTTTGGCTGCTCAAGGGCTCTACAAGTGTGCAGTGGGGCCTAAATCACCTTCATGCTAAATTTCAGTTCTGAAAGCCACCGATTACTCCTTTCATTTTGGGCCCCGTTGTGCATCCAGACAAAAGATTAGGGCAACAATGGGTATGTCTCTGAACATGGGAGAAACAGGGGTATCCATTTTGGGGTGCAAGTCTTCATTTATGTGTGTGCTGTACAAAAAAAGCAGTTTTTAAAATGATTGAATTGGCAAAAAAACGAAAATCACATTTTCCCCCCCCCTTTGCTTTGCTTGAATTCATTCAAAAACGGTGGGGTCAAAATGGTCAGTACGCCCCTAGATAAATTCGTTAAGGGGTCTAGTTTTCAAAATGGGGTCACTTGTGGGGGTTCTTTTTGGTTTTGGCTGCTCAAGAGCTCTGCAAAAGTGCTATGGGGCCTAAAACGCCTTCAAGAAAAATTTATATTCTGAAAACCACCGACTACTCCTTTCATTTTGGGCCCCGTTGTGCATCCAGACAAAAGATTAGGGCCACAATGGGTATGTCTCTGAACACGGGACAAACAGCGGTATCTATTTTGGGGCGCAAGGCTTCATTCATGTGTGTGCTGTACAAAAAAAGCAGTTTTTAAAATGACAGAATTGACAAAAATACGAAAATCTCAATTTTTTCCTTTTGCTTTGCTAGAATTTATTCAAAAACTGTGGGGTCAAAATAGGTAGTACACCCCTAGATAGATTCGTTAACGGGTCTAGTTTTCAAAATGGGGAAACTTGTGGGGGTTCTCTATGGTTTTGGCCGCTCAAGAGCTCTACAAAAGTGCTATGGGGTCTAAAACGCCTTCAAGCAAAATTTCAGTTCTGAAAGACACCGACTACTCCTTTCATTTTAGGCCCCGTTGTGCATCCAGACATAAGATTAGGGCCACAATGGGTATGTTTCTGAACACGGGAGAAACGGGGGTATCCATTTTGAGGTGTAAATCCTCATTTTCGTGGGCACTATAGGAAAAAATATATCTTTAAAATTACATATTTGCAAAAATATGAAATTTTAATTTTTCTCCTCTAAATTTAATTAATTCCTGAAAAAAAACGGTGGGGTCAAAATACTCATGACACCCCTCAGTGGATACATTAAGGGGTGTAGTTTTTAAAATGGGGTTATTTAGGGGGGTATCTATTATTCTGACACTCATGAGCCTTTGCAAACTTGGCTTGGTGCAGGAAAACAAAGTGTTCCTCAAAATGCTGAAAAGTAATGTTAAATTTGTACGTCATCTAAATGGTTAAAAAAACCAAAAGTTTTTCAAATATGCATTCAGAATAAAGTAAACAGATGGAAATATATATCTTATCAAAAATTTGTACAGTATGTTTGGACATTAGAGATGAGCGAACGTACTCGTCCGAGCTTGATATTCGTGCGAATATTAGGGTGTTCGGGATGCTCGTTACTCGTAATGAGTACCACGCGGTGTTCTGGTTACTTTCACTTTCCTCTTTGAGACGTTAGCGCGCTTTTCTGGCCAATTGAAAGACAGGGAAGGCATTACAACTTCCCCCTGTGACGTTCAAGCCCTATACCACCCCCCTGCTGTGAGTGGCTGGGGCGATCAGATGTCACCCGAGTATAAAAGTCGTCCCCTCCCGCGGCTCGCCACACATGCCTTGTGAGTTAGCTGAGGGAAAGTACTATCGTGCTGGTGCTGCTGTAGGGAGAGCGTTAGGAGTCAGTGTAGGCTTCAAGAACCCCAAAGGTCCTTCTTAGGGCCACATCTACGTGTGTGCAGGCTGCTGCTAGCAGTGTTTTTTTTTTTTTCTCAAAATCGGCAGTGCAGAGCATTGCACCCGGTATTAGGGACAGAAGTGGTGCTTAGGCAGGGAGAGTGTTAGGAGTGAGTGTAGCCTTCAAGAACCTCAACGGTCCTTTCTAGGGCCAAATTTAACCGTGTGCAGTACTGTCCAGGCTGCTGTTAGCAGTGTTGCATTTTTTTTTCTTTCTAAAAATCGTCTGTGCAGAGCATTGCACCCTCCATTGATACTACAGGGACAGAATTGTGTAGGCAGGGCCACAACACAGTTATTGTTCATTGAATATACGCAGTGGGGCCCTCCCTTTGCAAAAAAGCGAATTCAATTAATTATATTTGGCCTGCCTGTGTCAGTCCTAAGGTCTCCGTGTACGTGTGTGCTGCGTGGAGAAC
The DNA here is from genome assembly GCF_035609145.1 of Eleutherodactylus coqui. Taxonomy (NCBI): domain Eukaryota; kingdom Metazoa; phylum Chordata; class Amphibia; order Anura; family Eleutherodactylidae; genus Eleutherodactylus; species Eleutherodactylus coqui. The sequence goes on along the minus strand of NC_089837.1, from coordinate 380,852,220 downwards.
GTACAAAAATCAAACGCAACCAGCTACGGTTTACTGCAGCCTTGCGCCATTGTCTTTCCTGACTGGCAAATACCTGCTCTGCTAGAGTTAATAACTCTGCTACACTATAGTTGTGTGACACTTTTTGAGGGCCACACCACGGATATTAAACTTCTTGTTCATTGAATATACGCAGTGGGGCCCTCCCTTTGCAAAAAAGCGAATTCAATTAATTATATTTGGCCTGCCTGTGTCAGTCCTAAGGTCTCCGTGTACGTGTGTGCTGCGTGGAGAACGTACAAAAATCAAACGCAACCAGCTACGGTTTACTGCAGGCTTGCGCCATTGTCTTTCCTGACTGGCAAATACCTGCTCTGCTAGAGTTAATAACTCTGCTACACTATAGTTGTGTGACACTTTTTGAGGGCCACACCACAGATATTAAACTTCTTGTTCATTGAATATACGCAGTGGGGCCCTCCCTTTGCAAAAAAGCGAATTCAATTAATTATATTTGGCCTGCCTGTGTCAGTCCTAAGGTCTCCGTGTGCGTGTGTGCTGCGTGGAGAACGTACAAAAATCAAACGCAACCAGCTACGGTTTACTGCAGGCTTGCGCCATTGTCTTTCCTGACTGGCAAATACCTGCTCTGCTAGAGTTAATAACTCTGCTACACTATAGTTGTGTGACACTTTTTGAGGGCCACACCACAGATATTAAACTTCTTGTTCATTGAATATACGCAGTGGGGCCCTCCCTTTGCAAAAAAGCGAATTCAATTAATTATATTTGGCCTGCCTGTGTCAGTCCTAAGGTCTCCGTGTATGTGTGTGCTGCGTGGAGAACGTACAAAAATCAAACGCAACTAGCTACGGTTTACTGCAGGCTTGCGCCATTGTCTTTCCTGACTGGCAAATACCTGCTCTGCTAGAGTTAATAACTCTGCTACACTATAGTTGTGTGATACTTTTTGAGGGCCACACCACAGATATTAAACTTCTTGTTCATTGAATATACGCAGTGGGGCCCTCCCTTTGCAAAAAAGCGAATTCAATTAATTATATTTGGCCTGCCTGTGTCAGTCCTAAGGTCTCCGTGTACGTGTGTGCTGCGTGGAGAACGTACAAAAATCAAACGCAACCAGCTACGGTTTACTGCAGGCTTGCGCCATTGTCTTTCCTGACTGGCAAATACCTGCTCTGCTAGAGTTAATAACTCTGCTACACTATAGTTGTGTGACACTTTTTGAGGGCCACACCACAGATATTAAACTTCTTGTTCATTGAATATACGCAGTGGGGCCCTCCCTTTGCAAAAAAGCAAATTCAATTAATTATATTTGGCCTGCCTGTGTCAGTCCTAAGGTCTCCGTGTACGTGTGTGCTGCGTGGAGAACGTACAAAAATCAAACGCAACCAGCTACGGTTTACTGCAGGCTTGCGCCATTGTCTTTCCTGACTGGCAAATACCTGCTCTGCTAGAGTTAATAACTCTGCTACACTATAGTTGTGTGATACTTTTTGAGGGCCACACCACAGATATTAAACTTCTTGTTCATTGAATATACGCAGTGGGGCCCTCCCTTTGCAAAAAAGCGAATTCAATTAATTATATTTGGCCTGCCTGTGTCAGTCCTAAGGTCTCCGTGTACGTGTGTGCTGCGTGGAGAATGTACAAAAATCAAATGCAACCAGCTACGGTTTACTGCAGGCTTGCGCCATTGTCTTTCCTGACTGGCAAATACCTGCTCTGCTAGAGTTAATAACTCTGCTACACTATAGTTGTGTGACACTTTTTGAGGGTCACACCACAGATATTAAACTTCTTGTTCATTGAATATACGCAGTGGGGCCCTCCCTTTGCAAAAAAGCGAATTCAATTAATTATATTTGGCCTGCCTGTGTCAGTCCTAAGGTCTCCGTGTACGTGTGTGCTGCGTGGAGAACGTACAAAAATCAAACGCAACCAGCTACGGTTTACTGCAGGCTTGCGCCATTGTCTTTCCTGACTGGCAAATACCTGCTCTGCTAGAGTTAATAACTCTGCTACACTATAGTTGTGTGACACTTTTTGAGGGCCACACCACAGATATTAAACTTCTTGTTCATTGAATATACGCAGTGGGTTCTTCCCTTTGCAAAAAAGCGAAAACATTATATTTGGCCTGCAGGCTTGCGCCAATTTATTTCCTGCCTGGGAAATCAAATCACTGGTAATACAGCATGCTGAGGGGTAGGGGTAAGCCTAGAGGACGTGGACGTGGCCGAGGACGCGTAGGCCCAAGTGAGGGTGTGGGCACAGGCCGAGCTCCTGATCCAGGTGTGTCGCAGCCGACTGCTGCGCGATTAGGAGAGAGGCACGTTTCTGGCGTCCCCACATTCATCGTCCAATTAATGGGTCCACGCGGGAGACCTTTATTAGAAAATGAGCAGTGTGAGCAGGTCCTGTCCTGGATGGCAGAAAGTGCTTCGAGCAACCTATCGTCCAGCCACAGTTCTGCGCCGTCCACTGCTGGAAATCCGAATCCTCTGTCTGCTGCTCCTCCTTCCTCCCAGCCTCCTCACTCCACTACAATGACACATGCTCAGGAGCGGGAACACTCCCAGGAACTGTTCTCGGGCCCCTGCTCAGATTGGGCAGCAGTGGTTCCTCTCCCACCAGAGGAGTTTATCGTCACTGATGCCCAACCATTCGAAAGTTCCCGGGGTCCGGGGGAAGAGGCTGGGGACTTCCGCCAACTGTCTCAAGAACTTTCTGTGGGTGAGGAGGACGATAACGATGAGACACAGTTGTCTTGCAGTGAGGTAGTAGTAAGGGCAGTAAGTCCGAGGGAGCAGCGCACAGAGGATTCGGAGGAAGAGCAGCAGGACGATGAGGTGACTGACCCTACCTGGTGTGCAACGCCTACACAGGACAGGTCTTCAGAGGGGGAGGCACGGGCAGCAGCAGGGCAGGTTGCAAGAGGCAGTGCGGTGGCCAGGGGTAGAGGCAGGGCCAGACCGAATAATCCACCAAGTGTTTCCCAAAGCGCACCCTCGCGCCATGCCACCCTGCAGAGGCCAAGGTGCTCTAAGGTCTGGCAGTTTTTCACAGAGACGCCTGACGACCGACGAACAGTGGTGTGCAACCTTTGTCGCGCCAAGATCAGCCGGGGAGCCACCACCAACAGCCTCACCACCACCAGCATGCGCAGACTTATGATGGCCAAGCACCCCACAAGGTGGGACGAAGGCCGTTCACCGCCTCCGGTTTGCACCGCTGCCTCTCCCCCTGTGCCCCAACCTGCCACTGAGATCCAACCCCCCTCTCAGGACACAGGCACTACCGTCTCATGGCCTGCACCCACACCCTCACCTCCGCTGTCCTCGGCCCCATCCACCAATGTCTCGCACCGCACAGTCCAGCAGTCGCTAGCGCAAGTGTTGGAGCGCAAGCGCAAGTACGCCACCACGCACCCGCACACTCAAGCGTTAACCGTCCACATAGCCAAATTTATCAGCCCTGAGATGCTGCCGTATAGGGTTGTGGAAACGGAGTCCTTCAAAGCTATGATGGCGGTGGCGGCCCCGCGCTACTCAGTTCCCAGTCACCACTACTTTTCCCGATGTGCCGTCCCAGCCCTGCACGACCACGTCTCCCGCAACATTGTACGCGCCCTCACCAATGCGGTTAGTGGCAAGGTCCACTTAACTACGGACACGTGGACAAGCACAGGCGGGCAGGGCCGCTACATCTCCCTGACGGCACATTGGGTGAATTTAGTGGAGGCTGGGACAGAGTCAGAGCCTGGGACGGCTCACGTCCTACCCACCCCCAGAATTGCGGGCCCCAGCTCGGTGGTGGTATGTTCGGCGGTGTATGCTTCTTCCACTAAAGCACCCTCCTCCTCCTCCTCAACCTCTGTCTCGCAATCTAGATGTGTCAGCAGCAGCAGGACGTCGCCAGCAGTCGGTGTCGCGCGGCGTGGCAGCACAGCGGTGGGCAAGCGTCAGCAGGCCGTGCTGAAACTACTCAGCTTAGGAGATAGGAGGCACACGGCCCACGAATTGCTGCAGGGTCTGACAGAGCAGACGGACCGTTGGCTTGCGCCGCTGAGCCTCCAACCGGGCATGGTCGTGTGTGACAACGGCCGTAACCTGGTGGCGGCTCTGCAGCTCGGCAGCCTCACGCACGTGCCATGCCTGGCCCACGTCTTTAATTTGGTGGTTCAGCGCTTTCTGAAAAGCTACCCACGCTTGTCAGACCTGCTCGTAAAGGTGCGCCGGCTCTGCGCACATTTCCGCAAGTCCCACACGGACGCTGCCACCCTGCGCACCCTGCAACATCGCTTTAATCTGCCAGTGCACCGACTGCTGTGCGACGTGCCCACACGGTGGAACTCTACGCTCCACATGTTGGCTAGGCTCTATGAGCAGCGTAGAGCTATAGTGGAATACCAACTCCAACATGGGCGGCGCAGTGGGAGTCAGCCTCCTCAATTCTTTTCAGAAGAGTGGGCCTGGTTGGCAGACATTGCCAGGTCCTTCGAAACTTTGATCAGTCTACCCAGGTGGTGAGCGGCGATGCTGCAATCATTAGCGTCACCATTCCTCTGCTATGCATCTTGAGAAGTTCCCTGCAAACCATAAAGGCAGCCGCTTTGCGCTCGGAAACAGAGCCGGGGGAAGACAGTATGTCGCTGGATAGTCAGAGCACCCTCCTGTCTATATCTCAGCGCGTTCAGGAGGAGGAGGAGGATGAGGAGGATGAGGAGGAGGGGGAAGAGACAGCTTGGCCCACTGCTGACGGTACACATGCTGCTGGGCTGTCATCATTTCAGCGTGTATGGCCAGAGGAGGAGGAGGATCCTGAAAGTGATCTTCCTAGTGCGGACAGCCATGTGTTGCGTACAGGTACCCTGGCACACATGGCTGACTTCGTGTTAGGATGCCTTTCTCGTGACCCTCGCATTCAACGCATTCTGGCCACTACGGATTACTGGGTGTACACACTGCTCGACCCACGCTATAAGGAGAACCTTCCCAGTCTTATTCCCGAAGAGGAAAGGGGCTCGAGAGTGTTGCTATACCACAGGACCCTGGCGGACAAGCTGATGGTAAAATTCCCATCCGACAGCGGTAGTGGCAGAAGGCGCAGTTCCGAGGGCCAGGTAGCAGGGGAGGTGCGTAGATCGAGCAGCATGTACAGCCCAGACAGTGCAACAGTCTTTAAGGGCCTGGCCAGCTTTATGGCTCCCCAGCAAGACTGTGTCACCGCTCCCCAGTCAAGGCTGAGTCGGCGGGAGCACTGTAAAAGGATGGTGAGGGAGTACGTAGCGGATCGCACGACCATCCTCGGTGACGCCTCTGCCCCCTAGAACTACTGGGTGTCGAAGCTGGACACGTGGCCTGAACTAGCGCTGTATGCCCTGGAGGTGCTTGCTTGTCCTGCGGCTAGCGTCTTGTCGGAGAGGGTGTTTAGTGCGGCTGGGGGAATCATCACAGATAAGCGTACCCGCCTGTCAACCGACAGTGCCGACAGGCTAACACTCATCAAGATGAACAAAGCCTGGATTTCCCCAGACTTCTCTTCTCCACCAGCGGACAGCAGCGATACGTAAGCAATACGTAGCCTGCACCCGCGGATGGAAGCTACGTTCTCTCTCACCATCCAAAACGGGGACATTTCTGCTTCATCAATCTGTGTCTAATATTCCTCCTCCTGCTCCTCCTCCTGAAACCTCACGTAATCACGCTGAACGGGCAATTTTTCTTAGGGCCACAAGGCTCACTCATCTAATTTTTCTAAACAATTTTTATATGTTTCAATGCTCTTAAAAGCGTTGAAACTTTAACTTGAACCAATTTTTCGTTAAACTGGGCTGCCTCCAGGCCTAGTTACCACTTAAGCCACATTAACCAAAGCGATTAATGGGTTTCACCTGCCATCTTGGTTGGGCATGCCCAATTTTTACTGAGGTACATTAGTACTGTTGGTACACCAATTTTTTGGGGCCCTCACCTACAGTGTAATCATAGCAATTTGTATGTTCTTCGCCTGCACTCATGGTACAGAAAGGTGTGTGGGGTTGGCCTACACTTTAGCTACATAAATGTAACTTGGGCCTTGGCTATACTGCAGCTACTGAAATGGAACTAAGACTGCGCTCCCACTATACTGCTGCTTCGGAATTGTTACTGGGGCCTGTCTTGAGTGCTACTATTGCTGACATGGAACTAAGACTGCGCTCCCGCTATAATGCTGCTTCGGAATTGTTACTGGGGCCTGTCTTGAGTGCTACTATTGCTGACATGGAACGAAGACTGCGCTCCCGCTATAATGCTGCTAGTGATATGTTAGTGGGGCCTGTCCTAATGCTACGGCTGAAATGTTACGAATTCTGGGCTCTGCCTATACCGCTGCTAATGGTATGTCTCTGGGGTGTGGAAACAGAGGCTTCCCAAAGACATGATGGCGGCGAGGCCATTTCCCACCAACGCGGTTACTGTTAAGGTGCATATAACCACGGACACGTGGAGAGGACACGTAGTGCCTCAAAAACATCCCCCTCCTCCTCCAACAGGGAAAACAAACATTCTTGGCAAATGCCTTTGCATTGGTTCGTCTGGTGGCAGTCCAAGAATTTCACCTTTACCGACACTACAAGAGAGCCCCCCCACCATCCCCCCGCCACGGCCCACTTAATCCTGGCCACATTCCGAAAACCAACAAAATAAAACCGCGCTACTAGGTCCGCAGTCACCACCACATTACCACCAACGCGGTTACTGTTAAGGTGCATATTACCAGTCTGACTGGGGCATTCAGAGACACCTTGACAGAATGAATAGTGTGTGGCACATAGGTTCCCCATTGCTATGCCCACGTGTGCAGCTCCTGATGGTGGTGGCACAGGATTCTATTTCTCATTGCTTCTGTACAGCATTGTGGGCTATCGCCCGGCCCCTTTTAAAGAGGGTCGCTGCCTAGCCGTGCCAACCCTCTGCAGTGTGTGCCTGCGGTTCCTCCTCATGGCAGACGCACTTCTAAATAGACATGAGTGTGGCGTGGCATGACGGCAGCTGAAGGCTGCGCAGGGACACTTTGGTGTGCGCTGTGGGGGGGAGGGGGGCGGATGGGCAGCATGTAAGCCAGGAGAAGTGGCAGTGGAGTGTCATGCAGGCAGTGATTGTGCTTTGTTGGAGGTAGTGTGGTGCTTAGCTAAGGTATGCATTGCTAATGAGGGCTTTTCAGAAGTAAAAGTTTTTGGGAGGGGGGGGGCCCACTCTTGCCGCTATTGTGGCTTAATAGTGGGACCTGTGAACTTGAGATGCAGCCCAACATGTAGCCCCTCGCCTGCCCTGTCCATTGCTGTGTCGTTCCCATCACTTTCTTGAATTGCCCAGATTTTCACACAAGGAAACCTTAGCGAGCATCGGCGAAATACAAAAATGCTCGGGTCGCCCATTGACTTCAATGGGGTTCGTTATTCGAAACGAACCCTCGAGCATCGCGAAAAGTTCATTCTGAGTAACGAGCACCCGAGCATTTTGGTGCTCGCTCATCTCTATTGGACATATTTGAGATATTACAGTTGAAAATGTGAAAAAATGGCAATTTTTTCAAAATTTTCCCAATTTTGGCGCTTTTAATAAACATACACAAATTATATCGGTCTCTTTTTACCAAAATGAAGTACAACATGTGGCGAAAAAACAATGTCAGAATCACTTGGATATGTAAAGCCTTTACGAAGTTATGCTACGTTAAACGACGCATGTCAGATTTCCAAAATTTGATTTCCGTCACTAAGGCGCAAACAGGCTTCGTCACTAAGGGGTTAACGTTTAATGCAACTATGTGGAAAAAATAATTCCAAAATCTCCGTTTACATAAGTCTGATGTTGCTGTAAAAAAAAGGGCTCTTTTTAAAACTGATGCTCCATATGGTAATTAGGTCCAAATATTCTGTTCGAACTGGCTGGGGTTTTCTCTGTAAACACACCTAGACTTCACTTGATTGATGAGGATGATGTGCCTACATCATCCCTGACACCTCCAATACTTGAGCTGTGCATGCGCAGTTGGTTGTGCCCTGGTGTAGGTAGATATGTCTTCTTTCACTGAACATGCTCCCAGGTTGTGTGGCACAAGTGTAAGTTCCCCCATAGTGGAGCAGGAACACAGATTTGAATGTGGCCTAAAATTATCGTTTTTGGTTTTTTTGCTGAAAAATCCCTCTGACTCTCTGGCTACTATGGGTTGCCCTTGAGTCTAATATGCTGACCACTACCTGTTGCCAAATAATGAATGACTATAAGAGCAAAGATAATAAGACAGAGAACAGGAAGTGAATTAGAATGGTGCTGACTCATGATGCTCATGGACGTCTATGGAGAGAAGAGGGGGGAGTGAACTGCAGGAGGGATAGAGATTCACACAGACACTTACTGCAGCTACTATTAAGGTTTATTTTTTATTTTTTGTTTAACTCCATAAGGACAGTGACACACCACCATATTTTAGCCGTGTTTTTGTGTCCATAATACGGACCTCTGTCCCAACCTGACTGTGGGTCTATGTGTTATTGGCAGGGTACACAATCTTCAGTTTTCTCCATGTACAGTGTATAGAACACAGCAAAACATCTAGACTCTTCCAACTGTCTTAGAGAAAACTGAACAGTAGCTATACAATATAGCCGGAAAAGAGTAAAACATACAGGATTCAAGTCATAGAATGGCCCAATGGAGTGTAACATTGCTCATGTATACACACAGCAACTTATTTTGAAAAGTTGAGATAAACTTTCAAATCACAAAAAATACCCCACTTATGCAGAGGGACAAACACCAGTTCCAGGATGGGTGTTACCAGGTGCAAAATACTGGTGGAACACAGACTCACACACCTACTATTTTCATGAGGGGGGGACAGCTATGTATTATACTGCACGCTCATATAGGGTGCCAGTCACCATGCAGGTTTACAGCCTATTGTTTAGGGCTCCTTCACACTGGCAAGGGCGATATCAGGCCGTGATTCCCGCTCACATATTGCACTTGTTACCATGTGAAGCCCAAGGGACACCCCGCTGCAGTTGTCACAGCTGTGGCAGAGGATCACAGAGTTCTGCCATTGTTTTCAGCAGGACCTTCCCCATTTAAAACAATGGTCGATTGCAGAATGATAGGACAAGTACTGTCACCACAGGCTCCCCCAGAATCCTAAGACTAGTCAGCTTCTTCCTAAAATAATAATCATGAGGTTTCTGTTGGTATTTTGGCCAAACTACACAAACTTCCAACCCGCATTAAGAGTCTCCTTTGTCTTGTGAGTCCCGTTATTAAAGGGGTTATGCTGGGCCAAAGTTTTGTTTGAAACTTCTTCAGCCTTCCGCGTTCTCTCCCTGCTGCCGTCTCTCTGGTCCTCGCTGGTCTTCACTTCCTGCTGTAGGCAACTGGCGATGACGTCCCCGACAAATGGGCCACATAACTGATGTAGCCAATCACTGCCTCCCTGCAGCCTGGTTAATAGCTGCAGCGCTCATGTGACCCAGGGTCGGGTCGTCATCACTCCCCATGTGGCTCACACTACAGGAAACTGCAGTCTGCTGTGCTTTCCTATGCAATTAAAAAAACCAAAACATATCGACATCCACCTAATTAAGGACTCATTCACTTAAAGGGGTGGTCTCGCGAAACAAAGTGGGGTTATACACTTCCGTATGGCCATATTAATGCACTTTGTAATATACATCGTGCATTAAATATGAGCCATACAGAAGTTATTCCACTTACCTGCTCCGTTGCTAGCGTCCTCGTCTCCATGGTTCCGTCTAAATTCGCCGGCAGCTTGCTTTTTTAGACGCGCTTGCGCAGTCCGGTCTTCTCTATTCAGCACGAGCCGCTTCAGTATGCATGCGCAGACGAGCTGTCACTGCTCGGGAGCGCGCTGGAGCGGCCATTCTGTACCTTCCTCTGTTAGAGGAAGGTGCAGAGCTGCCGAGCTGTCCGGAGAAGCCGCCCAGCTGTCCCGCCGTCCAGCTGTCCTGGTAAGTGATGGGCCGGGGGGGGCTGCCGCTGCGCCGGGGGGGCTGCCGCTGTGATGGGGGGGGCTGTCGCTGGGCCGGGGGGGCTGCCGCTGTGATGGGGGAACTAGCGCTGGGCCGGGGGGGGGGCTGTCGCTGGGCCGGGGGGGCTGCCGCTGTGATGGGGGGGGGGGGGCTGCGCCGGTTACCTTCTGCCTGGCGGTGGGTGACAGGTCGGCTGTGTTCACTTCAGGGGTCCGGTCGGCGGCTGCGGGGCGTCTGGTTGCCATGGAGACACAGCTGGTAGCGTCTCGGGAGCGCGCACGTCGGGCTACAGCAAGCGATGCGAAAAGAGCTGGCGGCCATCTTGGGAAAAAGTTTTATAAGTTGCTGAAACGCTGGAACGGTAAGTAGAAACCAGCTAGGAAAGTAATTTACAGGGGTAATTAGTAATGTATGTTTAATTAGGGGGACTGGGCAAAAAAAAAAAATCACTGCTTCCTCGAGACATCTCCTTTAACTGTGATTTCAGTGCGTATTACACACATGATGCACGGCCGCGTGGTATGTGGTTAATGAAAGTACATGGACTTTCATTGATCTGTTCACATTAGCGCATAGATACGTGCGAGAAATAGATCACAGCATGCTCTGTTTCTCCGTGTACAGATAGTCCCCGACTTGTGACGTTCGATTTACGAACTTTGCAAGTTGCGAACAATCTGTACTACACAGCATGGTGTAATGCAATGGCATTACATCATTCTGTGCAGGGACTGGACAGGCTTCTATTAAGCCTGTCCAGTAAGATCGTGGGACGCTGTGCGGAGGCTAGGCAGCCATGGGCCTTATGAAAGGCCCTAGGACTGCCTATGCAGAGCGCCTATCAAATCGTGCGCTTGATAGGCGCTCTGCATAGGCAGCCCTGGGGCCTTTTAGAAGACCCCCGGCTGCCTAGCTACCGCACAGCGTCCCGCGATCTTATCGCAGGACACTGTACATGACCCCTGAACGTTGGGTGCCTGCTGTTTCTTACAGCCGGCACCCGGCAGCAGCAGTTCTGACGCGCCGCTCAGCGGTATTTAAAGTGTTAACAGTACTGATGAGTGGTACGGCGCGTCGAAACTGCTGCCACCGGATGCTGGCTGTAAGAACAGCCTGCACCCAACGTTGTATGGAGCGGGAACTACCCGCGATCCCTTCCATACAACCATTTGTTCGGACATACGATAAAATGTACTTGCGTACAAGCTACTGGAATGGAACCTGTTCGCAAGTAGGGGATCATCTGTACTATGCAGCATCAGCCCTATTCTTTTCTATGGGCAGTGTATGCAATGCCGTCCATACACAATACATTGCGCATGAGCGACAATACATACGCAACGCCGCTATGAGACAGAGCATGTATAGAGCATGTATTAATAACATTTTTTTAAAAAGAGAAAAGTCGCACTGCACATGACAGCTGGCTCACGCAGCGTTTTCTGCATATGAGCCTTAAGACTAATAGCACACTGCTGGCTCCATCAGATATATTTGGTATATGCATGCTGGGGGCTTTACTGTACTTATATATCATCTATAGAGAATAGAGATGAGCGAACGTACTCGTCCGAGCTTGATATTCGTGCGAATATTACGGTGTTCGGGATGCTCGTTACTCGTAACGAGTACCACGCGGTGTTCCGGTTACTTTCAGTTTCCTCTCTGAGACGTTAGCGCGCTTTTCTGGCCAATTGAAAGACAGGGAAGGCATTACAACTTCCCCCTGTGACGTTCAAGCCCTATACCACCCCCCTGCTGTGAGTGGCTGGGGTGATCAGATGTCACCCGAGTATAAAAGTCGGCCCCTCCCGCGGCTCGGCTCAGATGCCGTGTGAGTTAGTGAGGGAAAGTGCTGTTCTATTGGAGTTGCTGTAGGGAGAGTGTTTGTAGTGAGTGTAGGCTTCAAGAACCCCAACGGTCCTTCTTAGGGCCACATCTACGTGTGTGCAGGCTGCTGTTAGCAGTGGAAAATTTATTTATTTTTTTCTCAAAATCGGCAGTGCAGAGCATTGCACCCGGTATTAGGGACAGAAGTGGTGCTTAGGCAGGGAGAGTGTTAGGAGTGAGTGTAGCCTTCAAGAACCTCAACGGTCCATTCTAGGGCCACATTTAACTGTGTGGAGTACTGTGCAGGCTGCTGTTAGCTGTGTTGCTTTTTTTTTTTTTTTCTCAAAATCAGCGGTGCAGAGCATTGCACCCTCCATTGATACTACAGGCACAGAATTGTGTAGGCAGGGCCACAACACAGTTATTAGTCATTGAATAGACGCAGTGGGCCTATCCTTTTAAACAAAAGGGAAGAAAGTATATTTGCCCTGCCTCTGTCAGTCCTAAGGGCTCTGGGTACGTGTGTGGTGCGTGGAGAACGTAAAAAAATCAGACGCAACCAGCTACGGTTGAGTGCAGCCTTGCGCCAATTTCTTTCCTGCCTGGGAAATACCTGCTCTGCCACAGTTAATAACTCTGCAACAGTAAAGTTCTGTGACACTTTTGCAGGGCCGCAACACAGTGTCAGTTATTAAACTTATTATTCAGTGAATAGACGCAGTGGGCCTATCCTTTTAAACAAAAGGGAAGAAAGTATATTTGCCCTGCCTCTGTCAGTCCTAAGGGCTCTGGGTACGTGTGTGGTGCGTGGAGAACGTAAAAAAATCAGACGCAACCAGCTACGGTTGAGTGCAGCCTTGCGCCAATTTCTTTCCTGCCTGGGAAATACCTGCTCTGCCACAGTTAATAACTCTGCAACAGTAAAGTTCTGTGACACTTTTGCAGGGCCGCAACACAGTGTCAGTTATTAAACTTATTATTCAGTGAATAGACGCAGTGGGCCTATCCTTTTAAACAAAAGGGAAGAAAGTATATTTGCCCTGCCTCTGTCAGTCCTAAGGGCTCTGGGTACGTGTGTGGTGCGTGGAGAACGTAAAAAAATCAGACGCAACCAGCTACGGTTGAGTGCAGCCTTGCGCCAATTTCTTTCCTGCCTGGGAAATACCTGCTCTGCCACAGTTAATAACTCTGCAACAGTAAAGTTCTGTGACACTTTTGCAGGGCCGCAACACAGTGTCAGTTATTAAACTTATTATTCAGTGAATAGACGCAGTGGGCCTATCCTTTTAAACAAAAGGGAAGAAAGTATATTTGCCCTGCCTCTGTCAGTCCTAAGGGCTCTGGGTACGTGTGTGGTGCGTGGAGAACGTAAAAAAATCAGACGCAACCAGCTACGGTTGAGTGCAGCCTTGCGCCAATTTCTTTAATACCTGGGAAATCAAATCACTGGTAATACAGCATGCTGAGGGGTAGGGGTAGGCCTAGAGGACGTGGACGCGGCCGAGGACGCGGAGGGCCAAGTGAGGGTGTGGGCACAGGCCGAGCTCCTGATCCAGGTGTGTCGCAGCCGACTGCTGCGCGATTAGGAGAGAGGCACGTTTCTGGCGTCCCCACATTCATCGCCCAATTAATGGGTCCACGCGGGAGACCTTTATTAGAAAATGAGCAGTGTGAGCAGGTCCTGTCCTGGATGGCAGAAAGTGCTTCGAGCAACCTATCGTCCAGCCACAGTTCTGCGCCGTCCACTGCTGCAAATCCGAATCCTCTGTCTGCTGCTCCTCCTTCCTCCCAGCCTCCTCACTCCACTACAATGACACATGCTCAGGAGCGGGAACACTCCCAGGAACTGTTCTCGGGCCCCTGCTCAGATTGGGCAGCAGTGGTTCCTCTACCACCAGAGGAGTTTATCGTCACTGATGCCCAACCATTGGAAAGTTCCCGGGGTCCGGGGGATGAGGCTGGGGACTTCCGGCAACTGTCTCAAGACCTTTCAGTGGGTGAGGAGGACGATGACGATGAGACACAGTTGTCTTGCAGTGAGGTAGTAGTAAGGGCAGTAAGTCCGAGGGAGCAGCGCACAGAGGATTCGGAGGAAGAGCAGCAGGACGATGAGGTGACTGACCCCACCTGGTGTGCAACGCCTACACAGGACAGGTCTTCAGAGGGGGAGGCACGGGCAGCAGCAGGGCAGGTTGCAAGAGGCAGTGCGGTGACCAGGGGTAGAGGCAGGGCCAGACCGAATAATCCACCAAGTGTTTCCCAAAGCGCCCCCTCGCGCCATGCCACCCTGCAGAGGCCGAGGTGCTCTAAGGTCTGGCAGTTTTTCACCGAGACGCCTGACGACCGACGAACAGTGGTGTGCAACCTTTGTCGCGCCAAGATCAGCCGGGGAGCCACCACCAACAGCCTCACCACCACCAGCATGCGCAGACATATGATGGCCAAGCACCCCACAAGGTGGGACGAAGGCCGTTCACCGCCTCCGGTTTGCACCGCTGCCTCTCCCCCTGTGCCCCAACCTGCCACTGAGATCCAACCCCCCTCTCAGGACACAGGCACGACCGTCTCATGGCCTGCACCCACACCCTCACCTCCGCTGTCCTCGGCCCCATCCAGCAATGTCTCGCACCGCACAGTCCAGCCGTCGCTAGCGCAAGTGTTGGAGCGCAAGCGCAAGTACGCCGCCACGCACCCGCACGCTCAATCGTTAACCGTCCACATAGCCAAATTTATCAGCCTTGAGATGCTGCCGTATAGGGTTGTGGAAACGGAGTCCTTCAAAGCTATGATGGCGGCGGCGGCCCCGCGCTACTCAGTTCCCAGTCGCCACTACTTTTCCCGATGTGCCGTCCCAGCCCTGCACGACCACGTCTCCCGCAACATTGTACGCGCCCTCACCAATGCAGTTAGTGGCAAGGTCCACTTAACTACGGACACGTGGACAAGCACAGGCGGGCAGGGCCACTACATCTCCCTGACGGCACATTGGGTGAATTTAGTGGAGGCTGGGACAGAGTCAGAGCCTGGGACCGCTCACGTCCTACCCACCCCCAGAATTGCGGGCCCCAGCTCGGTGGTGGTATGTTCGGCGGTGTATGCTTCTTCCACTAAAGCACCCTCCTCCTGCTCCTCCTCCTCAACCTCTGTCTCGCAATCTAGATGTGTCAGCAGCAGCAGGACGTCGCCAGCAGTCGGTGTCGCGCGGCGTGGCAGCACAGCGGTGGGCAAGCGCGAGCAGGCCGTGCTGAAACTACTCAGCTTAGGAGATAGGAGGCACACGGCCCACGAACTGCTGCAGGGTCTGACAGAGCAGACCGACCGTTGGCTTGCGCTGCTGAGCCTCCAACCGGGCATGGTCGTGTGTGACAACGGCCGTAACCTGGTGGCGGCTCTGCAGCTCGGCAGCCTCACGCACGTGCCATGCCTGGCCCACGTCTTTAATTTGGTGGTTCAGCGCTTTCTGAAAAGCTACCCACGCTTGTCAGACCTGCTCGTAAAGGTGCGCCGGCTCTGCACACTATTCCGCAAGTCCCACACGGACGCTGCCACCCTGCGCACCCTGCAACATCGGTTTAATCTGCCAGTGCACCGACTGCTGTGCGACGTGCCCACACGGTGGAACTCTATGCTCCACATGTTGGCTAGGCTCTATGAGCAGCGTAGAGTTATAGTGGAATACCAACTCCAACATGGGCGGCGCAGTGGGAGTCAGCCTCCTCAATTATTTTCAGAAGAGTGGGCCTGGTTGGCAGACATCTGCCAGGTCCTTCGAAACTTTGAGCAGTCTACCCAGGTGGTGAGCGGCGATGCTGCAATCATTAGCGTCACCATTCCTCTGCTATGCATCTTGAGAAGTTCCCTGCAAACCATAAAGGCAGCCGCTTTGCGCTCAGAAACAGAGCCGGGGGAAGACAGTATGTCGCTGGATAGTCAGAGCACCCTCCTGTCTATATCTCAGCGCGTTCAGGAGGAGGAGGAGGAGCATGAGGAGGATGAGGAGGAGGGGGAAGAGACAGCTCGGCCCACTGCTGACGGTACCCATGCTGCTTGCCTGTCATCATTTCAGCGTGTATGGCCTGAGGAGGAGGAGGAGGATCCTGAAAGTGATCTTCCTAGTGCGGACAGCCATGTGTTGCGTACAGGTACCCTGGCACACATGGCTGACTTCATGTTAGGATGCCTTTCTCGTGACCCTCGCATTCAACGCATTCTGGCCACTACGGATTACTGGGTGTACACACTGCTCGACCCACGCTATAAGGAGAACCTTCCCACTCTCATTCCCGAAGAGGAAAGGGGTTCGAGAGTGTTGCTATACCACAGGACCCTGGCGGACAAGCTGATGGTAAGATTCCCATCCGACAGCGGTAGTGGCAGAAGGCGCAGTTCCGAGGGCCAGGTAGCAGGGGAGGTGCGTAGATCGAGCAGCATGTACAGCCCAGGCAGTGCAACAGTCTTTAAGGGCCTGGCCAGCTTTATGGCTCCCCAGCAAGACTGTGTCACCGCTCCCCAGTCAAGGCTGAGTCGGCGGGAGCACTGTAAAAGGATGGTGAGGGAGTACGTAGCCGATCGCACGACCGTCCTCGGTGACGCCTCTGCCCCCTACAACTACTGGGTGTCGAAGCTGGACACGTGGCCTGAACTAGCGCTGTATGCCCTGGAGGTGCTTGCTTGTCCTGCGGCTAGCGTCTTGTCGGAAAGGGTGTTTAGTGCGGCTGGGGGAATCATCACAGATAAGCGTACCCGCCTGTCAACCGACAGTGCCGACAGGCTAACACTCATCAAGATGAACAAAGCCTGGATTTCCCCAGACTTCTCTTCTTCACCAGCGGACAGCAGCGATATGTAAGTAATACGTAGGCTGCACCCGCGGATGGAAGCTACGTTCTCTCTCACCATCCAAAACGGGGACATTTCTGCTTCATCAATCTGTGTCTAATATTCCTCCTCCTCCTCCTGCTCCTCCTCCTGAAACCTCACGTAATCACGCTGAACGGGCAATTTTTCTTAGGGCCACAAGGCTCACTCATAATTTTTCTAAACAATTTTTATATGTTTCAATGCTCTTAAAAGCGTTGAAACTTTAACTTGAACCCATTTTTAGTTAAACTGGGCTGCCTCCAGGCCTAGTTACCACTTAAGCCACATTAACCAAAGCGATTAATGGGTTTCACCTGCCCTCTTGGTTGGCCATGGCCAATTTTTTTGATGTACATTAGTACTGTTGATACAGCAATTTTTGTGGGCCCTCGCCTACAGTGTAATCAAATGAATTTTTAGCCCACCTGCATTACAGCTGACGTTACATCCGCTGTGTTGGGCAATGCAATGTGATATTTCTGTGTACCGCCGTTGGCTTCCTGGCACCCACCCATGCTGTGGGTCCACAGGGAATTATAAATGCATCTGATTCCACTTGTAAAGAACCCCAGTCTGACTGGGGCATGCAGTGTGGGCCGAAGCCCACCTGCATTAAGCACGACATTACTACCTCAGCTGTGTTGGGCAATGCAATGGGATATTTTTGTGTACCGCCGGTGGGTTCCAGGGAGCCACCCATGCTGTGGGTCCACAGGGACTTCACAATAGGGAGTTGTACCTGCCTGTGTCTATGAATTAAAAACCCCGGTCAGGTTGGGGCATGCAGTGTGGGCCGAAGCCCACCTGCATTTAATCTGACGTTAGCTCTGCTGTCCAGGGCACTGCAATGGGATACATTTATGTACAGCCGGTGGGTTCCAGGGAGCCACCCATGCTGTGGGTGCACACGGAATTCCCATTGCGGAGTTGTACCTGCCTGTGACTATTTATAAAAAACCGCGGTCTGACTGGGGCATGCAGACACCTTGACAGAATGAATAGTGTGTGGCACATAGGTTCCCCATTGCTATGCCCACATGTGCAGCTCCTGATGGCGGTGGCACAGGATTATATTTCTCATTGCTTCTGTACAGCATTGTGGGCTATCGCCCCGCCCCTTTTAAAGAGGGTCGCTGCCTAGCCGTGCCAACCCTCTGCAGTGTGTGCTTGCGGTTCCTCGTCATGGCAGACGCACTTCTAAATAGACATGAGGGTGGTGTGGCATGAGGGCAGCTGAAGGCTGCGCAGGGACACTTTGGTGTGCGCTGTGGGGGGGAGGGGGGGCGGTTGGGCAGCATGTAACCCAGGAGAAGTGGCAGTGGAGTGTCATGCAGGCAGTGATTGTGCTTTGTTGGAGGTAGTGTGGTGCTTAGCAAAGGTATGCCATGCTAATGAGGCCTTTTCAGAAGTAAAAGTTTTTGGGAGGGGGGGGGCCCACTCTTGCCGCTATTGTGGCTTAATAGTGGGACCTGTGAACTTGAGATGCAGCCCAACATGTAGCCCCTCGCCTGCCCTATCCGTTGCTGTGTCGTTCCCATCACTTTCTTGAATTGCCCAGATTTTCACACAAGGAAACCTTAGCGAGCATCGGCGAAATACAAAAATGCTCGGGTCGCCCATTGACTTCAATGGGGTTCGTTACTCGAAACGAACCCTCGAGCATCGCGATAATTTCGTCCCGAGTAACGAGCACCCGAGCATTTTGGTGCTCGCTCATCTCTAATAGAGAACCTAAAAACAAAAGGCAGAGCACTCCCTTGGGTAGTAGTCCCCAGAAAGGGCAAATGGAATAAAGACTGAATCTGCCTCCCTTGTGATGATGGGCTTAGAGCACTACATGTATAGCGACTGGAACAATAGCTGGAGGTAAGCCACAACCAGCCAAAATAAGGACCTCTGAATAAGGCCTTAGTCAGACGAGCGTTTTTTCGCACGATTTGCACATCGCATGTCGCATGCGCAAATCGCGTGACCGGAGGCGAAAAATCGCGGGAAAAATCTGCACCTAGCCGCGTTTATCGTCGCTGCAAAACGCCCGTCTGACCAGAGAAAAATCGCCGTGCGCATCAAAATGCGCATGAAACTTCGTCTGACCAGCGAAAAAAATGATTTTGGTGCGCACATAAAACACAGAACGCAGATAGGCGCGATCTGCGAATCGTCGTGTCCTATAATTTTTCGCATGTGCGCATAAAAAGCGGACATGTGACCGATACCATAGCGAACCATTGGTTCTATATATCCGCAAATCGCATGCGCAAATCGCGCGAAAAAACACTCGTCTGACTGAGGCCTAAGGGTGAATGCACATGGATGGATTTGAATTGCGGAGCTGGTGTCTGCCTTTGGATTCCACAGCAAATACCGCCAATGGCATGCTATGACAAAATAATTCTTCATGCACACAAGCAGAAACCAATTGTGGTTTCTGCTCACGATTAAAAAATTGCAGCGTGCTCCATTTTTGGTTCAAAATATTTTATTCAAAATTTTCCAACACATTACAAGAATATGCATGAACTCAATTATATTGCAAGATTCATAACTTAAATATCATGAGCTCTTCAGGGCCTCTACCGGCTTACCGAAAAGAGACCTAGTCTAATTAGAAACGGAAACAAACTGTACGCAAATAAAAAAAAAAACTTAGATAAACAGTATACAAAGACACTAGACAAGACCAGGGAACACAAACGGACATGGGGGTCAAATCATATAAGGGGTGGGGTAGAGCCGCTGGGGAAGCATGCTCCATTTTTACGCGGATTCCATGCGGATGGCTTCCATAGAAGTCAATGGGCGCCATCCGATCCGCAGCCCTTCTGCAACTGACATTATGGAAAGGTTGTGGATTCCACGTCATGGCTTAGCAACGATGCGGGAAAAGCAGGAGACAGGGAATAACTTGCTGATCGGTGGGGGTCTCAAGAACAGGACTCCCATGTCCCACTCTGCTGTTACTTCTTCCCCAGCAGTGACCTCACTCTGAATGGAGTGCTGGTTGAGCATGCTCCAGAGATGCTCTTAGCAATGATGAACAGGCTAGGCATGCTTTCTGCACTCTGAGCTTGCTCTGCCTGCAATGATAAATACGCCTTTTGAAATGAAAGCTATGCTGATTAGTTGGAATTTGTGGTCTGGATCCAGACCTCATAACTGGGCTTTGCATCATACTCTCCTTGCCTTGGAAGTCAGGCTTGCATAACACCAGGGGACTCTAGTGGTCTCCAGCTGCTGCTGTTTACAGCTATTTTTTCTACTATAGCCTGGAACTGTGACACCCCAGTCATAGTCCGTAGGAAGCCCCCGAGCCGTGGCACCCCAGTTATAGTCAGTTGGAAGATCCCCGAGCCGTGGCACTCCAGTCATAGTCTGTAGGAAGACACTAAGCCGTGGCGCGCTAGTCATAGTCTGTAGGAAGACCCCTGATCCATGGCACGCCAGTCATAGTCAGTTGGGAGACGCCCAGCCGTGGCACCCCAGTCATAGTCGGTAGGAAGACCCTGAATTATAAGAAGTCTGTTGCAGTATGTAGGAATACCCTGAGCTTCTGGCATGGCAGTCACAGGCCGTACAAATACCCTGAGCCGTGCCATGTTAGCTGCAGTGTGTAGTAATAGTACATTAGCCCAGGGGGCTTCTTCCTTTCTGGCTGACAGCAAAAAAAACCAAAACTGGTTAAAAAAACACTCTTATTTATGACGACAGACCACCAGAACAGCTAACAGTAATCTTCCTCTAACCAGTACTGACTACTACTAGTAGAGGGAGCCTAACCGCAAGCTCTTACACTGCACTAATTACGATACAAGTGAGAACCTCCTCCGGATCAGGAGATGGTTTAGCAGACTGACTGCAGGTTTAGCCAACCATCACAGAGCAGCTTTCTTTCAGTTAAACGGCTGGCAGTATGACTGCTTATCAGTACTGGAGATCAGAGGCGCCTACTTCTCACTTTTAGTAGCAAATTAAGCAATTCTTGTATACATTAGGAGCGCATGTTGTCTCTTCAACCCTTCAGTCACTGCTGCTCTGTGTGTGATGATACAATGTTACATAAGAGGTGTAATTTCTGGGATTAGGATGGTCCATGTGTGCATCTGTCTAAGGGCCCTTTCACGTCTGCATTAGGGGGATCCGTTCTCCTGCTCCATTATGGTAGCAGGAATGGGGAATCCCCTGGCTGAACGGATCCCGTTGACCATAATGGAGTCTGTTCATTTTCTGCTCAGCTGGCTGTGATCTGGATTATGATTTTCTCCAGCAGGCTTTGGGGTATTTTGTCGCTTCCGAATTATATCGTGTGCACACATCGTAGAGCAGATTGAGACACGAGCTGATCAATCTCATATTCAAAATGGCTCTCTGCCCAGAAACAGCCAGACAGGGCCTTTTATTGTACAGACACACAATGGGCGTACAACAGGTTACATCAGTAACATATAGGATTCTCATTTGTCGGATCATATAGAATCCCCCGCCTCCCCCTCTCCCCACCTCTCTCAAGTAGGAGCCTTTGTCTTTAACAACATGTGGCAAAATCTGAAAGTGAAAGTAGATATCTCTTTGTTCAAGAAGATCCTGTGTGGGGGATGGGGAGGACTGGGAAAACACTCAAGCAATAACATATAACACTGTGATTTAACTCTTTCCTTATGCAGCAGAGTTTCACATTAGGCTGAAGTCACAAAACACACATAATACGTCTAGTGCAAATCGATAGACATTTTATGATAATTAATTATCATGTCTATCACAATCCCCCCTTAAAATGTCTATCCTCTAACTCTCTATCTAATTTTCACAGTTCTCTGCGCATGAGCCTATAACTGGAGCGCGTTGAAGGTTCGTTTTAGAGTCTTCAAGGGGGTGTAGGACTTGTCCACTCCTTCTGGGGATGCATCCAGCAAACTCATGGTGGGAGCGGCTTTTCCAGCATCAGTTTCACAGGTCTCTCTGACACAGGGGATAACACAGCAGACTAGAACAGAAAAGATAACCATCAGTTCACATACAACAGCGACGCCCATCTGTGCCAGGATCCTTTACCACCCGCTCATCCATGGCGAGTGCTGGTCCCAAAAGTTAGCTCTTTTTAGTTAGTGCGGTCAGCCTCTTAATGGCAACTGCGTCTTTACCCGCGGGTCACGTGTCGTCTGGGATGTAGGTACAACAAGTCTCCCCTATCATCTTACAGACACTCCCCTTTTTAGCTAAAGTCATATCTAAGGTCATTCTATTTTAAAAGTCATAGTCGAGGTAGGTCCTATTGGTCGATTAGTCCCTATAAGGCGTCTCTACTATAATTTATAAACCACTGTTAATTATAATAAAACATAATTAATCCAATCAACGTTTATTTACCATAATGATCAGGAAAATGGACTCGAATCTAGTTTTAACTTGGTCTCTATTTTTTTAAAACTTGTCAGGTACCCCCCTTGGCTATCCTATGACGTCAATGTACACGTGTAGATCAAAACAACCACCAGGGGTCTCTCTTCTCGCTCTAGTATAATGTTACAATACTAGTAGCGTGCACAGGTACGCACGGCGTGGGACTCCCTAATCTTCACCCACACCAATGTCCCTCCTGGAGATAGTCCTAATGGTGAACACGTCCAGGTCGCCTCACCCTTGCGTCAGGGTTTTCCCACTGCCCGTAAGTCCCTACTCCTAGGAGGGGGGGATCCCTACCTCACCTCAGAGGGAGGCCATGGATTCCCTGGGCTCATTTCCGGGCATCCATACCCTCTATCTGTACAAGTTAACACCCCACAGGGTGTGCCCTCGCCGGAACCTAAGGTCTTCTGCACTATCCCTTGGCAAATGGGAATTCCACTGACAATCCATCTTAGGAGAT
Organism: Eleutherodactylus coqui; assembly: GCF_035609145.1. NCBI lineage: Eukaryota > Metazoa > Chordata > Amphibia > Anura > Eleutherodactylidae > Eleutherodactylus > Eleutherodactylus coqui. Next base: position 380,829,634 of record NC_089837.1, on the reverse strand, counting down.
CGGGGCAGGCACAGTACTAGTACATTTCTCCTTTTCTTTGGTAGCGTATGTGGTTGGCATTATCGGAACTGGCTCTTCATCTTTTTTAAACAAGGGAAATATTGGTTAGTTCCCCAAAAATCTCCCTCTACCCTGCCTAATTGCCTGGCAGGTGTAGTTTCCAGGGTAGTCAGTAATACTCTCTCCGGTGCAAAACACTTAAGTAGTTATAGAGTATTCCTTCTTCCATCTCTCACGGACAGTGTAATTAGCGGAAATGTTCGTGAAGAGACTAATAAACCACTCTTCAGCATCTACAGGGAGATTTAGGGGGACCATCCCCGAGTGTGGTCGGGCACTACCGCACATGCAACAGTTAGACTTGTTGCTCCTGTTAGCATTGTACCTCATCAACTCCAACCAGAGATTCTGGTCAGAGTAGCCAGTCGCTACTGTCAAGGTGTCCTCAAAGGTAGGGTCGGCTATGATCATCATGTTCGTCAAGGTCTTTATCTTACGGCGGAGGGGGTTAATTATGGGCACGGGACTAAGTGAAGGCTTCCATTCGGCTGCATCTACCATACCCCTTATTTTAAACTTCCCTAAGGGATCTGTCTTCCCGTACCGGTATGTCCCCAGACTATAAGTCTCCCCCGTCCCCCGGGCTTGGATCTCCCATGGTTAATGTAAAAACCGCATTAAAACCAAGCAACATACTAAGTTCAGCCTTCCAATACCTGTTGTCCTTATTATTCTCAAGGAGGGTTATACGACTAATTAGGGATTTCCCGCTCCTATCTTTCTTATTTAAGGCACTTCGCGGTTTATAGGACTAGTCTGTTCCTGCGTTCCATCCCACTAATCCCCAATAACGGCAGTCTTCTCCCCAGACGTTATCAGTGGCGCAAACATATTGTATTCCCCGGGTATATAAGTCATATAACCAGCTGGACTGAGCTAAATCTGGCCTGCGGTGGGATCTTGCGCCTAGACACGGGACCACAGTACAATAGTCGAAGGAATATGCGGCTACTTGAGCATTGGACGAGTTATACTAGAAGGTAACCATACCCCCATATTCTTCCGACTAAGGATTCCAGTTGCCACCCTCCTCTCTCACTAGCCCTAACCAGAGTAATGTCTTTGGCACAACTAAGACTGGTCTCCCGGATCTGAAGCTTTCTTACAGTATGAAGCATGGATCCATGTAAGTCTTTCGGCTAGTTTCACAGCTGTGGCAGTAGTCAGAAGCACCTGCTAGGGGCCATCAAATCGGGGCTCAAGAGGGTGCTTCCTGGGGAACTTCTTGACGCACACCCAATTCCCAGGCTGCAAGATATGTGTCCCAGTGTCTGCCTCTGAGTCTGGAAGAGAACACCTGTGCATAGGCTTTGGTTAGTTCTTTAACAACGGAAATCACATACTCAGTCAACACATCAGATTGTAATTGTAACCACTGAGGATAGTAACAACCTAGCCTTGGGGCTAGCCCAAACAATCTCGTAGGGAGATAATGTATAATCCCCCCTGGGTTCATATCTAACACTGTATAAGGCTATTGGATGACAGTCTTTCCAAAGTGGCGTCATTTTAAAGTATCTTACTTTTTAGCGTGCCACTAAGTCTCTCCACCTTTCCATTACTCTAAAGATGGTAGAGTATGTAAAAGGCCTGGGATACACCCAGAGCAGACATGACATGTTACATTCACCTGCGAAGTTTATACCTCTGTCTGACTCTGGATCACCTCTGGTACCCCATATTCACAGTTTACCTCGTTCATGAGGTTCTTTGCGGTTACCTACTTGTTTGCCTTGGTAACAGGGTCGGCCTCCAACCTGCAAAGACATCAACAACAACAAGCACGTATTCATACTTCCCAACAAGTGGGAGCTGAACGTAGTCAATTTGCAATCCCTGAAATGGGTAGAGTGGTCCCGGCAAGTGCGATGTGGCAAATTTACTTCTGCCCTGACTTACCCATGGCATAGATCACGCTAAACAGGACAAATGATGCAGCAGCTACGGAGAACCCAGAAGTCGCCCATCCTCTTTCAAGCGTCGTCGTCATTGCTGCTTCACTAGGTGGGTCTTTCCGTCCACCAGCTGGGCCATCATGGGATACAGGAACTGTGGTGGGCAAGTGCTGTTGACTGTTCACCACACGCTGTCCTGTTTCTGCTGCTCCCATATTAGTCCATTTATTCTTTTCTTCCTTGCTGGCTTGTAACTGTAAAAGTCTTTAGCATATCAAAGTCCAAATTTTTATCAATGTCCAAAGTTTTTACCACTGACTCATACTGTCAGTATCTTTCTTCTTTCTTCCACGGCTTGAGGGCCGCTGCCTTTGCTATGCTGTCAGCGAGGGTGTCGTCTCTCGCCTCTCCAGTGTAGGAATCGGTGCGAACTCTCAACTTTGTCAGGTAGAAGCAGGGCCTCCATGCGACTCTGTACCGCTGTACCATTCTCAATTGGTTGTCCTGCTAAGGTAAAAAAACTGTCTGGCCTTCCATATTGGGCCGTAATCATGAGCTATGCCAAATGCATACCAGGAGTCAGTGTAAAGGATTGCCGGTCTTACCTCTCGCCACTCTACTCGCCTCAGTGAGGGCCTTCAATTCCGCTTCTTGTACTGTGACATGCGGAGGCAGAGCTTCTGCTTCTAGGACATCTTGTTGTGTGACCACTGCATATCCGATGTGGAGTCATCAGTCCTCACCCTGGTACCATCTGCAAAAAGCTCAACATATGCATTATCAACAGAGGTTCTGATAACTGTTTGCATACCTGCAGTTTCTTACCGAATTAGTACTAAATAATTGTGCTGATGTTCTACTTCACATGGCTCAGAATCTTGTTATCCTATTCCATTTATTTATTTATTTTTTCAAACCCAATAGCTGATCTACAACACCTAGATCATCTATGGCCCAGATCACCTCTGCCTCCCCCCTTTTGAACCGCAATACTCAATGGAAAAAGAGTCATTGCGTTCAAACTAGTAAACCAAGAGGCACAAAAACAAGCACTTTGTAGGTCAAGGTGACATTGTATGCAGCGAAGTCTGATCGAAAATCTCCTTACAAAAAAATGTTTTTCCTTTCAGGTCGCAGTTAGCATTTTTTAACACAAGGGGGCGCCACACAATTCAAATTTTACGTCACCCAGTGTAATAGTATTTCAGGGTATGGCCAGCGTTTAGCTTTTACTCTCCTGTCGGAATATAATTATAGCTTCAGTGTAGACTGACACTAGAATATACAAAAGACTTAAAGAAAAACTAAAGAATACGGATGAATTAACATCCTACTCTGGGCAATTCAGCCCCTCTTTCTTCACATAAAAAGTTAAATTACTTCACCAAATTGCATGAAAAAGTTTGCTGGGTGACTATAGGGAAATTATTCCATCTGTAGGAGCCTTCCATAACATCATCGGTCTGAGTATCCATTGGAGAAGCGGGCAGTGGAAAACAGAGCCCCTGGGAACATGAGAGAGCGTCCCCTGTCATGTATTCCTGGTCTCTGCCCCCCATGCATCAACTCCAATCTTCCATGCACTATAAACCAGCTTAGTCATCTACTATGTCCCAAGCTGCATCTTCACAAAGGTTTGTTTCCCTGAACTTATCACACATCCAAAGTGGCCACATCTTGGAGTGTAACAAAGGCCGGTCAAACAAAACCTTATTTCAGACAATCATGATGTTAGCACTGGATACAGTGGCATTGGGGAATATAGGCCTCCCAAGTGCAGCAAAATGGCCGCCAGAGGCAGAAAGGGGCGGGGCTACAGATCTCCCAGGTGAGGCAAAATGGCCGCTGGAGGAATGGGCGGGCCCAGGAGTAGCAGCACTTCCAGGTGAGGCAAGATGGCCGCTGGAGGAGGAAGGGGCGGGGCCAGGTCCTGTCCCGGATGGGGAGGGACCGGAAGTAACATCACACACCCTGAAAAGTGAGCACATGGGGGGAAGTAACTTCAGGGTGGGGGCAGGCCTCACTACATTTACTGCAGAGTCACACTATGTTGGATTGTAAACATTGCAAGCACGGCCGCCATTACAGGGAGGGGCTGTAGTCAACACAAAGGCATTACATTGTTCATAAGCAATACACATACCCCCCCTACATGCTTTCCCCTCTTCAATCTCTTAACTACGTTATACCTCCTCCTAGCAATCTAAAAACACCTTTCTTTCTGCTAGGCTTCCTGCTCATCTTCTGAAAACTTTCTACAACCTATCTTACCTGTCCATGACCTAACATTTCTTTCTGCAACTTTTCCTGGTCCTTTCCCATTGTTCAGTAAACTCTTCTCCCTTCAGCAACCAGATCACAAGCTCTATGACCTTTGCCCTTGCTCACTTTGCTCCCCATTCTCTAAACAACCTGCGTCTATGCCTAACCTTCTCATTCTATCTTCAAATCCTTCCAATATAACCTCTTTCCCACTCAGATTACAATGCACATTAATTCTACAAGACAAAAGGAACGGAAGGGTTAATTGGAAAAAGCTTTCAGTTCACTCTTATCAGCAGCCCTCCCACCAATAATAAACACTGCACATTCTTTCTATAATACCAGACAGACGGGATTACTGGAGAATACCCACAACAGCTCAGGGTATATATATATCTCATCCACCTTTATATCAACCCAAGGTCTACTAGCAATCCCGAAGAGCACTTCCTGTACACGTCCTAGACAGGACATTTAGCTATACACAGAGACTGACGATTATTTTCAATGACCAAGAGTTTTCTGGAAGCTTCAGCCGTCACACCACGGCTATATTCACCCGTATATACCTTTTCACATATGAGAACATAACACGCTCAATCATAAGGTAAATATACGTATCATAAATCTTCCTAACCTCACACTAGTTTTACCTAGGAGTAAGTGTCTGGCGTGTTCCCTCAGACTTAAACAGCCGAGTCCGCCCTCCTGACACATTAACCCTCACAGAATTTATCTCTTGGTCTTGTATACACAGTGTTTAACCGTCTCAGACACAACAGCATACAAAATACCCCTAGACAGGTAACATGGTGATTTTTCGAGTGGACAGACCTGTCTTTCAGTGAAGGTCCAGTCTGGATCAGATACAGGCAGATTTAGCAGTCAGAACCCAGATCACATCGGTAGATTTACATAAAGCAATCTTACCGTGTTCTGTAGATTTTCAGGCCCCTGAGCTCTGCGTGCCATCTGCCGATCTCTGTACGTTCCAGGCTGTGACCTCACAGATCCACTCGCCCACCCAGGGACGCCACTGATCTGGATTATGATTTTCTCCAGCAGGCTTTGGGGTATTTTGTCGCTTCCGAATTATATCGTGTGCACACATCGTAGAGCAGATTGAGACACGAGCTGATCAATCTCATATCCAAAATGGCTCTCTGCCCAGAAACAGCCAGACAGGGCCTTTTATTGTACAGACACACAATGGGCGTGCAACAGGTTACATCAGTAACATATAGGATTCTCATTTGTCGGATCATATAGAATCCCCCGCCTCCCCCTCTCCCCACCTCTCTCAAGTAGGAGCCTTTGTCTTTAACAACATGTGGCAAAATCTGAAAGAGAAAGTAGATATCTCTTTGTTCAAGAAGATCCTGTGTGGGGGATGGGGAGGACTGGGAAAACACTCAAGCAATAACATATAACACTGTGATTTAACTCTTTCCTTATGCAGCAGAGTTTCACATTAGGCTGAAGTCACAAAACACACATAATACGTCTAGTGCAAATCAATAGACATTTTATGATAATTAATTATCATGTCTATCACAGCTGGTATTTATGTTCTGCCGTATTCACGCAGAATCTGTGAAGCAGATGTGAAAGCAGCCTAATCGGCCTCCTTCACACAAGCGTATTTGTGCGCGTAATACGATGTCACTGAGTTTGTTCACATAAACGTATTTTCACATGATGTGCAATCGCTTCAAAAAATGCGTAGCTTGACCTATCTTGGTGCACAACCACTAGAGCCTATTGAAGTTGATGGGCATACGTAAACGCACATGACATGCGCAGAAAACCTGCGTATTCACTGTGCCACGTACGTAAAAAAATCAACGTGATCGTGTGCATTTTTTGTGTGCACAAACACCTGTTGCATTTGCACACACAATTACACTCTGAAGCAGGCGAAATACGCAGCGTAAGTACATGTCGGTCACACCAACATGTCACTTGTACAGATTCTCCCCTACTTGCGAACATTCGACTTACGAATTTCGCTAGATACGAACTATCTGTCCTGCACAGTATGATGTAATGCTATGGCATTACATCATACTGTACAGGGACCGGGCAGACTTCTCTCAAGCCTGATAGAAGCCTGTTCGGTCAGATCGTGGTTGCTAGGCAGCAGGAGGCCTTCTGAAAGGCCCTAGGGCTGTCTATGCAGAGCACCTATCAAGCCGTGCGCTTGATGGGCACTCTGCATAGGCAGCCCTGGGGCCTTTCAGGAGGTCCCCGGCTGCCTAGCAACCACACAGTGTCCCGCAATCTCATCGTGGGACGCTGTACGGACCCCTGAACGTCGGGTGCAGGCTCTATCTTGCAGCGGGCACCCGGCGGCAGCAGTTCCGACGAGCCGCGCCGCTCGTCAGAACTGTTAACACTTTAAATACCGCTGTCAGAGCGGTATTTAAAGTGTGAACAGTTCCGACAAGGGGCGCGGCACGTCAGAACTGCTGCCGCCAGGTGCCCGCTGTAAGAACAACCGGCGCCGACGTTGTATGGAGCAGGATCCACCCGCGATCCCGCTCCATACAAGCATTTGTTCGACTTGCGAACTAATCAACTTGCGAACAGGTTCCTGGAACGGAACCTGTACACAAGTCGGGGACTATCTGTATGCCCGAAGTGCGCTTACGTGTGAACAAGCCCTGAAGAACATTGTTGCCAATTTTTTGTATGATATTTTGCTACTGTGAGTTTCATCTCCTCTTGTACAGACGTCTCCCATGTTGCCCTAAATAAATATTGTTCTTTTTGTGGCCATTTTCCTATAGCATCAGGCCGGGCTCGCACAAGCGTATCTCTCAGCGTCCCACCTGCCAGGGACAAGCGGCACATAGCAAGTATGCAGTGACATTGTGTACTTGCTGCGTCCTGCCCATCACCATTTACAGTCTTGCAGAGTATGTGCGTGTAATACGGCCCAAGATAGAACATGCTGCGATTTTTCTAGCGTGCATATTTCACACAATTTGTGTGAGCGGCACCATGGCCGCCTATGGGAGATTGGTAGAGCATATTCTGCCCGCTGTAACACACTGGTGTGAGACACCCCCTAATGCGTAGTGCTGAGTAGATGACCCATCTGTGGCTACAGCGTGTCATGGTGACGGTGGGCAGGGGGTCCTCACCGTTGTCGCTGTCTGGACCCCGAATGGTCTTTATATAGCCAACTATTAGCTGCTGTTCTTGAACGTTTCAGGGAAAAGCCCAAAAATTAGTCCCTTTCACAGTTACATAAAATAAGAATACAAGTTCATCAGCTGATCTCGTCTGTAAAGTTTGTAGTGAAGTCTCTGCCACAATGGGGTGGGCCACAGCTTTCCCAGACTCCTGAGTGGCCAGTTCTCTGAGTTATGCAGTGATGTCTCTTTCACAACGCCAGAGTAGGTAGGAATTAAGATTTGAGCCCCCGTAACAGAAACCTAACACTAAGGGCTCACGCGAGCGTAAGATTACCATGTATTACACGTGCGATACGCGATAACTCGCAGGCAATCAAATACATTGCCTTATGCTGTTTCGATCGTATAAGAATTGCGTAATACGTGAGTGCAAAAAGAACGCAGAGAGCCCTTTTGCTTGCGCTAACAAAGCACTACAGAAGCGCCGGAATATCAGCCGCAGGCGCATATATGTAGGCAGCACATGACGGGGTTAATGGGGAGGCTAGGGTTAACAGTAGTGTAGAGGTGGGGGGGTAGAATAGGGAGGGGGGAGCAGTTAGAAAGTGCGGGAAAAGCAGGAGGAGGAGTTTCAGTCGGCAGCAGAAGGAAGAAGGAGCAGAAGAGAAGAAGACGGAGACAGCGAGGAAGTAGAGAGAAGACACCGAGAGTTACGGAGAGTGAAGACACCGAGAGTTACGAAGAGTGAAGACACCGGGAGTTACGAAGAGTGAAGACACCGGGAGTTAAGAAGAGTGAAGACACCGGGAGTTAAGAAGAGTGAAGACACCGGGAGTTAAGAAGAGTGAAGACAGCAAGAAGCACCGAAGAGCCCGAAGAGGAGCATCTGGAAGAGCCCAGAAGAGGACTTACCGATGGACGCCGTCATGGAGAGGATCCGGGCAGCGGTGGAGGAGCGGGGCTTAGAATGGTTGGTGAGCATCCTGGATGGAGGGGCCCCTGGCCCGGAGCACGTGGGAGCGGGTCCGGCGCAGCCTTCGGGAGCGGAGGGAGCGGCGCCCGCGGTAGCAGCAGCAGCCCCGACGAGAGGAAGAGGACGGAGCCCGGCTGCTGCTGTAAGAAGTGCGCCGGAAGTAGCAGCGGGACAGAGGCCGGGGACTGGCAATGGCCGCAATGCCACAGCAGTCGGGAGGTGCGGGGCGCCGGCAGCAGAGAGGAGAGAGCCGAGGCCACGGAGGGCTCGCGCTCCGGCGCGTCTAAGCCCCGAGTTAACCCCTCAGCGTCGGCGCCGCATAGAGAGTCCCTCACGGGCCCCTCCGGGCCGGCTCCCAGCAGATTCCACAGCAGGTGGGGAGCGCAGGCCCGGGAGGAATCTCACCAGGCGGGTCGGCGCAGCGTCCGGCTCCAGGTCCCGTGCTGCCAGGGGGGCAGGGCCTAGCACCGGACTGTCGGCAGAGAGAGCTGGAGCAGCGTGGGGCCGGGAGAGGTGGTGGTCGGCGAGCAGCCTCACAGTTTTCTTTCAGTCCCACAGGATGTGCGGCCCGCGGGAGCCAGTTCGAGCGGAAGAGGAGCGGCTGTGACTCCGGTGGGGCGACTGCAGCCAGATGAGGACCTCGATTGCCAGCGCGGATCACCCTCGGACGAGGATTCGGATCCGCTGGAGGGAGGATCGGCGGCTGGTGGGACTACAGCCCCTACGCAGCCAGGTGAGCGAACACACGGCGACACACATACTGCAGTTAGCCGCATTGCGCCAGCGGCAGATAGTGTGTGGGGGGGCGGACAGGGGGCGAGAGGGCGACGGTAGGCACTCGGGGCGCAGCGAGCGAGTTGGGGTTAATTTTAGGCGGATTATTGGAGCTTTGCGCAAGCAAGAGACAGGGCCAGGGACGTCGCCTCTATCTGCCTGGACTTTACCATCCAATGCGTTGAGTGGTCGCAATAGCGACACGGGGGGAGTTGCGACGGGATCGTCGGTGGGGCAGCAAACAGCACCTGTTACGGTAGGTGTTCAGACAGATAAGGACGGGGATGGAATTCGCCTGGATGACAGAGCGAAGGGGGAGGTGTATGTGTGCTTCGAGGGCCCCCTAGGCGCGCACTTGAAAAAGAAGGTCAGAGAAAAGATCTGGCGTGATGAATACGTCGAGATCTTTTCCCTTCTCCCTTTAGAAAAATTTAATTTGGATAAAGGGAAAAGGGCGGAATACAAGAAGAAAGAGGAAGAGAAACGTCGGTGGCGACTGATTCCACAGACTTTCTCCAACTAGATGCAAGCCTTCGCCATTCTGGCTAGTGTTATAGGTGAAAAGGCGCCGGAGAATTGCTCCGGCCTCTTTTGTTACCTCGATGCGATAGGTGAGGCGTATAGGGTGTATGGGGGCCAGACATGGCTTAGGTATGACGAGCAGTTTCGTCAAAGAAAAGCGATCCGACCGTCTATTCGGTGGGATCAGAAAGACATAGGGCTGTGGTTGAGGGTAATGGCCCCAGTTAGGTTCGGGCAGCCCTTTCGGGGGGGGGGGCCGGGACGAGCAGCTCGGCCACCGGTTCCCAGGGAGGAAGTCAGGGCGGACAGTCGGGGAGTCATAGGCTTGGATTGTGTTGGCAGTTTAACGACGGCCAATGCAAATTCGGAAGTAGCTGCAGGTTCAAGCACGTTTGCTCCGTGTGTAACGCTACATCACACGGAGCAGCAAAGTGCATTAAGAAGGGAAAAGGAAAGTTTTTCGGGGCAGCTGGAAAAAGGGATGACACCAGTGAAACTGGCAAAGATGGTGCCGTTTCTAAATAGGTACCCCGACCGAGATAAGGCGAGTTTATTGTTAGAAGGTTTTAGGGATGGTTTTAAAATTCCTGCCCCAGTTCATAGGGTTCCTGTTACTACAAAAAATTTACCGTCGGCGCTCCGGTACTCGGCGGTTGTAACAGAGAAATTGCGTAAGGAGGTTCAGTTAGGACGCATGGCGGGGCCGTTTAGCTCCCCTCCGGTTGCGGATTTGGTGGTTTCACCGCTTGGAGTGGTTCCTAAAAAAGAGCCAAACAAGTTCAGGCTCATACATCACTTGTCTTACCCTAAAGGGGCGTCAGTCAATGACGGTATCGATCCAGAAATATGTTCCGTGGTGTATACCTCTTTTGACGCCGCTACAAAATGGGTGCGCAAGTACGGGCAAGGGGCTAGGTTGGCTAAAGTGGACATTGAGTCCGCTTTTAGGTTACTCCCAGTGGCCCCAGTAAGTATTCGCTTGTTAGGCTGTTTTTGGGAAGGAAGTTACTTCGCGGATAGGTGTCTACCCATGGGCTGTTCTATTTCGTGCGCTTATTTTGAAGCGTTCAGCTCATTTTTAGAATGGGTAGTTAGGGATTGCACAGGGATTAGGTCGGTTATCCATTATTTGGATGACTTCCTGTGCATAGGTCCGGCAAGTTCGCCACTTTGCGCAAACTTGCTGGGGTCCCTTCAATGGGTTACCGGTCAGTTCGGGGTGCCTTTGGCACCAGGGAAGACCGAAGGGCCCACAACGTGTTTAAAGTTTCTGGACATTACCATTGACACCGTGGCAATGGAATGCAGATTGCCCGAGGACAAAGTGGCGGAATTAAAGGCTGAGGTGAACAGGGCAAAGGTTGTCACAAAAGTTACGTTAAGAGAGCTGCAGTCGTTGTTAGGCAAGCTCAATTTCGCCTGTCGCATTATGCCGATGGGTCGGATTTTCAGTAGGAGATCAGCATCAGCCACAGCAGGGGTTCGGTTACCCCACCATTTTATACGGCTGGGCAAGGGCCACAAGAAGGACCTGGCAGTATGGGCGGCGTTTTTGGAAAACTATAACGGGAGGTTAGTGATGATGGAGGAGGTGGTGGACAATTTCGATCTGGAATTGTTTACCGACGCCGCAGGAAGTTCGGGTTTTGGAGCATACTTCCAGGGTCGGTGGTGCGCGTCCGGGTGGCTGAGCGAATGGTTTTCGTCAGGTTTGGTAAAAAACCTGGTGCTGCTTGAGCTGTTCCCCATAATAGTAGCCGTGGAGCTATGGGGAGCTCAGTTTAGAGATAAAAGGGTGCGCTTTCACTGCGACAACCTGGGGGTAGTGCAGGCAATAAACAGATTGTCTGCATCATCCCCCCCTGTGGTGGCATTATTGCGCCACCTGGTGTTGCAGGCATTGTCGCTGAATGCTTGGATTGGGGCAGTACACGTGCCAGGGGTAAGCAACTCAATAGCGGATGCTCTTTCTCGCTTTCAGTGGGAGCGATTCCGACGGTTGGCCCGAGAAGCGGAAGAAGAAGGGGTGTCCTGCCCAAGACACATATGGAGCGTGGTCAGCGAGCAGTGAGGCACCTGATAGGTGCCTCCTTGGATCGGAGCACATGGGCGGCTTACAAGGCAGCATGGGTAGAATGGGAGGAGTGGTTGAGGCAGTGGGGTGATGTACGGACGGACGAGGACGCGGCAGGGGCATTGTTGGGGTGGCTGGCTAAAAGCGCGGAGGCTGGTTTGTCGGTGGCTACAGTTAATAGGTTTATGGGGGGGTGGCGTTTGGCGCTAAGTTGAGGGGTGTAACGGATGTAACGAAGAACTTTGTAGTGAGGCAGGCGCTAAAAGGGTTTAGAAGGGGGTGGGGGGGTCCAGATACGCGTCGCCCGGTTTCGTTTGAGTTACTACAAAAATTGGGGTTCGCGTTGCAGGAGGTTTGTGGGAATGGGTTTGAGTATTCGCTTTTTAAGTTCGCTTTTTCGTTAGCCTTTTTCGGGGCGTTACGAGTGGGGGAATAGATAGCTACAAAGCAAGTAGTGTAGGAGCGAGGGACTGGGGGGCGGGATGTTGAGCAAGGAAGGGTTAAGCGACCGGAAGAAGTGGGTGGTGTGATAATAGGAAGAGGAGGGAGGAAGAGGGGAAGAGTGGCTCATTCCACGTGGAGCAAGAGAAGAAGGAAGACGTGAAAGGAGGACAGAAGACAATCAAGAAAAGAAGTATGGACCAACTCGTGCTACAGAACAAAGAAGCTGTTGCCAGCCAGGGACCTGAGTGGTTGATGAGGATGGCCGCGGAGTTCGGTGCCACGCCGTCGGGAGAAGCCGGGGCAGGAGAAGAACAGCCGGCGCAGATGGCTTCCAGCGCGCCCCGCGGAAGACCCCAGAGAAGGAGGATTCCCCCTACCAGGCTGAGCCCGAGCCCAGCCGTGAAGAAGGGGGGCCAGTATGCAAGCCCGAGACCTGCGTGTGCAAATATCGATAGCGGAGCGCGGCCGCAGCGAGCCGCGGCGGGAAACAGCATGGGCGCGACTGGAAGAAGCGCCGGAAGAATAGAAGAAACCCCCGAGGGACTTACCAGGACTTCAGCAGCGGCATCAGGAGCGGGTAAGTCCAGCGTGGGAAGGATTTGCCCCGCGGCTGTCCAGCGTCAGGCGGAGAGAGAAGGGGGACGGCCTGCGCGCCGTGGCGGCGGCGGGCAGATGGATCCGCGGGCCGAAAGAAGTTCCGGCGCCGGGACTCCTGAGCGGAGGGAGACGAGCGCCAGCGGCAGCAGCGAGGCTGGTAACAGCGCAAGCGGCCACAGCAGCGTGAGCGCAGTACAAGGGGGGTGGGGGGGTGGGGGATGAGAAGGAAGAGGCGCAGGGTGGTAAAACAGAGGGGGGGAAGGGGGGGAGTACAATTAGGCAGTATGGCCCCATTGTCGCCCCAGGGCTCATGCCCTAATATGAGGGGCAGCGGGATATATTCTAAAGACGCCTCAAGCCGGCAAGAGGGAGGGGGAGTACAATTAAACAGTATGGCCCCCTTGTCGCCCCAGGGCTCATGCCCTAATATGAGGGGCAGCGGGATTTATTATAAAGACGCCTCAAGCCGGCAAGGGGCTTACGGGGTCCGCAGGAAGGAGGGAGGGGCAGCGAGCAGCGGTCACATGTCGCCCCGGGGTTCTTTCCCTTTTGCGAAGGACAGTCGAGCACAAGCAGTCGAAGGCACTTCAGGCCGGCAAGGGGCTTACGGGGTGGAGCAAAGCGGACAGGTGAGACAGAGGAAGGGTAAAGGGGGGGGGAAGCTACCTGCCCGGTAGTCAAGGGGCCGGTAGCGGGACGGAGGGGGGGTTAGGCGGCAGGCGGGGGGTTGGCAGCATGGCGCGAGGAAGCTGGCGCAGCGAAGCAAGGATAGATAGCTCGTCATCGGAGTCCGGTGAGCCTTGTACACGTCGGGAGGTGCCCTATTTCGCCAGAGGGTACAGGCGTTCGGAAGCGGTGGACAGGAGCGGTAGGCGCAGCGGCCACGGGACTTCGGTTTGGGCTTCGCAGCAGGCGTTACCATGTTCACCGGCTTCCTCCACAGATGAGAGGCGGGCCTCACGTACCGAAAGGCAGGGCGAGCGGGCCGCAGCCTCCAGGGCGTCCTATGGCTATAGCATGCTACCCCGTGGTGTCTCCCGTAATAGGGACAGGGTACGACACGCGGTGGCGAGTCCGGAAAGGAGCCAACCGGGACCGAGTCACCCGTCTTTCCCCTCGGCAGGGCCGGAGGACGAATTGGAGGGTGAGTCCCAATGTGATAGAGTGTGGGGTGATTCGTCGCCCAATAACGTGAATAATTTTATGGTAGCGCTGAGAGCGCTGGTGAATGAGTTTGATAAAGGTAAAGGAACAGTGTCATATGTTAACCCGGGGAGACGAGACTCGCCCGTGGTTGGTGATGTGGCTCACGCTACCGGGTGCTCGCCAGCGGTGGCGACCGGAAAAAGCGAAGAGTCGGTAAAAGATGGTCTACGTTTTTCAGATTCTCTATTTTGTGGCGTGGCCCCGCTGGGGGTGGGCCTCGCGGAGGACACAATTGAAAAAATTAAAAGTGGAATATACGTGGACATTTGGTCGCTCCTATCGGTGGAGCATGTGTCGGTTGATAAGGAGCGCTTCGCTGAACGGGACAAGAAGCCCAAAATAGCTAAAACATTTAGCAATTGGCTACAAGCCATGTTGACCCTGGCTCACGTTATATGCCAGTACCAGCCGGGTAAAGGCCCGGAGCTACTGGTATATATTTTTTTTTTTTAACAATAAGTTTTTATTATTATTATTATTGTTCTCATACAGTAAAGAGGTTACAACAGAGAATATAGACGTTTGTAACAAGATTTGAAAATATTGTAACATACAAAATTGGGAGTCTCTTGAAGATGAAGAAATTCCGTTGGAGAAAAATCCGCTTTAGATTCTCCTTGTTGGTTTCTTGGAAAAGAACCTAGAAAAAGTTTTATTGGGAGAAAGGGGGGAAGGAATGGAGGTTAGGAGGGGTGGGAGGGAAGGGGGGGTGAACGATGAGGGGAGTTGCGGAAAGAGGGTAAGGGAAGATGGTATAACAGTAACAACATTAAATCGGGTCTACAGTGATTAGATTTTACTTCTGGATTGGAAATAAAATGAGCCATGGGTTCCAAGATTTTTCGAAGTTGGGTAAGCTATCATTGCGGAGGGCTAAGATGTATTCGTATATACTGTGTTCGGAGATTAATTGAGTTAACTCGTTCACACTTGGTGGGCTGTCCGACCTCCATTTCCTGGCTATTAAAAGCTTTGCACACAGGAGGATATGGCCTACTAGTTTTTTACTAGTAGGGGGGATTGACCCTGGATCTAGGAGTAGGAGAGCCGTTTTTGGAGTGAATGGGATCTTCAGGCCCGTCACTTTGAGTATCAGGTCGTAGGTAGATTTCCAGAAAGGGAGGACATGGGGGCAGGCCCAAAAGATGTGAATCAGGGAGCCTTGTTGATCGCACTTCCTCCAACAGAGGTTATCGTTGGATAGACCCCTTCTAGCCAGGATAGATGGGGTGAAGTACCATCGTGTAATCAGCTTTTGGTGTGTTTCAATTAGGTTAGCGCTATGAGAAGCTTGTCCTAACCATTTAAAGGCCTTAAGCCAAGCAATAGTAGGGACTTTTTGGCCGAGGTCCTTCTCCCAGTTCAACAAATGGCTCTTACCCGCTGGCCTTAATGCTCCAGTTAAATTATCATAATAGAGACGCGTATGTGTTTTTGGGGAAATGGAGCAGAGTGTCTTGTATATGATCTCAGGTACTTTAAGCTCCCGTAGCTGGTGAATGTGAAGGATGGAGCAAACTTGCGAGTACTTAAAATAATCTGAGTTGGTCAACCGAAATTTGGTTTGTAATACTTGAAAAGATAGAGGGCCTCGCGGGGAGAGAAAGTCTGAAATAAAGTGGATACCTTTTTTGACCCAGGAGTGAAGCTGGAGATTGGGAACAAAGTATTCTAGGATTCTAATGGGAATGTGCTTTAGATTTCTAGTGTTGTTTTTATCTGTGTTGAGGAATAGATTCTTCCAGGCTTCTATAGAGGTTAGCATAGGGGGTGACAAGTTCGGAGTTGCGAAGCATGCCAGGAGTTTTGGGGACGACCATGCGGCGAGGAGAGCTATCAGCAAGCATTTCAATGGTCTTTGGTGGTTGTTTTCCGTTTCTATTGAAACCCAGCTGACTTGTTGTGTTTGGCGATTCCACGATACTATTTGGCTTAAAATTGTAGCTGTTCGGTAGGAGTCTAAGTTGGGTAATCCAAGACCACCCTGGTATCTGTTGAGGGATAGGATAGAGAGAGCAATTCTAGGCTTTTTATCGAGCCAAATGAATTTAGATAGTTGGCTTTGAAAGTTTGCCATGATTTGTTTTGGAATTACTATTGGGAGAGTTCTAAAGTAGTGTAGAATTTTAGGCAAGATGAGCATTTTGTAGATATTTATACGTCCAAGCCAAGAAATCGGGCGAGAACGGTAGGAGTCCAACTCTTTTTGGAGGTTTGCTAGAAGAGGTGGGTAGTTGACTGTGATTAAATCCGATGATGGGGAGCATAGATTAATGCCTAAGTATGGGATGCTTTTTGGTTGCCACTGGAATGGGAATTCTTTTTCTATGTCTTGTTTAAGATCTTTGCTAACGTTAATGCCCAGAATTTGGGATTTGGTTATGTTTAATTTGTAGTAGGATATGGAGGAAAATATGGACAGAGTGGTTTGGACTGTTCTCAGAGAGAGGGTTGGGTTTGTGAGGGTGAGTAAAATATCGTCAGCGAATAAGCTAATTTTATGTTGGCGGAGACCTGCAGTAATTCCCTGAATGTCTGGGTGAGTTCTTATGTGTTCCGCTAAAGGCTCCATTACCAAGGTAAATATTAGGGGTGATAAGGGGCAACCTTGGCGTGTTCCATTAGAGATCGTGAAGGGATTAGATAAGAGACCATCTACCATGATTTTTGCCGAAGGGACGGAATAAAGGGCTTTAATTGCTTTAAAGATATAACCTGAAAAGCCAAATTTGTTTAAAGTGGAGAAGGCATACCCCCAATGTAACCTATTAAATGCCTTTTCGGCGTCAAGGGCAACCAGGATTGAGGGGATTTTTGTTGATTCAGATTTATGTATAAGATTAAGGATCCTTCTGGTCCCATCCAGGGCCTGTCTCCCCTTTGTAAAGCCCACCTGGTCGGAGTGAACGATATCAGGCAAGAATTTGAGTAGTCTATCCGCCAGGACTTTAGCAAAAAGTTTTATGTCGCAATTCAAAAGGGAGATAGGTCTGAAGTTGGCAGGTGATGTGGGGGCCTTGCCTGGTTTTGGAATTGTTATTACAGTAGCTTCCAACATTTCTTTGGGAAAGGAGCTTTGTTCTATGCCCTGGTTGAAGGCCTGAGATATATGAGGCGCTAGGGAGACGGAGAAGAGTTTGTAATAATCATTAGAAAAGCCGTCAGGACCTGGGGCTTTGTGGGATTTTAGGGTTTTAATAGTATTTAGAATCTCTGTAGGGAGTATTTGGGTGTTGAGAGAACTAAGTTGAGATGGCGAGAGTGTTGGGAGATTTGTTTCATTCAGAAAATTTTCGATAGCTTGGGTAGATGGTTGGGGTGTGTCTTTGTCTTCTTTTAGGTTGTAGAGATTGGAATAATATTGGCGAAAAGTTTCTGTGATTTGTGTTGGGTGGAAGAGTTTTGTTGAGGGATTATGGGGGTCTATGATATATGGGATCTTAGATTTGAATGTTTTTTTTTTAACCAAATTAGCCAACATACGCGTGGGTTTGTTTTTGGAGGCGTATAAGGATGTACGAGAGGCTGTCATTTCTCTTTCATAGTTGTCCATCAGGATAGATCTAAGGTTTTGTCTAGTAGCGAATAATTGTTTATGTAATGAGTCTGATGGATTTTTATTTATTTGGTTTTCTATAGAGGAGAGTTGGGCTAAGATTGTGTCCAGTTGACGGGATTTTTCTCGTTTATGTTGGGCACCGATTTTAATAAGCTCACCCCTAATGTAGGCCTTATGGGCGTTCCAGATGGTCAAAGGGGAAACATCCGGAGTGGTGTTGTGAAGAAAATATTCTTCTAACGCTAGATTAATGATGGATTGGTATTTTGGGATTTTTAGTAGGAAAATATTGTTCCGCCAAGGTTTGGGTCTTTCTTTTATTGCCTCAAGAGAGATAATGATCGAGACAGGGGAGTGGTCCGACCAAGTGGCAGGACCAATCTGGGCTTTTTCTATCAGAGGAAGGGTGGATCTGTTCACCAAGATCAAATCGATTCTAGAGGAAGATTTGTGTCTGGCTGAGTAGAAGGAGTACTCTTTAGATGATGCGTTTAGGCATCTGAACGTGTCGAAGAGGGATTCTGTTTGTAGCCAAGGGAGCAAAGAAGTCGTCGATCTCAGAAACCCTCTTGTGGAGTCTAGGGAACCGTCTGGGACCGCGTTAAAATCTCCGCATATAAATAGGTGACCCACCTCGCACCTTCTAGCTTTTTTTAATGTTTTATTTAAAAAGCGAATTTGGGCTTGGTTTGGAGCATATAAATTTACTAGAGTAAAGGGTTTGTTGTTTAATGAGCCAGATATAATGATATATCTGCCTTTGGGGTCCAAAACCTGTGTATTGACTTCCAGTTGTAGCGAATCTCTAAAGGCAATTAAAACTCCTGCTTGTTTCTTGAGGAGCAGGCCGAAAAAATTTTTGGGAATTTTTTGTGGGAGAATTTTGGACAGGCGGAAGCCGCGAAGTGGGTCTCCTGCACACAGATAACATCAGCGTTAGAGGAGAGAGCCTCCTTCCAAAGCAGGGATCTTTTAAAAGGTGAATTTAACCCATTAGCATTGATTGAAACTATCTTAACTGACATTATAGAAGCTCATAATCCCTTTGAGCCAGGATATTAGTACAAAATGAGCAGTAGACCAAAAATAGGAAGTAATAAAAGAATTAACAAGTAACAGGTAAAGAGAGCAGAGCAGATTAGAGAATGCCCTTATCATCTTGTGTAAGATGATATTTCCGTATGTGGAAATTGTTATGGACAAGAAATGAGTAGTACACTCAGAATTACAGCGTAAGATGGAGAAATACGCATAAAACTATTGCAGGCTGGAGGGCCTGAATAGCTGTAATGGGGAGCGGAAAAAGTTCGTCTGGCGGAGAACTGTCCGTATCTGCCTGAGTGCAGAGCTGGATGGGTTCCATCCTCAGTCGACGCCGTGGACTTGGACTTGGGCGGGAATTTGCGCTCTTTTGGAGGAAGGGTGATGAATGGACGAAGAAGGTATATCAATCTTCCAGGATTTGAGGAAGTGGATTGCGTCTTCTGGTTTTTGAAAAGTATGAGTGGTATCATCTCTACGAATCAGGAGTTTAACGGGAAACCCCCATCTGTAAGGGATTCTAGCTTGACGTAGAGCATCGGTGACAATGGAAAACTTTTTTCTATTCAACATGGTGGTTTGTGAGAGATCCGTGAATAAACGTATCTTTTCGTACGGTGATGGAAGATGGGATAGGTTTCGCGCTGCAGACATGGCCGCGTCTTTTATGTGGTAGAAATGAATGCGTGCTATAATGTCTCTTGGGACAGAGTTGGCAATGAATCTCGGCTTGGGAAGCCTGTGAGCTCTGTCGATAGTTAGGTCAAGGATGCTAGCATCCGGGAGCAGCGCACCCATAAGTTGTTTTAGGTATTTAGGGATATCCGAGGAGGAAACGGATTCAGGAATTCCGCGGAATTTAATGTTGTTGCGTCTATTCCTGTCTTCAATATCCGCCATTTTTGTTTTAAGTTGCTCAACTTCCTCCACTAGCTCGTAGTGAGCGTCAATTAAGGCGTTATGTGACTGAGAGAATTCACCCATTTTATTCTCCGTATGGGATACGCGGTCACCAATCTCATCTATGGTGTTTTTAATAGAGTTGTTTAGTGATTGAAAACTGACTTGAATGGAGTCACTTAGGGCTACCACCATGTCCTTTATGAAGGATTCAGATGCTGGTTGTGAAGTAGATGGCATGGATGACACAAACTCTCTCAGGGATGAAATTTGAGATACTGAGGGAGCTGCAATGTCAGTCCTAGGCTTTTGTTTTTGGGGACTATCCGATGAGGAGGAGGACTGTGACATGTGCGGGGAGGATGTCGGCGCCATTTTAGATGTGTGCTGTGAGTGGGAAAAATGTCTCTTTCCTCCTGATGTTGTTTGCAGTGAGGGCGATGTATCAGCACTCACCCGTCCCTGCTGGTGTAGATTCGGCGGGGAGCTGTCATCCGATTGAAGCGGAGCCGTTTCCTCCTCGTTCTGGATGTCAGGATCGGCTGGAAGCGGAGCGGTAGCTGCCGGAGCGCTCCGGGATGCTGTGACTGCAAAAAAGTCGTCCAGGCGCTTGGGCTGAGCGCGGGAGTCCCTGCGGCGAGGCATAGCAGCTGTCACCTAGATCTCCGACACCGCTGAAGAGAGGAGAGGACCCGTTAAATGCTATGAGGTAGCTTTTAGGCAAGGACCGGAGCGGAGCTCAGGGATTAAGCGGCCATCTTCCTGCGCTGCCAGGCCACGCCCCCCAGCTACTGGTATATATTAACACTATTCATAGCGCTTACAAGCTGCACGGCGGTGCGGCATGGTGGCGCTATGACGAAGATTTTAGTCGACGGATTTCGGGATTGAGTAACGTGAGTTGGGCGACAAAAGCGACGGATGCTTGGATCCAGTTGATCCTGGCGCAAAAGCCGGCGAAGCCCCTTTTTCAGAGCAATAACGCGGTAACTGGTGGACAGCAGGCACCCGTTCCACATAAGCCCTCGGGTTCCTGCTGGGCATTCGATGAGGGTAACTGTCGGTTTCTTGCAGCATGCAAGTTCCGGCACAAGTGCTCCTTTTGCGGCGGTGCGCACACAGCGGTACGCTGTTTTCGGAGACAAAAGCAAAACTTTCCCGCGGCCACAGCGTTGCCCGGGGGCAACGCCAGTGAACGCGCTGTTCCTGGAGGAGTGGTTAGGCAAGTACCACAGGAGATGGGAAGCAAACCTTCTTAAAGAAGGTTTTAACGCGGGTTTCGTCATTCCGCATCAACCGGGTTCGGCGTTAACGCTTAGCCGCAATTTAAAATCGGTGTATGACAATAAAGAGATGGTGATGGAGAAGCTGCTAAAGGAGGTAGAACTGGGTTGGATGGCGGGGCCTTTTCAGGAACGGCCATTCGAGAACTTGCGCGTTTCACCTTTGGGCTTGGTACCAAAGAAGGAACCGGGTAAGTTCCGGCTTATCCATCACTTATCCTACCCGACGGGCGAGTCAGTCAACGACGGGATTTCCAAGGAGCAAACAGCCGTATCGTAAACTTCTTTCGATAGGGCTGTCTGCCTAGTACGGCAGGCCAGAAAGGGGGCTCTGTTGGCAAAAGCTGATATCGAGTCCGCTTTTCGACTATTACCGGTGCATCCAGATTGCTTCCACTTGTTGGGCTGCCGCCTGGACGGCTTATATTTTGTGGATATGTGCTTACCGATAGGGTGTTCCATCTCTTGTTATTACTTTGAAGTGTTCAGTTCATTTCTGGACTGGATGCTTCGATATGAGACGGGCATCCGATCGGTGTTGCATTATCTGGATGATTTCCTTTTTGTCGGGCCATCAGATTCAGAGGTATGCGGGTTGTTATTGGCATCATTTCAGGATCTGATGGGAAAAGCGGGAGTACCGCTGTCACGCGAGAAAACGGTCGGTCCGGTGACATGTCTTACATTTTTAGGCAATTTAATCGATACCATGGCAATGGTATTTCGTTTACCGGACGAGAAAGTAGCGCGGTTGCGGCAAGAAGTTAAGTTGGTTGGCAGTTCTAAGAAAGTTACACTGCACCAGCTCCAAGTAATTATAGGCTTGTTAAATTTTGCGTGTCGGGTCATTCCGATGGGCTGCCCGTTTGCAAGGCGGCTGTCATTGGCGACAGTCGGGATAAAAGAGAAACACCACTTCGTCAGAGTGACAAAGGGTATGAAGGAGGACTTGCACACATAGCAAGTCTTTCTTCAAACGTTCAATGGTCAGGTGATTTGTCAAACTGCGGAAGTTGCAAACGAGGAGCTGGGTCTGATGTCGGATGCATTGGGCTCCTGTGGTTTCGGTGTAATTTTGGAGGACAGTTGGTGCAGTGCACCATGGCCCAGAGAATGGTTCGAAAGACGGTGGGTGAAGAACATAACACTGCTGGAGATTTTTCCGCTAATGATGGCGGTGGAGATCTGGGGGCCGGTTTTGGAAAACAGGAATATCTGCTTCTGGTTGGATAACCAGGCAGTAGTGACAGCGGTGAACAAGCAGACATCCAGATCTCCCTTGGTTTTGGCAGTTTTACGCCATTTGGTCTTGAGATGCCTGCAGAGTAATATTAAGCTGAAGGCGAGACACGTACCCGGAGTAAACAATAACACGGCTGACGCTCTTTCTCGTTTCCAGATGGAGAGATTCAGGGAACTCCACCCGACAGCGGATGTCAAAGGGGTATGTTGCCCGGCGATCTTATGGGAGATAGTAGAAGAGAGCTCACGACTCTGATTCGCAACTCCGTTGCGGAATCGACGTGGAAGCGATATAATGCAATATGGAAAAGGTGGTTGATGGCAGCAGGGGGACAATTCCCTGATGGAGCGCGGGCAAGAGCGGTGACGTTAGACATTATGGCGGAGCTGCGGCGTCGGGGCGCATCGGCGAGCTCGGTGCGCAAGCACTTATCGGCCATTGCGTTTTTGTTGCGCCTGCACGGACGGCGCGATGTGACAAAGGATTTTGTCTTCGGACAGATTCTTAAAGGTTGGAAAAAAGAAAGGTCGTCAAGAGACGACAGGCGGCCGATAACATTTGAGCTGTTAAAGGCGATACTGAACGTTTTGGGAGCAGTGTGCAAAGACGAAAGCGAGGTGCTGCTCTTTCGGGTTGCGTTTTCGTTAGCGTTTTTCGCAGCATTGAGACTGAGTGAAATAGTGGCTCCCAGCTGTAGGAAGCTGGGGGGGCTGCGTTTCGAGGATGTTCTGTGCGGTACAGATGATATAAAGCTATGCATCAAAAAGTCCAAGACTGATGTGTATGGCGCAGGCGTGGGGACAGCTGCGTGTCCTGTGGCGTTGCTGAGACAGTTTTTGTCACGGCACAGTGGAAAAGGACAACTATTGGCGCATGCTTCAGGAGCCCCACTAACCAAGTTCCAATTTGGGGCGGTTATGCGTGCATGCTTGAAGAGATTAGGTTTCGAGCCCAGCGAGTTTGGCACGCATTCGTTCAGGATTGGCGCAGCAACGTCAGCGTTCGCTTGCAGATTAAGAGGAGACGAGGTGAAGCGGGTTGGACGCTGGAGGTCGGAGGCGTACAAGTCGTACGTCCGACCAAATTTGAGAGTGTTATAGTTAAAGTTACATTGTGGTGTGCCGTTATGTGTTTATTTTGCAGGTTCGGAGTGGACAGTTTGGGTGGTGGGCCACTCTTTCATTCATTGGGCAGAGAAAAGAGCGGGGACCCGGCCCATTGGCAGGAACCTGGGCCTGAAAGAGGTCCAGGTAAAATGGCACGGGATAAGAGGTCTACAATGGGCCAGGCTGCTACAGGAAATATTGCGTGTCAGCAGATGGTCCCAGGGGAAAGTGATATTGAGAAGGTACAGGTCCATAAAATGGAAGAATCTGTCTCAAAATGGTCGCTAGATACAAAATGGAGCATTATAAGATGTAAATAAGCTTGTGTGTAGTGAAACAATAAATTTGCAAAAATAACTTTACAGCAGGGTATTCGGTGCATTGTCTAATGATTTGTTTTTTTTTCTTTCTATTCATCCGAGAACATTTGCCTGGTACAGCCGCTATCAGAAAAACCTCCCCCATGTCCTGAGCTTTGGAAAAGAGCAAATCGTGCTGATAAGACGCTGCGATCATCCAAACTCACAAGAGAGAATAATCATTTGAAGGACATTTCACATATTTATTCTCACTGCGCTGATTGTTCAACAAAGCACAATTCTTGATGTTTTTTCTAACCCAATAAGATTAACCTCGTGACTAATGACGTATTGCTTTCCTGTATTAAGAAATATACTCAGTCAATAAAGATTCAGTGTGTACGCGCCTGAAGCAGAGTGGGCTGTATATACCCGCCGCGGCTCATCTCTACATATCTGTGAGAGCTAATTACTATAAATCATATAGTTTTTGGCCTCTCTGATGCATCCAGGTATGAACTAATTTGGAACCCAAGGCTTGAAAGGTTAATGTGACCGGTCATGTGTAACGGTCCTTAATAACTGGCGTAGTCGGCAGGATTATTAATTGACGCTGATGATAACCATTGGACTGCGACACAAACCTGGATTGATGATATCAGCCGTGCCAAAGGCCGGGGACTGATCAACCCCATACAGCGCGGTAAGTCACATATATACATATATATGATGTCTACCGTGGTCTGTTTTGGCACGTTTGATTGTAGTCTGTCCTGCGGTCAGTCGTTATTTCAATGTACAATTGTTAAGCTGTCATCAATAGACATTGTTACCTCAGGTCTTGGGTACTCTTAAGTGACACTGAGGGACAGAATCTGTAATTTGACTATATGCATATATATGTGTTTTCATTGTGGGTCCAGTAGGACTGGCTGTTTAACGGTACAAGGCATTTTGGCTGTTTAACTGTACCGGGCATTTTGGCTGTTTAACGGTACAGGGCATTTTGGCTGTTTAACTGTACCGGGCATTTTGGCTGTTTAACGATGCAGGGCGTTTTGGCTGTTTAACTGTATCGGGCATTTTGGCTGTTTAACTGTATCGAACGTAGAAGTCTGTGAACACTACGTCATCGAGGACAGGGCATTTGGCGTGGAAGTCTTTGAACACTGCGTCTTGTTGTATCGTACGTAATAACATGTTGAAGTTCTTTAAGAAGACTACTGATCAGGGTCTCCTGGATTCTGTCCACTTGGTGTCATGTAGAGCAGGCAAAAGGTTAAGAAGTTATGTGAGATAGTGGGTATGCCGTCTGGTGGCAGGCTACAACCTGGATTGTGGTCAGAAATGTTGATTAAGTGTAGAGGGTCACTGAATGATGCTGGTTTATTGAAAGACGCTGAAATGTGGCATAAGGTTTCTATACAGTTGAAAGCTGAAGGTTATGAGGAAGTTGAATGGATTGAAGAACATGTAAAGTCTTACAAGTACCGTAAGCCTGTCAGACCGCCTCCATATGAGGGCTCTGATAAGACTGATCTTGTTCCACATTGGATGTGCACAAGGTGTGGAATTCAAAACCAAGCATATGTGTTTATCTATGAGTCTAAATGCAGGGAATAGTTCATATTCACAGAGAGCGGACAGCCGTTTTACAAAGGTGGGGGCTGTCGGAGAATGCTTGGAAAGTGTGTTAGCTGATAATGAAGGAATTGTAGTTAACAGACGATTGCTCAAGTTTGCAGAGAAAGATGTTTCAGTAAGTGATGTAAAGTTGAAGTAAGAAAGTTGCAGATTCAAGATGGCGATTATTCATATGCTTTGAGTTGAAGACAAAGGAAGGCAGCCCTTCACCATGATGTTTTTCTCCCTTTGCCCTGCCCCTAGATGGCCGTGTTGTTATTGGGGCCAATACCAGTCGATATATCTTGATACGTGTCTAGTATGTAGTATTCCTGGACCCTCCCGTCACCATCACGCAGTTAGGCCACGCCTTCTGTGGCCATTTCAGTGCCAGCCATAGCCCAGCGGCCATTTTAGCATATGTTGTAACAATACCTTCAGCTGCCGCTCAGACGTCATCTTAGCTCCGCAGCAGAAATGAGCTGGCCTCTGACCTCCCATCTATGTATGTTTTTACCTGGCATGCCAATTCTTTGAACTGCAATGACGAGTGCCTTTTCTGAATTTTGCATAGAAACATTCAAGTCCCCTCATCCCGCCTGCAAACAGCCTCCTCCCGATTATCTGTTCTGCAGTCTGTATTTAGCACCCCCATCCCAAGTAGGTTTGTGCTTAAAATTTCCCATGAATGTAGTTGTTGCTGGAAAAATCTTTTCCACTTTGCAAGGGGGAAAAATGGAGGAGAAAGGGAATCCTCTAGTCTGTGTCCCCCTATGACATGAAGCAAGTTCATGCAGAGTCTGCAGACAATTATGTGACAATTAACCACCGTGCTGTCTGTCCTGTATTTTTTAATGTCATAACATTGTGTCATTGCTGTACGTGTTGTCCATTCCTCATAAGTCAGATACTGCTGAGAAGAAAGGTCACTATAGGTGCTAGGATCGCAGACGGCAGTAGGAAAGCGTACAGAACGAAGGAGAGGGTCAATATGTGATAATATATATAGATATATAAATATATATATAGGAGTACATAGAGGGTTAATGCTTGATCTATTAGAAGCCGCAACTAGTCCGGAGCAGGTCCTCCCCCTTGTCTCCAATCTCCCCCCCCCCTTCCCTTTGGTTTTCTTCATCTAACTCTCAAGGCCAAAGATTAGAGAAGTTTGCTTTGGTAGGACGTGTGCATAATTGCTAGATGTGTGCTCCTTTTATGGGAAATATTAGTGTTGTGGGATCTGTTGTACATCTCTAGTATTACAGACAGTTAAAGTTTGACTGCTTCCAGGGAGAGGTGGTAGTGATTGAATGCATTTGTTTGCAAGATGAGGACAGTTGCATCATACGCGTTATCTCCTGGTGTGAATGGTGTGCATCCTAGTGCAATGTATCCACAATTTCCTGAACTCTAACGGCACAAACATTGTGTGTGTGGTGAATCATAGGCATTTGAATGAGAGAGGCAGACTTGACCGCATGGATGGATGAGAGTTAATGACCCGTTTTCAGACGATGCAGATATTGACTGGGGATACAATTTCCCCTCCTCCCCCCTGCATATGCAGACTGTAAATTTTCAATGTGGATAGATGTTTGTAGAATATTCTGCCCTGATGTAATTTATGTCTCTGTTATTGGCACTGATATCTTACAGGCCTTATCTGCATCCATCAAATTCTCACCAGATGGATCAGTACGGGTTGAGACCTCAGGTGCCGGTTCAGAAGAGTTTTGTAAAATAACTGCTCCAACAAACACCCCTCTTTTTCCAGTCCAGAAAAGACGCTGAAGGGTCAGCCAGGCACCTACCACATGTAGGCGCTGTGTGCTGTCGGCGCTGTGTGATGTAGGCACTGTGTGCTGATGAGGTGTCAGTCAGCCACCTACGGCATGTCGGTGCTGTGTGCTGATGATTTGGAAGCCTGCCAACAGGCCACAATTTCACTGTTAATTTTTCTTGCAGAAATGACAAACTCCAGTCTCTTCGAGGAGCTCCCTCATGTGTTTGTGCGGTGGCAGCAGTACAGGCAATGGTTGACAAACCTTCTGAGTTGGTATTGGACTATACCCCCCCCATTCCTTAGTGGTCCTCACCCCTCATGTCATTCGGAGCATTCTTACGCAAGTGCAACCCAAGCACTTATTTCTGGCCCGTCAAATCCAGCTACAATGTGCTCTTGTCATTCTTCTCACTGTTGCTACTACCTTGAACTCGGTTACTCTCCCAATTAAGTACCCTAGTTCAAAGGGGGGGGGGGAGAGAGGATATAGGTGATCTAGGTATTGCAGGTCAGCTATTTTTAAATTTTTAATTTTTTCTTTTTCCTTTTTACAATAAGGTTATGATCTATTTGAAATAGAATACCAATCTGATTGTTTAGCGGTAATTTGTGAAAGGGGCTTCAGAAGTGCCAATTCAGCTGGCAGAAACTGAACCGCTTGAGGTAATGTTTAAAGGGTCACGATACCTCACTCGCTTCCTTATGCTGGAAGGTCCTGAAAGCATATTGAGAATTGCGTGATGGGACCCTTGGGAGGTTGTATCAAACTTCACCTGTCCGGTGAGGCTCGTATACACCCCGGGTCTGAAAGTCACCCGACTTTATGTCGGATGACAGCAGACCAAGCGACACCTCTACCCGTCCTCACTCTTACGTACGCAGAGGACCAAGCTCTTAGCCCCCTTGGTCCATCAGTACCCCCTGGCACATGTCCAGGAAGATGCAATTGCAGACACTGTCTCTTCTTTATGTTAACTTAAAGCCCTTAAGAAATGTGTCTTCCCAGCCAATACCCCTTTTGTTCCCCATTAACAGAAAGAGTTTTAAAGGGCCAGCCAGACTGTCAGCATTTGTTTGCATTCATTTTCAGAGGAAAGCAGTACTGTTGGACAGTGCTGCCATAAGGGGCACAGAATAGCCCAAAACCAGTTTACCAGATGCATGAAGCTAATATTAGACGCCTGGCCAATTCCCGAGGGCACCACCCTCTTGTAATATGTTGATGATTTACTTTTTTTTTATGTACTCCTGACCCAAATAGTTACCTCAATGTGTCACTAAGCCTTTTGTGTTTTCTCCATCAAGAATAGAAAAGCTGTAAGTTTACTAATGGAAGCCATCATGTTGCCAGAACAGGTGGCCATAATAAATGTTAACTGAAAGCCCTTGTTAATAATGTATATTCTGAGTTGTTTTTATAGATGGTACCAGGGTAATTGACGACTCCACGCTGGATATGCAGTGATCACGCAACAAGATGTCCTAAAAGCAGAATGCCTCCGCATGTCCCAGGACAGGAAGCGGAATTACAGGCCCTCACTGAGGCGTGTAGAGTGGTAGAAGGTAAGACGGCAAACATTTACACTGACTCCCGGTATGCATTTGGCATAGCTCATGACTACGGCCTAACATGGAAGGCCAGACAGCTTGTTAAGAATGGTGCAGCGGTGACAAAGTGGAAAGCTCACACCAATTCCTACAGCAGAGAAACAAGAGGCAACGCCATCACAGATCACACAGCAAAGGCAGCGGCCCTTAAGCCATGGAAGAAAAGAAGAATTTAACAATAATTTTGGACTTTGATATAAACCTTGGACTTTGATTACTTTGATATGAACTTGGACTTTGATATGCTAAAGACTTTACAGTTACAAGCCAGCAAGCAAGAAAAAGACAAATGGACTAAATATGGGACGGCGTATGGCGGACAGTCAACAGAACTTGCCTACCACGGTCCCTGTGCCCCATGATGGCCCAGCTGATGCACGGAAAGACACGCCTACCGGGGGTCTAGATGTCCGCCTTGAGGTCGTGTCCTCTGGCCTGCTCCGTCGCCTCCGGTGCCGTCCGACATGGCGTGCCCACAAGGGTCTTTCTGACTTTATTCCTGACAATGTTGCCTCCTGTGGCTAGAAACGCACTGACGCCGAAATCTGCGATCTGCACTGAGCCGTCTTCACCCAGGGGGATGTTTCCAGCCTTAACATCCCTGTGGATCTGGCCGTTCTTATGCAGGTACTCCAGGCCTTCTAACACCTCCTTCAGCATGGTGGCGATGCTTGCCTCATCCAACACCCCGTTCAAAGCAGCAATGATGTCAACGCTTGAGCAAGGACGGGTGGCTCCTGGGTTTTCTGTAGCTGCTGTATCATTTGTCCAATTTTGCATGATCTTTGCCGTAAGCAACAGGGCAGAAGTAAATTTGCCACATAACGCTTGCCTAGACCACTCTACCCATTTCAGAGATTGCAAATTGGCTACATTCAGCTCCCACTTGTTGGGAAGTATGAATATGTGCTTGTTGTTGATTTCTTTTCAGGTTGGAGACCTACCCTGTTACCAAAGTAAATAAGCAGGTAAATGCACAGAAGCTCATGAATGAGGTAATCCGCAGATACGGGGTACCGGAAGTGATTGAGTCAAACAAAGGTACAAATGTCACAGGTGAAATAATGCAATACATCATATCTGCTTTGGGTATATTCGAGGCTTTTCACACACCCTACCATCCACGGAGTAGTGGGAAAGTAGATCCATGGGCAATGAAGGAAACGGGTAAATCTTGAATTGAGTGTCTTCCATTAGTTTTTCTTTTTCTCCGGAGGATACATGCCACAGTAGCCAAGTTTGGGAAATGATTCTCTTGTTAATTTTGTCATAGGTCTCTCCAAGGAATTGTCAATAACGCATTCTGTGGTCTCTGCTTCTCTCTCAGGTCCTACAGACGAGCGTCACAATCTGAAACCAGGTGGCAGGTTTGATCCACATGTGTATATATATAGATGCAATCAGAGTGCCAAGGGGGGGGGGGGGGGGGGATGCCAGATGAGTTTAAAGCCAGGGATCAATTTAAGGCCGGATTTGAGTCCCTGTTTGGAATAGTAACCATTAGAGATGAGCGAACGTGTTCGTCCGAGCTTGATATTCGTGCGAATATTAGGGTGTTCGGGATGTTCGTTATTCGTAACGAACACCATGCGGTGTTCTGGTTACTTTCACTTCCTTCCCTGAGACGTTTGCGCGCTTTTCTGGCCAATTGAAAGACAGGGAAGGCATTACAACTTCCCCCTGCGTCGTTCAAGCCCTATACCACCCCCCTGCTGTGAGTGGCTGGGGAGATCAGGTGTCCGCCTAATATAAAAGTCGGCCCCTCCCGCGGCTCGCCTCAGATGCCTGGTGAGTTAGATGAGGGACAGTGCTGTTTGTACCGGAGCTGCTGTAGGGAAAGAATTGGTAGTTAGTGTAGGCTTCAAGACCCCCAAAGGTCCTTATTAGGGCCACTGATAGCTGTGTGTTGGCTGCTGTTAGCAGTGGCAATTATTTTTTTTTCTGAAAATCGCCTCTGCAGAGCGTTGCACCCGGCATTAGGGACAGAAGTGTTGGATAGGCAGGGAGAGTGTTAGGAGTGAGTGTAGCCTTCAAGAACCTCAACGGTCCTTTCTAGGGCCATATTTAACCGTGTGCAGTACTGTGCTGGCTGCTGTTAGCTGTGCTGCATATTTTTTTTCTTCTCAAAATCGCCTCTGCAGAGCATTGCACCCTCCATTGATACTGCAGGGAAAGAATTGTATAGGCAGGGCCACAACACAGTTATTATTCATTGAATATACGCAGTGCGGCCTTTTGCTTGTAAAACAACTGAAAAAAATTGTATTTGTCCAGCCTCTGTCCGTCCTAAGGGCTGTGGACACGTGTGAGCTGTGTGTACAACGTTAAAAAATCAGACGCACCCAGCTACGCTTTACTGCTGGCTTCGCCATTTGCTTTCCTTAATTGGGAAAAAAATACCTGCTCTGCCAGAGTTATAATAACTCTGCTACCCTCACGTTCTGTGACACATTAGCAGGGACACAGCACAGTTATTAAACTTCTCTTGTTCATTGAATATACGCAGTGCTGCCTTTTGGTGGAAAAAACTGAAAACAAATCTATTTGTCCAGCCTCTGTCCGTCCTAAGGGCTGTGGACACGTGTGAGCTGCGTGAACAACGTTGAAAAATCAGACGCACCCAGCTACGCTTTACTGCTGGCTTCGCCATTTGCTTTCCTTAATTGGGAAAAAAATACCTGCTCTGCCAGAGTTATAATAACTCTGCTACCCTCACGTTCTGTGACACATTAGCAGGGACACAGCACAGTTATTAAACTTCTCATGTTCATTGAATATACGCAGTGCTGCCTTTTGGTGGAAAAAAACTGAAAACAAATCTATTTGTCCAGCCTCTGTCCGTCCTAAGGGCTGTGGACACGTGTGAGCTGCGTGAACAACGTTGAAAAATCAGACGCACCCAGCTACGCTTTACTGCTGGCTTCGCCATTTGCTTTCCTTAATTGGGAAAAAAATACCTGCTCTGCCAGAGTTATAATAACTCTGCTACCCTCACGTTCTGTGACACATTAGCAGGGACACAGCACAGTTATTAAACTTAGATTATTCATTCACTAGAGGCAGTGGGGCCTTTCGTTTTCCAAAAAGGGAAAAAATTATATTTGGCCTGCAGTCTATTGCGGCCTGCAGTTTATTTCCTGCCTGTGAAATCAAATCACTGGTAATACAGCATGCTGAGGGGTAGGGGTAGGCCTAGAGGACGTGGACGCGGCCCAGGACGCGGAGGGCCAAGTCAGGGTGTGGGCACAGGCCGAGCTCCTGATCCCGGTGTGTCGCAGCCGACTGCTGCGCGATTAGGAGAGAGGCACGTTTCTGGCGTCCCCACATTCATCGCCCAATTAATGGGTCCACGCGGGAGACGGTTATTAGAAAATGAGCAGTGTGAGCAGGTCCTGTCCTGGATGGCAGAAAGTGCTTCGAGCAACCTATCGTCCACCCGCAGTTCTGCGCCGTCCACTGCTGCAAATCCGAATCCTCTGTCTGCTGCTCCTCCTTCCTCCCAGCCTCCTCACTCCACTACAATGACACCTGCTCAGGAGCGGGAAGACTCCCAGGAACTGTTCTCGGGCCCCTGCTCAGATTGGGCAGCAGCGGTTCCTCTCCCACCAGAGGAGTTTATCGTCACTGATGCCCAACCATTCGAAAGTTCCCGGGGTCCGGGGGAAGAGGCTGGGGACTTCCGCCAACTGTCTCAACAACTTTCTGTGGGTGAGGAGGACGATGACGATGAGACACAGTTGTCTTGCAGTGAGGTAGTAGTAAGGGCAGTAAGTCCGAGGGAGCAGCGCACAGAGGATTCGGAGGAAGAGCAGCAGGACGATGAGGTGACTGACCCCACCTGGTGTGCAACGCTTACTCAGGAGGACAGGTCTTCAGAGGGGGAGTCAAGGGCAGCAGCAGGGCAGGTTGCAAGAGGCAGTGCGGTGGCCAGCGGTAGAGGCAGGGCCAGACCGAATAATCCACCAAGTGTTTCCCAAAGCGCCCCCTCGCGCCATGCCACCCTGCAGAGGCCGAGGTGCTCTAAGGTCTGGCAGTTTTTCACAGAGACGCCTGACGACCGACGAACAGTGGTGTGCAACCTTTGTTGCGCAAAGCTCAGCCGGGGAGCCAACACCAACAGCCTCACCACCACCACCATGCGCAGACATATGATGGCCAAGTACCCCACAAGGTGGGACGAAGGCCGTTCAGCGCCTCCGGTTTGCACCCCTGCCTCTCCCCCTGTGCCCCAACCTGCCACTGAGATGCAACCCCCCTCTCAGGACACAGGCACTACCGCCTCATGGCCTGCACCCACACCCTCATCTCCGCTGTCCTCGGCCCCATCCAGCAGTGTAGTTCAGCGCACCGTCCAGCCGTCGCTTGCGCAAGTGTTCGAGCGCAAGCGCAAGTACGCCGCCACGCACCCGCACGCTCAAACGTTAACCGTCCGCATAGCAAAATTCATCAGCCTTGAGATGCTGCCGTATAGGGTTGTGGAAACTGAGTCCTTCAAAAGTATCATGGAGGCGGCGGCCCCGCGCTACTCAGTTCCCAGTCGCCACTACTTTTCCCGATGTGCCGTCCCAGCCCTGCACGACCACGTCTCCCGCAACATTGTACGCGCCCTCACCAACGCGGTTACTGCCACGGTCCACTTAACTACGGACACGTGGACAAGCACAGGCGGGCAGGGCCACTACATCTCCCTGACGGCACATTGGGTGAATTTAGTGGAGGCTGGGACAGAGTCAGAGCCTGGGACCGCTCACGTCCTACCCACCCCCAGAATTGCGGGCCCCAGCTCGGTGCTGGTATCTGCGGAGGTGTATGCTTCCTCCACTAAAGCACCCTCCTCCTCCTCCTCCTCCTCTGTCTCGCAATCAAGATGTGTTAGCAGCAGCATGTCGCCAGCAGTCGGTGTCGCGCGGTGTGGCAGCACAGCGGTGGGCAAGCGTCAGCAGGCCGTGCTGAAACTACTCAGCTTAGGCGATAAGAGGCACACGGCCCACGAACTGCTGCAGGGTCTGACACAGCAGACCGACCGCTGGCTTGCACCGCTGAGCCTCCAACCGGGCATGGTCGTGTGTGACAACGGCCGTAACCTGGTGGCGGCTCTGCAGCTCGGCAGCCTCACGCACGTGCCATGCCTGGCCCACGTCTTTAATTTGGTGGTTCAGCGCTTTCTGAAAAGCTACCCACGCTTGTCAGACCTGCTCGTAAAGGCGCGCCGGCTCTGCGCACATTTCCGCAAGTCCCACACGGACGCTGCCACCCTGCGCACCCTGCAACATCACTTTAAGCTGCCAGTGCACCGACTGCTGTGCGACGTGCCCACACGGTGGAACTCTACGCTCCACATGTTGGCCAGGCTCTATGAACAACGTAGAGCTATAGTCGAATACCAACTCCAACATGGGCGGCGCAGTGGGAGTCAGCCTCCTCAATTCCTTTCAGAAGAGTGGGCCTGGTTGGCAGACATCTGCCATGTCCTTGGTAATTTTGAGGAGTCTACCCAGGTGGTGAGCGGCGATGCTACAATCATTAGCGTCACCATTCCTCTGCTATGCATCTTGAGAAATTCCCTGCAAACCATAAAGGCAGCTGCTTTGCTCTCGGAAACGGGGGCGGGGGAAGACAGTATGCCGCTGGATAGTCAGGGCACCCTCCTGTCTATTTCTCAGCGCGTACAGGAGGAGGAGGAGGAGCATGAGGAGGATGAGGAGGAGGGGGAAGAGACAGCTTGGCCCGCTGCTGACGGTACACCGGCTGATTGCCTGTCATCCTTTCAGCGTGTATGGCCTGAGGAGGAGGAGGAGGAGGATCCTGAAAGTGATCTTCCTAGTGAAGACAGCCATGTGTTGCGTACTGGTACCCTGGCACACATGGCTGACTTCATGTTAGGATGCCTTTCTCGTGACCCTCGCGTTGCACGCATTCTGGCCACAACGGATTACTGGGTGTACACACTGCTCGACCCACGCTATAAGGAGAACCTGCCCACTCTCATTCCCGAAGAGGAAAGGGGTTCGAGAGTGTTGCTATACCACAGGACCCTTGCGGACAAGCTGATGGTAAAATTCCCATCCGACAGCGCTAGTGGCAGAAGGCGCAGTACCGAGGGCAAGGTAGCAGGGGAGGTGCGGAGATCGAGCAGCATGTACATCCCAGGCAGTGCAACAGTCTTTCAGGGCCTGGCCAGCTTTATGGCTCCCCACCAAGACTGTGTCACCGCTCCCCAGTCAAGGCTGAGTCGGCGGGAGCACTGTAAAAGGATGGTGAGGGAGTACGTAGCCGATCGCACGACCATCCTCGGTGACGCCTCTGCCCCCTACAACTACTGGGTGTCGAAGCTGGACACGTGGCCTGAACTAGCGCTGTATGCCCTGGAGGTGCTTGCTTGTCCTGCGGCTAGCGTCTTGTCGGAGAGGGTGTTTAGTGCGGCTGGGGGAATCATCACAGATAAGCGTAGCCGCTTGTCAACCGACAGTGCCGACAGGCTAACACTCATCAAGATGAACAAAGGCTGGATTTCCCCAGACTTCTGTTCTCCACCAGCGGACAGCAGCGATACGTAAGCAATACGTAGGCTGCACCCGCGGATGGAAGCTACGTTTCACTCAAATAATTTTTCTAAACAATTTTTAAAAGTTTCAATGCTCTTAAAAGCGTTGGAACTGTAACTTGAACCAATTTTTCGTTACACTGGGCTGCCTCCAGGCCTAGTTACCACTTAAGCCACATTAACCAAAGCAATTAATGGGTTTCACCTGCCCTCTTGGCTGGCCATGGCCAATTTTTGGGATGTACATTAGTACTGTTGATACAGCAATTTTTGTGGGCCCTCGCCTACAGTGTAATCAAATAAATTTTTAGCCCACCTGCATTAAGCACGACATTACTACCTCAGCTGTGTTGGGCAATGCAATGGGATATTTTTGTGTACCGCCGGTGGGTTCCAGGGAGCCACCCATGCTGTAGGTGCACACGGAGTGTAACCTACATGTGTCCACTTGTAAAGAACCCCAGTCTTACTGTGGCATGCAGTGTGGGCCGAAGCCCACCTGTATTACGCACGACATTACTACCTCAGCTGTGTTGGGCAATGCAATGGGATATTTCTATGTACCGCCGGTGGCTTCCTGGCACCCACCCAGGCAGTGGGTCCACAGGGAGTGTAACCTACATGTGTCCACTTCTAAAGAACCCCAGTCAGACTGGGGCATGCAGTGTGGGCCGAAGCCCACCTGTATTACGCACGACATTACTACCTCAGCTGTGTTGGGCAATGCAATGGGATATTTCTATGTACCGCCGGTGGCTTCCTGGCACCCACCCAGGCAGTGGGTCCACAGGGAGTGTAACCTACATGTGTCCACTTCTAAAGAACCCCAGTCAGACTGGGGCATGCAGTGTGGGCCGAAGCCCACCTGTATTACGCACGACATTACTACCTCAGCTGTGTTGGGCAATGCAATGGGATATTTTTGTGTACCGCCGGTGGGTTCCAGGGAGCCACCCATGCTGTCGGTCGACAGGGAATTCACAATAGGGAGTTGTACCTGCCTGTGTCTATGAATTAAAAAGCCCGGTCTAACTGGGGCATGCAGACACCTTGACAGAATGAATAGTGTGTGGCACATAGGTTCCCCATTGCTATGCCCACGTGTGCAGCTCCTGATGGCGGTGGCACAGGATTCTATTTCTCATTGCTTCTGTACAGCATTGTGGGCTATCGCCCCGCCCCTTTTAAAGAGGGTCGCTGCCTAGCCGTGCCAACCTTCTGCAGTGTGTGCCTGCGGTTCCTCCTCATGGCAGACGCACTTCTAAATAGACATGAGGGTGGTGTGGCATGAGGGCAGCTGAAGGCTGCGCAGGGACACTTTGGTGTGCGCTGTGGTGGTGGGGGGGGGGTTGGGCAGCATGTAACCCAGGAGAAGTGGCAGTGGAGTGTCATGCAGGCAGTGATTGTGCTTTGTTGGAGGTAGTGTGGTGCTTAGCTAAGGTATGCATTGCTAATGAGGGCTTTTCAGAAGTAAAAGTTGTTAGGAGGGGGGGGGGCCCACTCTTGCCGCTATTGTGGCTTAATAGTGGGACCTGTGAACTTGAGATGCAGCCCAACATGTAGCCCCTCGCCTGCCCTATCCGTTGCTGTGTCGTTCCCATCACTTTCTTGAATTGCCCAGATTTTCACACATGAAAACCTTAGCGAGCATCGGCGAAATACAAAAATGTTCTGGTCGCCCATTGACTTCAATGGGGTTCGTTGTTCGAAACGAACCCTCGAACATCGCGGGAAGTTCGTTCTGAATAACGAACACCCGAACATTTTGGTGTTCGCTCATCTCTAGTAACCATCAATAAGAATGTTTATATATATATTACAACCAGCAGGGGTTCGTGAGCTATACAAGAGATGCACTTTAGGGGCTTGCTGATCAGTTGGGCCCCACGGCCACCATGGCTTTCCGGAACCGAGTGGCTTCGGATATGATGCTAGCTGAGAAAGGTGGTGTTTGTAAAATGATTGGTGAGACTTGCTGTACATATATTCCAGATAACACAGGGCCCTCAGGTAAAGTGACTATCGCAATAAAGAAATTGGCCACATTGTCAGAAGAGCTGAAGCGTAATTCTGGGATAACTAACCCCTGGGATGAGTGGTTTGTATGGACCGGACAATGGAAACAATTCTTGATGCAGATAGGTATAGGGATTCTGGTTACTCTTATCATACTCCTGCTATTTTCTGTCTGTATTGTACCCTGCATAAAACGCTCCTGTGCTAAGCTTACAGATCAGATGGTACCTGTCGCCCCCGTATACGTAAATGTAGAGACCCCAGGCTATATGCCTATGATACAACAGAGCGATTTGTCCCCTTGTGGATCTGTCTCAGCAGAAACAGGGGTGACCACTCTAGTTTCCCAGCCATTAGAATAGAATAGCATGTGTGTTGTAGATCCCTTCTGTGTCTACTAGGTCTTCGTGTTTAGTTAGTTAGGATTAGTTGTCGGGGAAGGGATTAGCCCTTGGACAGCTGACCAACAATGATAGGTAGGGCATAGATCATGAGCTAGAGATAGGGAAAGCAAACCTTACCCCGCCCAGTAGAAGTAATAAGGTATTGTTTATTTTGAGACAGTTTCTAGGGGGATTTGAGAAGGTACAGGTCCATAAAATGGAAGAATCTGTCTCAAAATGGCCGCTAGATACAAAATGGAGCATTATAAGATGTAAATAAGCTTGTGTGTAGTGAAAAAATAAATTTGCAAAAATAACTTTACAGCAGGGTATTCGGTGCATTGTCTAATGATTTTTTTTTTTTCTTTCTATTCATCCGAGAACATTTGCCTGGTACAGCCGCTATCAGAAAAACCTCCCCCATGTCCTGAGCTTTGGAAAAGAGCAAATCGTGCTGATAAGACGCTGCGATCATCCAAACTCACAAGAGAGAATAATCATTTGAAGGACATTTCACATATTTATTCTCACTGCGCTGATTGTTCAACAAAGCACAATTCTTGATGTTTTTTCTAACCCAATAAGATTAACCTCGTGACTAATGACGTATTGCTTTCCTGTATTAAGAAATATACTCAGTCAATAAAGATTCAGTGTGTACGCGCCTGAAGCAGAGTGGGCTGTATATACCCGCCGCAGCTCATCTCTACATATCTGTGAGAGCTAATTACTATAAATCATATAGTTTTTGGCCTCTCTGATGCATCCAGGTATGAACTAATTTGGAACCCAAGGCTTGAAAGGTTAATGTGACCGGTCATGTGTAACGGTCCTTAACAATATTGGTAATTCACGCGGGTGGTAATGACTTGGGGAGGGTAAGGGTAGCTGAGTTAGTGATGCTTATGAAGGAGGATATGTTGAGGTTCAAAAAATTTTTTGAGGAGACCATTATAGTATGGTCCGATATAGTCGCCAGGAGAGTGTGGAAAGAAGCAAGGGACGTGGAGGCTATCGACAGGGTAAGAAAAAGTGTAAATTTTAAGATTTCTAAATTCGTTAAGTCAATAGGAGGGGTAGCCGTTAGGCATTGGGAGCTGGAGAAAAAGGTGCCAGGTATGTGGAGGAAGGATGGTGTCCATTTAAGTGATATAGGTATGGACACATTCCTATCGGGGTTGCAGGACGGGGTGGAGGCGGCTCTGTCGCTGGCATGTGGGGGGCGGATGGCAGCGTAGGCAGGCTGCATCCTTCATGGCGGTTTAGCGGTATTTCCATGCCAGCTGGAGAATTGAGGGTGCGTACAGGCCGTAACGGGCTTTCTCACGCCTCGAAAGTTTTGGTAGCGTTAGGAGTAAGAATAGGCGATAGGCATGGAAAGAAATAAATAAGTTGGATTTTATATATTAATAAATAAATAAGCTGTGGCCTTCCCACAAATTTATGCCAGCATAAAGAAATATGGTTGTTTTAATAAAGAAGTTTTTGTTAATAAGAACTGGTCCCGTGTTTTATTAAAGGGAGCGTTATAAGGTGGGAAGTCCCCCCAGTCTTGGTTTCCCCCAGCAAAAAGATAGGGGGGGGGTTTGAAAGCTGAGGACACTAGAGTTATAAAGGGGCGTTTGGAAATAGTCATTCGGCGTTCTAAGACGGATCAGGTCGGAAGGGGTCGTCGGGTGTCGCTGGGGCGTATTTCAGGGGAAAACATGTGCCCGGTTAGTTGTTGGGAGAACTACTGTTCTCTAGCAGGGGCCAGGGTAGGGCCCCTGTTACAGCATCAGGACGGTTGTTATTTATCAAGGTTTCAGTTTGAGGCGGTGTTTAAAAGAGCGTTAGCTGTTCTGGGACTGGATGGTTCAGGTTTCGGAACGCATTTGTTCAGAATAGGTGCGGCGACAGAGGCGGCAGCGAGGGAATTGGATAGTCAGGCGGTGATGGGAATCGGTCGGTGGAAGTCGGAGAGGTTCAGACGGTATATTAGACCGCATTTGCTGTAAGGGCGGGTAGGGGGCACATGGTGGGGCGTTATTTACGGTTAGTTTTGTTCCTTTTTTGTTACAGATCCGCGTGCTGCACTCGTGTGGATAATGGGCCACTCGTATGTTTTTTTTTGGGGGGGGAGGGCAAAGATCAGGCCTAATGGGAGGCAGCTCAGACTGAGTAAGGATGCGGCGGTAATTCACTGGATAGGAGTGCGGGGCATGGCCTGGTTCCGGGTTTTGCAGGATGTACAGCGCCTAGTCTCTCTAGACAGGACGCCCGACATCCTAGTATTACACGTCGGGGGCAACGATTTGGGGCGTAGACCCTTCAGAGAGCTAGGCAGAGACATACGGTACGATATGCTTCGGTTGTTGCAGATGTACCGGGGCTTGATCTTGGTCTGGTCCGAGATGGTCCCTCGTAAGGTTTGGCGGAATGTGCGTTCGGTGCAAGGGATAGATAAAGCAAGGATCAAGGTGAATCGTGAGGTGTCTCGCTTTGTGGTGCGGAATGGAGGAGTCGCCGTGCGGCATATTGATCGAGAAAGGGGTGGGAAATTTTTGGAGAGGCGACGGGGTCCACCTCAACGAAATTGGGACGGATCTTTGGTTAGAGGGGATACAGGAGGGGATAGAACGCGCACTGGTTCTGTGGGGGGCTGCGCAGGCATGAGGTGGTCATGCCATGCTGGCTGTGGCAGTTGGAGGGGGGGTGGAGTTCTCGGAGCCAGTTCGGATGCGGGGCGGGGGGGGGGGGAGAGCGGAGGGCCGATGGCTGCCTGTCCCCCCTTCCCGCCCCATTGTTGGTTTACAGTGTGTGGTCGGTCTGTCGCCTCCCGGCTCTGTCAGGCCGGAGTCCCTGCGGAGACGAGTGGGCTGGCCTAGGAACGGCTAGCAGGTCTCTGAGTCGGGAGGTGGGCGACTAGGGGCAACCGTGTGTGTGTTGCCTCCCGAGTCGGCGGTCTGGCGACGGGAGGGTGGTAGCGGGAGGGATCTTCGGTCTCCCGAGTCGGATAGTGGGAGAGCGGCGGGAGGCAGTACGGAAGATCCTTTTCCCTGTAGGGAGGCGACAGAGGGGGTTGTAGGCTCCGGGGACTTCCCCCCTTTTGGTGGGTTGTCTATTCTTTAATGTGTTTTTTACCCATTGTTAAATTTAAAGTGGCCAAAAATTATCCAAGCTAGAAGTAGTAGCGTATTGTTTGGATGGTTACAAGGAAGTGGGGGGATAGGTCACAGGGGCTCACTCCGTGATACCCGCGTCATGGCTACAAGACCAGCCAAAAATCAATCTAGCATCACGATCAACTGGTAAATATACTCAAAAGTGCCCAGAGAAACTGATGAGTATCCTTGAACGTATATCACCCTGTAGGCGCCGTGTAGCTGCAGCGACCCGGGGAGTGATAAAAAGTTTCTGCGGAGTGGCCCTTTAATAATTGTCCACCCTGGTAACACTGAGATGTGCGAGCCGTCACATGATGCACTACAAGTGAGAACGCCATCCGATCTATGCAAGGAAGCGAGAGCCGTTACTTGGGCAGTAATTCTAATGAGTGATGATGATTTGGGCCAATCTCGTTATGTAGCTGCAGCTCTCTGAGAGATGCCGCTGTAATCTGCTCACTGATTCCCCAACCGATCATTGGGTCTTCTAGCAGATTTGTCCTCAGCACATTATTATAAATTCTGCATAAAGTGGGTGGCTGACATCCCTGCTTCTCAGGTACGCAGTAGAGTTCTGGTATCCCCTATTCAGGCCCTGCTTCTGGTGCACGTTTGTTACAAGACTGTGCAGAGATGACCGGTAATAAGGCAAAGGGATAGTGGCGTAGTTTCTTAGCTTTTTATTTCTGTCTGCCTACCCTTTTTAGTTAAATACGAGGGGCTACTGATAAGTCTTTGGCTTTACCCAGAAAGAAACGAGATAGGAAGATGAAACTTTACATTTATTCCACATACTCTCCACTGATGTCAACACACTTCTTACATCGGTATTCCAATTTCTGTAAGTCTTGCAAAAAGAAGGATTTCGGTTGTGCCTCAAACCAGTCATCTGTAGCAGCCATGGCATCAGAAATGGTGTGAAATTTGGTACCCTTGAGGTGTTTCTTCAGGTTTGGAAACAGATGATAGTCGGAGGGAGCTAGATCTGGTGAATAGGGTGGGTGGTCCACCAGCTGGAAGCCTAGCTCCACCAGTTTTGCCGTGGTCGCTTGTGTAGTGTGAGCGGAGGTGTTGTCTTGCAGGAACAAGATTCCTTTGGACAGCTTTCCACGCCTTTTGGCCTTCAGAGCTGCCTTCAATTGGTCCAAAAGTTCAATGTAATACCTTGCATTGATGGTGGAACCATTTTGAAGGTAGTTCACTAGCAGCACGCCCTCCTTATCCCAGAACACAGACGCCATCAACTTCTTTGGGCGAGGAGAACAACTGTGCCTCCACTCTTTTGACTGCTTCTTGGTTTCAAGGTCATACAAATAAATCCAGGTCTCATCCATAGTGACCAGTCGATCCAGGAAGTTCCTATCAGTCCGGAAACACTGACAAATGGACCAGGAAGTTTTCACTCACATGCTTTTCTGATCTGTTGTCAAACACTTGGGGACCAGCTTTGCAGATAGCTTCTTCATGTTCAAATGTTCAAGGATAATGACTAGAGATGAGCGAGCACCAAAATGCTCGGGTGCTCGTTACTCGGAACGAACTTTTCGCGATGCTCGAGGGTTCGTTTCGAATAACGAACCCCATTGAAGTCAATGGGCGACCCGAGCATTTTTGTATTTCGCCGATGCTCGCTAAGGTTTCCTTGTGTGAAAATCTGGGCAATTCAAGAAAGTGATGGGAACGACACAGCAATGGACAGGGCAGGCGAGGGGCTACATGTTGGGCTGCATCTCAAGTTCACAGGTCCCACTATTAAGCCACAATAGCGGCAAGAGTGGGCCCCCCCCTCTCCCAAAAACTTTTACTTCTGAAAAGCCCTCATTAGCAATGCATACCTTAGCTAAGCACCACACTACCTCCAACAAAGCACAATCACTGCCTGCATGACACTCCACTGCCACTTCTCCTGGCTTACATGCTGCCCAACCGCCCCCCCTCCCCCCCACAGCTAGGCAGCGACCCTCTTTAAAAGGGGCGGGGCGATAGCCCACAATGCTGTACAGAAGCAATGAGAAATAGAATCCTGTGCCACCGCCATCAGGAGCTGCACACGTGGGCATAGCAATGGGGAAGATATGTGCCACACACTATTCATTCTGTCAAGGTGTCTGCATGCCCCAGTCAGACCGCGGTTTTTAATTCATAGACACAGGCAGGTACAACTCCCTATTGTGAAGTCCCTGTGGACCGACAGCATGGGTGGCTCCCTGGAACCCACCGGCGGAACATAAAAATATCCCATTGCATTGCCCATCACAGCTGAGGTAGTAATGTCGTGCTTAATGCAGGTGGGCTTCGGCCCACACTGCATGCCCCAGTCAGACTGGGGTTCTTTACAAGTGGACAGATGTAGGTTAAACTCCGTGTGCACCTACAGCATGGGTGGCTCCCTGGAACCCACCGGCGGTACATAAAAATATCCCATTGCATTGCCCAACACAGCGGATGTAACATCAGCTGTAATGCAGGTGGGCTAAAAATTCATTTGATTACACTGTAGGCGAGGGCCCACAAAAATTGCTGTATCAACAGTACTAATGTACATCCCAAAAATTGGCCATGGCCAACCAAGAGGGCAGGTGAAACCCATTAATCGCTTTGGTTATTGTGGCTTAAGTGGTAACTAGGCCTGGAGGCAGCCCAGTTTAACGAAAAATTGGTTCAAGTTAAAGTTTCAACGCTTTTAAGAGCATTGAAACATATAAAAATTGTTTAGAAAAATTATATGAGTGAGCCTTGTGGCCCTAAGAAAAATTGCCCGTTCAGCGTGATTACGTGAGGTTTCAGGAGGAGGAGCAGGAGGAATATTAGACACAGATTGATGAAGCAGAAATGTTCCCGTTTTGGATGGTGAGAGAGAACGTAGCTTCCATCCGCGGGTGCAGCCTACGTATTGCTTACGTATCGCTGCTGTCCGCTGGTGGAGAAGAGAAGTCTGGGGAAATCCAGGCTTTGTTCATCTTGATGAGTGTAAGCCTGTCGGCACTGTCGGTTGACAGGTGGGTACGCTTATCCGTGGTGATTCCCCCAGCCACACTAAACACACTCTCTGACAAGACACTAGCCGCAGGACAAGCAAGCACCTCCAGGGCATACAGCGCGAGTTCAGGCCACGTGTCCAGCTTTGACACCCAGCAGTTGTAGGGGGCAGAGGCGTCACGGAGGACGGTCGTGCGATCGGCTACGTACTCCCTCACCATCCTTTTACAGTGCTCCCGCCGACTCAGCCTTGACTGGGGAGCGGTGACACAGTCTTGCTGGGGAG
Source organism: Eleutherodactylus coqui (assembly GCF_035609145.1). Taxonomy (NCBI): domain Eukaryota; kingdom Metazoa; phylum Chordata; class Amphibia; order Anura; family Eleutherodactylidae; genus Eleutherodactylus; species Eleutherodactylus coqui. The sequence goes on along the minus strand of NC_089837.1, from coordinate 380,785,888 downwards.
CCAGAATGCTGGCAAAGGCCTTGGAGAATGTTCCCCTGCCTGCGCTGTACATGCTGCCTGATCTCTGCGCCTCCCCTGCTACCTGGCCCTCAGAACTGCGCCTTCTGCCACTAGCGCTGTCGGATGGGAAGTTTACCATCAGTTTGTCCACCAGCGCCCTGTGGTATAGCATCACTCTCGAACCCCTTTCCTCTTTGGGAATCAGAGTGGAAAAGTTCTCCTTATACCGTGGGTCGAGCAATGTGTACACCTAGTAATCTGTAGTGGCCAGAATGCGTGTAACGCGAGGGTCACGAGAAAGGCATCCTAACATGAAGTCCGCCATGTGTGCCAGAGTACCAGTACGCAACACATGGCTGTCCTCACTAGGAAGATCACTTTCAGGATCCTCCTCCTCCTCCTCTTCCTCCTCCTCAGGCCATACACGCTGAAAGGATGACAGCCCAGCAGCATCTGTACCCTCAGCAGTGGGCCAAGCTGTCTCTTCCCCCTCCTCCTCATCCTCCTCATGCTCCTCCTCCTCCTCAACGCGCTGAGATATAGACAGGCGGGTGCTCTGACTATCCAGCGACATACTGTCTTCCCCCGGCTCTGTTTCCGAGCGCAAAGCGTCTGCCTTTATGCTTTGCAGGGAACTTCTCAAGATGCATAGCAGAGGAATGGTGACGCTAATGATTGCAGCATCGCCGCTCACCACCTGGGTAGACTCCTCAAATGTTCCAAGGACCTGACAGATGGCTGCCAACCAGGGTCACTCTTCTGTAAATAATTGAGGAGGCTGACTACCACTGCGCCGCGCAAGTTGGAGTTGGTATTCCACTATAGCTCTACGCTGCTCATAGAGTCTGGCCAACATGTGGAGCGTAGAGTTCCACTGTGTGGGCACGTCGCACAGCAGTCAGTGCACTGGCAGATTAAACCTATGTTGCAGTGTCCGCAGGGTGGCAGCGTGCGTGTGGGATTTGCGGAAATGTGCGCAGAGCTGGCGCACCTTTCCGAGCAGGTATGACAAGTGGGGGAAGCTTTTCAGAAAGCGCTGAACCACCAAATTAAAGACATGGGCCAGGCATGGCACGTGCGTGAGGCTGCCAAGCTGCAGAGCCGCCACCAGCTTACGGCCGTTGTCACACACGACCATGCCCGGTTGGAGGCTCAGCGGCGCAAGCCAGCGGTCGGTCTGCTCTGTCAGACCCTGCAGCAGTTCGTGGGCCGTGTGCCTCTTCTCTCCTAAGCTGAGTAGTTTCAGCACGGCCTGCTGACGCTTGCCCACCGCTGTGCTGCCACGCCGGGTGACACCGACTGCTGGCGACGTACTGCTGACACATCTTGATTGCGAGACAGAGGTTGCGTTGGAGGAGGAGGAGGAGGAAGGTGCTTTAGTGGAGGAAGCATACACCGCCGCAGATACCACCACCGAGCTGTGGCCCGCAATTCTGGGGGTGGGTAGGACGTGAGCGGTCCCAGGCTCTGACTCTGTCCCAGCCTCCACTAAATTCACCCAATGTGCCGTCAGGGAGATATAGTGGCACTGCCCGTCTGTGCTTGTCCACGTGTCCGTTGTTAAGTGGACCTTGGCAGTAACCGCGTTGGTGAGGGCGCGTACAATGTTGCGGGAGACGTGGTCGTGCAGGGCTGGGACGGCACATCGGGAAAAGTAGTGGCGACTGGGAACCGAGTAGCGCGGGGCAGCCGCCGCCATCATGCTTTTGAAAGCCTCAGTTTCCACAAGCCTATACGGCAGCATCTGTAGGCTGATCAATTTTGCAATGTGCACGTTTAACGCTTGAGCGTGCGGGAGCGTGGCGTCGTACTTGCGCTTGCGCTCAAACTGTGGCACTAGCGACGTCTGGACGCTGCGCTGAGAGCCATTGCAGGATGGGGCCGAGGACAGCGCAGGTGATGGTGTGGGTGCAGGCCAGGAGACGGTAGTGCCTGTGTCCTCAGAGGGGGGTTGGATCTCAGTGGCAGGTTGGGGCACAGGGGGAGAGGCAGTGGTGCAAACCGGAGGCGGTGAACAGGCATCGTCCCACCTTGTGGGGTGCTTGGCCATCATATGCCTGCGCATGCTGTTGGTGGTGCCTCCCCAGCTGATCTTGGCGCGACAAAGGTTGCACACCACTGTTCGTCGGTCGTCAGGCGTCTCTGTGAAAAACTGCCACACCGTAGAGCACCTTGACCTGTGCAGGGTGGCATGGCGCGAAGGGGCGCTTTGGGAAACAGTTGGTGGATTATTCGGTCTGGCTCTGCCTCTACCCCTGGCCACCGCACTGGCTCGGCCTGTGCCCACACCCTCACTTGGCCCTCCGCGTCCTCGGCGGCGTCCACATCCTCTAGGCCTACCCCTACCCCTCAGCATGCTGTATTACCAGTGATTTGATTTCCCAGGCAAGGAAGAAATTGGCGCAAGGCTGCACTCAACCGTAGCTGGTTGCGTCTGATTTTTGTACGTTCTCCACGCAGCACACACGTACACGGAGACCTTAGGACTGACACAGGCAGGCCAAATATAATTAATTCGCTTTTTTGCAAAGGGAGGGCCCCACTGCGGATATTCAATGAACAATACGTTTAATAACTGTGGTGTGGCCCTGAAAAAGTGTCACACAACTTTAGTGTAGCAGAGTTATTAACTCTGGCAGAGCAGGTATTTGCCAGTCAGGAAAGACAATGGCGCAAGCCTGCAGTAAACCGTAGCTGGTTGCGTTTGATTTTTGTACGTTCTCCACGCAGCACACACGTACACGGAGACCTTAGGACTGACACAGGCAGGCCAAATATAATTAATTGAATTCGCTTTTTTGCAAAGGGAGGGCCCCACTGCGTATATTCAATGAACAAGAAGTTTAATATCTGTGGTGTGGCCCTCAAAAAGTGTCACACAACTATAGTGTAGCAGAGTTATTAACTCTAGCAGAGCAGGTATTTGCCAGTCAGGAAAGACAATGGCGCAAGCCTGCAGTAAGCTGTAGCTGGTTGCGTTTGATTTTTGTACGTTCTCCACGCAGCACACACGTACACGGAGACCTTAGGACTGACACAGGCAGGCCAAATATAATTAATTGAATTCGCTTTTTTGCAAAGGGAGGGCCCCACTGCGTATATTCAATGAACAAGAAGTTTAATATCTGTGGTGTGGCCCTCAAAAAGTGTCACACAACTATAGTGTAGCAGAGTTAATAACTCTGGCAGAGCAGGTATTTGCCAGTCAGGAAAGACAATGGCGCAAGCCTGCAGTAAACGGTAGCTGGTTGCGTTTGATTTTTGTACGTTCTCCACGCAGCACACACGTACACGGAGACCTTAGGACTGACACAGGCAGACCAAATATAATTAATTGAATTCGCTTTTTTGCAAAGGGAGGGCCCCACTGCGTATATTCAATGAACAAGAAGTTTAATATCTGTGGTGTGGCCCTCAAAAAGTGTCACACAACTATAGTGTAGCAGAGTTATTAACTCTAGCAGAGCAGGTATTTGCCAGTCAGGAAAGACAATGGCGCAAGCCTGCAGTAAACCGTAGCTGGTTGCGTTTGATTTTTGTACGTTCTCCACGCAGCACACACGTACACGGAGACCTTAGGACTGACACAGGCAGGCCAAATATAATTAATTGAATTCGCTTTTTTGCAAAGGGAGGGCCCCACTGCGTATATTCAATGAACAAGAAGTTTAATATCTGTGGTGTGGCCCTCAAAAAGTGTCACACAACTATAGTGTAGCAGAGTTATTAACTCTAGCAGAGCAGGTATTTGCCAGTCAGGAAAGACAATGGCGCAAGCCTGCAGTAAACCGTAGCTGGCTGCGTTTGATTTTTGTACGTTCTCCACGCAGCACACACGTACACGGAGACCTTAGGACTGACACAGGCAGGCCAAATATAATTAATTAAATTCGCTTTTTTGCAAAGGGAGGGCCCCACTGCGTATATTCAATGAACAAGAAGTTTAATATCTGTGGTGTGGCCCTCAAAAAGTGTCACACAACTATAGTGTAGCAGATTTATTAACTCTAGCAGAGCAGGTATTTGCCAGTCAGGAAAGACAATGGCGCAAGCCTGCAGTAAACCGTAGCTGGTTGCGTTTGATTTTTGTACGTTCTCCACGCAGCACACACGTACACGGAGACCTTAGGACTGACACAGGCAGGCCAAATATAATTAATTGAATTCGCTTTTTTGCAAAGGGAGGGCCCCACTGCGTATATTCAATGAACAAGAAGTTTAATATCTGTGGTGTGGCCCTCAAAAAGTGTCACACAACTATAGTGTAGCAGAGTTATTAACTCTAGCAGAGCAGGTATTTGCCAGTCAGGAAAGACAATGGTGCAAGCCTGCAGTAAAACGTAGCTGGTTGCGTTTGATTTTTGTACGTTCTCCACGCAGCACACACATACACGGAGACCTTAGGACTGACACAGGCAGGCCAAATATAATTAATTAAATTCGCTTTTTTGCAAAGGGAGGGCCCCACTGCGTATATTCAATGAACAAGAAGTTTAATATCTGTGGTGTGGCCCTCAAAAAGTGTCACACAACTATAGTGTAGCAGAGTTATTAACTCTAGCAGAGCAGGTATTTGCCAGTCAGGAAAGACAATGGCGCAAGCCTGCAGTAAACCGTAGCTGGTTGCGTTTGATTTTTGTACGTTCTCCACGCAGCACACACGTACACGGAGACCTTAGGACTGACACAGGCAGGCCAAATATAATTAATTGAATTCGCTTTTTTGCAAAGGGAGGGCCCCACTGCGTATATTCAATGAACAAGAAGTTTAATATCTGTGGTGTGGCCCTCAAAAAGTGTCACACAACTATAGTGTAGCAGAGTTATTAACTCTAGCAGAGCAGGTATTTGCCAGTCAGGAAAGACAATGGTGCAAGCCTGCAGTAAAACGTAGCTGGTTGCGTTTGATTTTTGTACGTTCTCCACGCAGCACACACGTACACGGAGACCTTAGGACTGACACAGGCAGGCCAAATATAATTTCTTTTCGCTTTTTTGCAAAGGGAAGGACCCACTGCGTATATTCAATGAACAATAACTGTGTTGTGGCCCTGCCTACACAATTCTGTCCCTGTAGTATCAATGGAGGGTGCAATGCTCTGCACAGACAATTTTTAGAAAAAAAAAAATATGCAACACTGCTAACAGCAGCCAGCACAGTACTCCACACAGTTAAATGTGGCCCTAGAAAGGACCGTTGAGGTTCTTGAAGGCTACACTCACTCCTAACACTCTCCCTGCCTAAGCACCACTTCTGTCCCTAATACCGGGTGCAATGCTCTGCACTGCCGACTTTGAGAAAAAAAAACAAAAAAACACTGCTAGCAGCAGCCTGCACACAGGTAGATGTGGCCCTAAGAAGGACCTTTGGGGTTCTTGAAGCCTACACTGACTCCTAACGCTCTCCCTACAGCAGCACCAGCACGATAGTACTTTCCCTCAGCTAACTCACAAGGCATGTGTGGCGAGCCGCGGGAGGGGCCGACTTTTATACTCGGGTGACATCTGATCGCCCCAGCCACTCACAGCAGGGGGGTGGTATAGGGCTTGAACGTCACAGGGGGAAGTTGTAATGCCTTCCCTGTCTTTCAATTGGCCAGAAAAGCGCGCTAACGTCTCAGAGAGGAAACTGAAAGTAACCGGAACACCGCGTGGTGCTCGTTAAGAGTAACGAGCGACTTCCGCCCAGGACACAGAAGGAGCAGGACGTGTCTAACAGAGCTCCTGAAGACACCAACCCCCAAAGACACCGGGGCCCTATAGTGTCCGGAGAAAAAAGGCAGCTGCAAGGGACAAACATCCCCCCTGCTTGCCCGGCGGAAGCCCCCCCCCCAGAGCCACCGGAAAAATACCGGGGGAACCCACCGCATACCCCCAAACGCGGCCCGCAGAAGTAAGGCGCCGGAGAGCGGCCGCGGGAGGAGGAGGACCGCGCTGCTCGCGAACCGCTGGGACCTTACCTCGTCAGAAGAACCCCGGTAAGCGCTACCGAGACCCCGAACCCCGCTCGAGACGCGCCGGGAGGCTCCAGAGCGCCGCGGCCTAAACGACATCCAGGGCCGCGGCCTAGATTTCCGGCCAGGAAGGCCGCGATAGACCCCGGCGGAAACCAGGGAGAAGAGAGGTGACCCCAAAAGGCTGCGGGGAGACGCGGGAGACCACCGGTGGGCCGGGAACCCACCAGGGGATCACCGGAGCGTCAGGACCGGACGGCGGAGGAGGCCGCGATCCTGCCCCCCAGCCGCGGCGACATCCGCCCGACACAGCGAGGCGAGTGAGACATCGGGAGACGTCCGGGCGGTCCGAGGGTCTCCCCCAGGGCAGGGACTCCACCGGAGGCCTCCGGAGGCACTGCGGCCTAGCGGCGCCTGAAGCCACGGCCTAAATTTCCGGCCACAACACCTGCGGCAAGCCCCGCCCACCACAACAGGGAAGGGGAGGAGCGGCGAAGCACAGCCACACAGCACAGACCCACCAGCGCTGCAGAGTGGGCCCCAGGGCAAAACTAGAAAGAAGCCCAGGAGCCTCACATAAAAAAAAAAAAAACAAGCGGCACAGCCCAACAGGGCAATCGCCACAGCGCCACAAACACTGAACAACAAGGCAAATAACCCCCACTTAGACGTGATCCTAAAGAGGGACTTAACAATATAGCAACAGCACAACTTCTGAGCCAGACAGAAAACAGTACACAGCAAAACAGCTGAGCACCTCGGAGGCAGGAGAGTGGGGAGAAAGAGACCAAAAGAAACCCAACAGAAACAAAGCCGTTAACCAAAATACCGAGCACAAGCAAACGGAAATGAATAGATAAATACCAGATGAGAAGTCACATCCACAACAAAGAACCAACAACAAAGCAGCAGCAATCTTGGAAATAGGGAAGGACCCCTCTGTGAACCTAACCCGCAAAATCACCTGACCTTGAGCAGTCAAAATATGGACAAATATCTAAACGACAGAAGTGCGGGCACCTCAACACGAACAACACGTCAGCTCAATACAGACAAAACAACCACAGGAGGACAACAAAAGAATAGACCCGCCAAACACATCAAGGAAAAAGAGAGTAAGACCACACAGCAACCAAGATCCCCTCCAAAGAACACCCCACCTCGCGCCATGGCCTCACCAGACTCTGACCACGAAACAATAGACACCTCCCCCATACAAACCAACGAGCAATCAACAATCAACAGCGTGGAAATGACACAGGCGGCACTAGTGGCACAAGAGGTCTCAAAGTTGCTCCTCCCACTATTCGACAATAGGCTTGAGACACTGCACAAATCTATAAATTCAGCATTATCACAAATCACAGATAACACTCAAAGGCTGACAGAACTAGAAACAAGAACACAGAGTACAGAACAAACCATTACAACTCTAGAAGCCGCGCTACAAAGAAGCCAATCAGAAACAGAAATGCTTCGGGAAAAGATCGACGACCTAGAGAACAGGCACCGTCGCAACAATTTACGTTTCGTGGGAATACCAGAGACGGTAACCAATAATCAGCTTACAGCCTACCTAACCAAAGACCTGCCGCAAGCACTCCAGCTCGACATATCCAAGGACCCCCTAACAATAGAACGAGTCCACAGAATTGGCCCACCAGGAGACGGACACAATAACAGAAATAGACCCTGCCCAGTGATAGCAAAATATATGCACTGGGCAACAAAAGAAATAATTCTGCAAGCCTACAGAAGACGAGGGGAATTAACAATACAGGGGACAAAGATCCTTATGTTCCAGGACTTTTCGGCGGCAGTGTCACAAAAACGTAAGCTATTCACCCCGATCTGTCAAGCCTTGCACGAACGAAACACCCGTTTTCAACTATTATATCCAGCAAAACTCCGAATCCAAGACGGCAATAGATCGTTGGTGTTCAACACGCCGGAGGAAGCAAGAAGGCACCTACAAAGGGAAGGGCTAGGAGAACAGGGATGAAAACGCCGAAGGGAAGGAAACGCACCACAGCTTCTTACTATAACCCTTTTCCAAGTACTGTGGATGTGACGCCTGTTATGCAAAAGAAAAGGCAAAATAGATGCAAAATGTTTATGCGTTTATTGCCATGTTTTTCATGTTTTTTATGTTTTTTGATTTTCTCTTGATCTGTCTGACCTCTAGGAATCAGAACAAAGGGAGGATTGGAGGGCCCCGTGGACACGGCACAACCAACACCCAGTCACGCCCGCGGCTCGCTGGGACCGAGGGAAGTGGCGAGGACAAAAAGGCAAAAACAACGGTGAATAAGACCAACACACGCACACTAATATGCCTATAGATACAGAGACAAACGAATACCAAACACCCACAACGATACAAATATTGTCTTGGAACGTGGACGGACTAAACACACCCATTAAAAGAAAAAAAGTGCTTACGCATCTAAAACGACACAAACCAGATATAGTGTTTTTACAAGAAACACACTGGAAAAAAGAGGGGAAGGGAGAACTAAAAGCACCATGGATAGAAACATGCTACGTAGCCTCACACACATCAGCATCACGAGGGGTGGCCACCCTGATCAGGAGAAACATCCCACACACAATAATACAAAATATAGCTGACCCACAGGGAAGATACTTAATAACAAGAATAACCATGGATGAACAAACATATGCCCTGACAAACATCTACGCCCCTAACACAAACCAATCAACATTTTACACCGCACTAATAGAACAGCTACAACCATACCCAAATGACAGAATAATCATGGGAGGGGACTTTAACGGTACACAAGACGAAACGCTGGACAGAACAGGACCGTCCACCCAGACAATAGCAACCACACACGCACTATTAACCCTAAAAGAACAACTCTGCGTATGTGACCCATGGCGACTCCTCAATCCTACTAACAAGGAGTACACATGCTGCTCTAATGCCCATCACTCATTCTCACGCATTGACTTCTTCCTAATCTCAGACAACATTTTCCAACATCACCATCAATCGGTAATACACCCAATAGCCTTAAGCGATCACGCGCCAATAGCAATAAAACTACAACTGATCACCCCACGAAAGCTGACAAAAACGTGGCGCTTTCCCTCATATTTGTGGGAATCGGAGGACTTCAGATCATACCTGAAGATCAACTGGAACAATTACGTAGATGACAACAGCACACATATAGACAACATAAACCTGTTCTGGCAGGCATCAAAGGCAGTAATGAGAGGCCATATAATAAGCTATCAGTTCCACAGGAGGAAAAAATTTCAAACGGAGTTTGAGGCACTGCATCACTCCCTCCTGACAGCACAAAAAGAGCATATGAACCTCCATAATGATAACTCATACCAAACCTTTATTACAGCAAAACACCTGCTAGACACGTTCGTGCATGCCCACGCACACTGGCAAACCCAGCTGACGAAAAACAAATTCTACAGATGGGGAAATAGGGCAGGACGTTTGTTAGCGAACCTCGCCAAACAAAAACAACCACATAAACCAATACTGACCCTAAGGCAAATTAACGGAGATAACATAGCAACAAAACAGGAGGAGGTGGCTCAAATACTACAAGAATACTTCGAGGATTTATACAGGGCAGAACCAACGAACACACAGGACATAAACAACTTCCTAGACTCCATAAACCTACCAAAACTGACTGAAGAACAAAAGTCACTACTAGACGCCGACATACAGGAAGAAGAGATACGGAGGGTAATAGCGACGGCGGTAGGGGGGAAAACGCCGGCCCCCGATGGATTCTCGGCAGAATATTATAAAATACTAACCACCGACATCGTACCAATAATGACCCAACTTTACAATACAATATACATAAATGGTACACAAACAGAAGACTTTGGGACCTCTAGAACCATTCTACTTCCAAAACCAAACAAAGACATAACGGACCCAAGGTCTTATAGACCAATAGCGTTGTTGAACTGCGATTACAAATTTCTGTCCAAGATCCTAGCCGACAGGCTTCAGCGGATTCTTCCGTCCATACTAGACCCAGCACAGAAAGGCTTCACACAAGGGCGAAGTGCTCTAAAAAACATCAGAGCCGCCATAGCGGCAACGGTCATAGCACAGAACCCCGAAAGCCAGACGATGATGCTGCTGAGCTTAGACGCGGAGAAAGCTTTTGATAAGATGGCCTGGCCATTCTTGAATATGCTACTAGAAAGAAGAGGCTTTGGACAGACCTTTGTAAGTTACATAGACACAACGCACACAAATGCCACCACGACCCTTACAGTTAATGGACTTAATACCCCCAAAATAGATCTATTCAGAGGGGCCAGACAGGGATGCCCACTTTCACCGTTACTGTTTAATCTATCTATAGACCCGTTACTTAGACATCTAACACACACAACATTATACACAGGGGCAATCTGTGGAAGCACAAAGATAAAGACAGAGGCATTCGCGGACGACATCCTTTTGGTGGTAAATAACCCCAGGGAGACACTAACACCTTTAATACGGAATATTGAGAGAATTGGTAAATTATCAGGCTACACCATAAACCTGGACAAAACAGAAGCTTTACTTCTTAGAGGCCCGGCCAAACCTACGTGGGCAGCACAATATCCATTTCGATGGGAAAAAAAAGCTATACAATACCTGGGAATACAAATTACAAGAAATCCTTCCAAACTATATGACGCGAATATAGAACCCCATATCAAAAAATTAGAAATAACTTTGAACACATGGAAAAATTTTACAATCTCCTTCCTGGGGAGGATTAGTCTAATAAAAATGATAGAATTCCCACGCTTACTATATATATTACACACGTTGCCCATACTCTTAAGACTAAAAGATATAAAGAAAATTAACTATTTATACAGGAAATTTATATGGGGGGGGAAAAGACCCCGTATTGCGCTCAAAACACTGCACAAACACAGAGAGAATGGAGGAACCAACCTACCTAACGTCCGAGATTACAACTTAGCAGCACAGGCACGAATCATCCATGACTGGATCTACTCGAAGACATACTTTACAAACAAACCCCTTGAACAGGAAATGGCCGGCCCAGTTAAACTCCAGAACATTTTACACCGCCCATATGCGGAACTCCCAGAAAAAATCAAAAGGAATCCCCTGATACTAATAGCTTGGAAGACGTGGAACAAATTACGTAAAGACAGCCAAACCTCACCATTAATATCACCACACATATCATTAATAGACAACCCCGACTTCCAAAACGGTAAACCCCATAACACTTTCACGGAATGGGAGACCCAGGGAATACACTCAATAGACAAACTATTGCACACAAGAGAAAGACGGATCTTAACATATGACGAAATGAAACAAAAATACCCGGAACTTAGAGTCCCACTATTCTCATACCTACAAGCTAGGCACTACATTACAGAACTCATACCAAAATTCCGAGAAAACGACTGGAAACAGACAGGGGACACATGGACCACTAGGAGAACAGGGCCAAGGGGCATGATCTCCAAGCTGTATAGAACAATACGAAACATGAGAGAGGAAGACGATATTGACCCGGGGGTGGGCAAATGGTCTGTGGACAACCCGGAATTCACACCCTCATTGATAATGAAATCCCTGACCGCAGCACACAGATTCCTGCCATCGGCAAGGTTTCTGGAAATGAGACTGCAGATTGTCCACAGATCATACTTAACCCCAAATAGAGGATTCCACATGGGAATCTACGCCACTTCAAAATGCTTTAAATGCCAGAGACCTCATGCAAATCTATATCACAGCTTGTGGACATGCCCCATAATACAAGCCTTTTGGACACGTATAGGAGAATACACAAAAGCACATCTAACGAACTTCTGCCCACAAGAGCCGATATGGGCAATATTTGGATATCTAGACCCAGAAACATACCACTGCACAAGAGGCGTAAGAAAACTACTACACTTCATAGCAGCAGCAGGACAGAAAGCCATACTGCAAACATGGATTCAGCCAACAGGGCCCCCATTCAGATTGTTCCTAGACAAACTAGCATTCCTGTTCCAAATGGACTGGGCAGAAACATCACTATTCAAGGAAAAAAAGGTACAAGCCTTCTTCGAAACTTGGGAGAGCTTTATCCAACAACTACCACAAAGGGTAAAAGATAAACTGAGGGACTGCTTTAGCTATACCTGCTGGTTCCAGGAACAAATGGCAGCTGGGGAAATACCTGTTTAGGGTGACACATGAGTTGTGCTGTGGACGCGGGAGGCCTCCATAAATTTGAAGATCCTCAACACACAGGTCAGTAGACCAAAAACATAGGTGGTCGTAGTAGATCAAGAGTCTGAGTTAATGTATGTCAATTATGTGTTTTAAAGTTTAGTTTGTTATGTTTTATAGTAATTGAAAGAAAAAGAAAAAAAGCAGGTTAGGACTAACACACACATACAAAGGAAGAAAGATTCTAACAAATATATGACATTACTATTTGTGTAACCTGATCTGTGCAATAAAGACATTTATAAAAAAAAAAAGAGTAACGAGCATCCCGAACACCCTAATATTCGCACGAATATCAAGCTCGGACGAGTACGTTCGCTCATCTCTAATAATGACACAAACACGTTCACGAGAAACCCCCATGATGTCTGCTATTCCTTTAGCTGAAATTGGCCGATTCTCCAGTATGAGGTTGTGCACAGCATCAACGATCTCTGGAACAACAAGCTCTCTCGGTCATCCAGGACGTTCCTCCTCATTGGTGCTGAAGTGGCCCGTTTTAAATTTGACAACCCAGTTCTTAACTGTAGAATATGAAGGGCATTGATCCCCCAATGTCTGCAACATATCACCATGAATATCCTGCGTAGACTTTCTTTGTAGAAACAAGAATTGTATCACTCCTCTGCTCTCATTTGCCGTGAATATCGCCTGAGACTCCGCCATTCTGTTTTCCTGTGTGCCTAGATCACTGTTGCCATGAACTACAAACGCAAAATTTTGAAAACATATATTAGACACATAAGGCTTTCATGTGATGTAACATTCGTTACCATAGAAACAAAAATAGAACACAAAGCCAAAGACTCATATTATATATTTAGTCCCTTTCACATGGGTGTATTTGCACGCACAAAATTTGCATATGCGGTACATAGAGAATGGCATATTTTCCTGCACGCATTTTTCCTCTACATTTCAGTGGCGTGCAAAAAAAATGCAGCTTGCTCTGTTTTCTGGTGCATTTGTTCACCAAAGGTCCCCATAGAAGTCAATAGGGATGCACAAATGCGCGAACAACAGCTAGGGGATGCGTGAAACACTGCGTAGTTGCGCAGCGAAAGGAACAAATCTGGAACTCATTAGACTATTTGGCCATTTCAATCAGTTTGCTGCATGCAAATGAACATGCCTGGCAGGTGGAAAAATTACAGTAAAATATACTGATGCGCTGATCCCACAAATATGCAGAACTCGGACACGCGCAAATATGCATATGTTTGTGTGAAGGGGGCCTTATACACTGCTAATCCAGAACATCTGATAAACTGGCATCTGCCCGACCCTGGCCATAGCAGATTAATGGAACTGCACTACACATCATTTGCATGTTTTTTGTGGGACTTGTAGACAAAAGCTGTATGAAGAATTGCAATACGGTCAAACTGAATTCTTATTTATTTGCAGTACAGGTCAGATTGGAGGGGGGTATGTCTTTCATTTTTGTTTATTTCAGCAAGAACAACGTGACTTCATGAGTCTTCATGATCTAATAAACTTTTGGATGACTTTCCAGAATAAACTGACATGTGTAAAATCATATGTAACGCTGAAAAAATACATCTATCCATCCAGTTTAGCCTATTACCCTCCTCCACCAATGTTGACCCCCCTCCCCAATGTGTACAAATGTGTACATGGGGAATAACAGCATTTATTGCTAATATGATTTGTTTTCATTTCTAATTGTCAGTTTCCTCTAAGCTGGTGGGTGGAGACAAGCTGCTATTATGTCATATATGCACTACACATGGAGAAAACAGCAGATTCTATTTCTTAACTGTTTGTAGCACACACACAATAATATGAAAGACATTTTACAGCAGTACTAAGCAGTGTAGCTGTGAATCTACAACTGGGGTGAACTAGAACTCTTACTAGATGCTGCAGTTGAATGTATGTGTGTGTCTCTATGCCTTAGTTTTCCTCCAGAAGCCTACTTCTCCCACTCTCCCTCCCTTCACTTTTATGGGCTGAGACTATAACCTGATCTGTTTTTATATAAATTTGGGGGAGATTTGTCATACTTTTTTTAATGTAAAAAAACTCACAAAAATCACAAAATTTGACGCAAGCCATGCTTGTGCAAAAATTTTACAACTTTTTGATAGCTACAGCTACAACTCTATACCGCTTTCTCGCAAAAGGAGTGTATCTTGTAGGGGAAAAGCAGCAAGGCCGCCCTGGACCACTACCCCTTCGTCTGTAGCAGTATCAGTGCCCTTGTCTGAGCACCAGCGCTGTAAGCGCCAAATGTATCTCAATCCGCATAATCCGTCCCTCTTGCTCAGTAGCACATTAACCCCTTAACAAACACCCATATGTCTTTTGACGGCAGCTGTTATGGGGCTTTAATCTGCAGCTCTGTCTATTGACGGCAGCTGCAAGAGAAGCCCAGCGTGGGTCAGATGACAGCCAAGCACTTGCTCTAGAATCTGGTCCAGAAAAACGGCAGATCCTCTGTGTTTAACCCTTTACACGCCACAGCCAATTAGTCCTGTGCAAGTAAAACGCTGACAAGGGGGCTCCCTCTGTCGACCAACGGACTCCTGCAATATGACCGCAGGGTCCCAATGGGTTGTTATAGCACCTGGAGGCTTGTATATAGCCTCCGGGTCTGCCAGCTACGGTGGGCTATGAGGCTTAGCCTCCGGCTGACTTCTTAGGCTTTCTAATGCACTACTATACTGATGTATTTGGACAAAAAAAAAATTAAAGTATTAAAAAAAAAGTACAAAAAATTATAAAACAAAAATGTTTGCCCCTTTACTATGTATAAAAATACAAAAAAAGCTTCTCATATGTGGGACTGTAGTATTTGTAAAGACCCAGAAAAAAAGTTAGTATGTTATTTAATCGGTACAGCGCACGGAATTAAGAAAAAAATACATGGCAAAAATAGCTAATTTTGCCTATCTTGCCACAAAACAGATTAGAAAGTGATCAGAATGTCACATGGATCAACAAATGGTACCATTAAAAAGTACGGCTCACTCCAAAAAAACCCTTTCACTATACAATTGGCAAAAGAAGAATCTCAGGGGTCTTTGAATGCAGCGATAAACAAAAAATACAATTTTTTTTTAATGTGGGGGAAAAAGTTGCAAGGAAAAAAAAAACATATCAATTTGGTATTCGTGTAATCGTACCGCATGCAAAATTAATTTAACATAATTCTACTTCACGGTGAATGTTGTAAAAATGAAACCTAAAAAACTAAAGGGGAGATTTCATTTTTATCGTCAATCCCTCTTTAAAAAAATGAATACAAGTTATACAGTACATTATATGTATTGAAAAACGATGCCATTAAAACTCACAACTTGTCCTGCAAAATGCAAGGCCTCATATGGCTATGTCGACGGAAAAATTTAAAAGTTATGGCTCCTGGAATGTGAAGATGAAGCCTTCAGAAGGCTTCGAGCTGCCGTGACAATGGAACCATCACCTCAGGATCTCATCACAAGGGGGCTGTTCAGGAGCCCTAAACTCTGATAGAAGCATTTAAAGAGTTAACAGCTGTGATCAGCAGCAGCGATAATTGTGGTTGTTGCCAGCAGGTGTCAGCTGTGAGAAACAAGCTGGCACCCGCTGTGTATGTAGTACGATCGATTCCTGATCCCGCTCCATACAAACTCCAATGCTAGAGGACACACATGGATGCCCCAAAGTGTAAAGGGATTAAAGGGCCACTTCACTGAAAACGCATTTTTCCATCACTGCCCCCCTCACCTGATTGCTTGTCACATTTCAGAAGTCTCTTCTGTGTATTGCAGTCTGATGCTTATCAGGCACCATCTTGAGAGTGATATTTTTTACTTACGGTTTAAAATCAGTCCCATGATGCATCAGCACAGCATAAAGCTAGGGAATCTACTTTTTCTGCCTGTTGGGGAAAGTTTCATTACCTCTTATAGTCTTCTAAATAAGCCAAAGCCCATAAGTATACAAAAAACTTTTGAACATAATTTTCTCTGGATCAGCACCATTCCAGTAATACCAGGTTTATACTGTGGCTTTTATTTTACTTTTTGTTTTGCTACTTTTTTTTAGTTTTATGTATTTTTGCACATTCAAAGACACCTAACACTTTTTCCTATTAGACTGCCTGTCCACGGGCGTTGCGGTATCCCGCGGCGGATCTCCGCCACCCGGGAGCAGGAGTCTGCAGACGAATCTTCGCGGTCAGCCTATCTGGCAGGCTGACTGTGAAGAATCACGGCAATTCGCAGCATGCTGTGACTTGCCGACCACAAGCGGGGAATCGCTATGATTAGAGATGAGCGAGTACCAAAATGCTCAGGTGCTCGTTAATCGAGTCAAGCTTTTCGTAATATTCGAGAGCACTATTCGAGTAACGAACCCCATTGAAGTCACTGGGGGACTCGAGAATTTTTGGATTGGACCCGCCGAGTGCCGAGCCTTTTTTTTTTTTCTCTCCCTCTTCTTCTCCCTCTCCCTCCCTCCCTCCCTTCCTCCCTCTCTCTCCCTCTCTCTCTTTCTCCCAGCAAGCTACATACTGCTGTGGATGGGCGCACGCTGGCACGTTACAGCAGGAAGTGGAAATACAGGGAGGGGTCGAACTCGGCATGGTACTCGCTTGAGTACCGAACACCATTGAGTATGCATCAAGCTCGGATGAGCATGTTCGCTCAACTCTAGCTATGATTGTCCGCTCATGGACAGGGGGGCTGCGATTTGCATAGCAACGCTATGGAAAGTGTTCCCCACGGCCGGATTATCGCTGCAATGAAAATACGCCCGTGGACAGGCAGCCTAATTGGTGCTATGAATTATTTTTTTATTTTTTTGTTTTGTTTTTTTAATTTTAATGTTACTTTTTAGTATTGTACTGTATTATATTGGCCTATGAGACCCTGCCTCCAGCAGACTCAGAGGCAATCTTTAAAGGGGTTGTCCCGCGAAAGCAAGTGGGGGTATACACTTCTGTATGGCCATATTAATCCACTTTGTAATATAGATCGTGCATTAAATATGAGCCAAACAGAAGTTATTCACTTACCTGCTCCGTTGCTGGCGTCCTCATCTCCATGGTGCCGTCTAATTTTCAGCGTCTAATCGCCGGATTAGACGCGCTTGTGCAGTCCGGTCTTCTTCTTTTCTGAATGGGGCCGCTCGTGCCGGAGAGCGGCTCCTCGTAGCTCCGCCCCGTCACGTGCCGATTCCAGCCAATCAGGAGGCTGGAATCGGCAATGGACCGCACAGAAGCCCTGCAGTCCACCGAGGGTGAAGATCCCGGCGGCCATCTTCACCAGGTAAGTAAGAAGTCACCAGAGCGCGGGGATTCAGGTAAGCACTATCCGGTTTTCTTTTTTAACCCCTGCATCGGGTTTGTCTCGCGCCGAACGGGGGGGCTATTGAAAAGAAAAAAAAAACGTTTCGGCGCGGGACAACCCTTTTCAGCCTCTGGAGAACCCGAAGCTCAATGTTTATGGCCCTCACTCAGCATTTAAACCCCCTCTTGCCCCCTGTTTTAGTATTATTGGCATAGTGGTTATGCTGTAACATGATAGTCACCTCTGACCACTAACAGTAGTTTAAAAGTGGTTTTGGGAGAGAGAGATGTGCCTGGTCCAGTAGTGCTGGCCCCTTCACTTTTTGCCTGGTTTCACTACTGGGGCACATGGTACAGATAACATGATGTTGGTGATGTCAAGAACTAAACCAACTTCCTTCTTTGTCTCTACCTTGAGACAGTCGGTCAGTGCACATTCTGAGCTGCTGTCACTGGCAAACAAACGGTCTGTACTATGTGATCGTGTCTGAACTGTGCCTGAATTGGAGATGCCAGTGCCACTGGGCCTAAACTGGAGGAGGTAAGTTTTTCCCTCGTTGGATAACCCTTTCATGACTCAGTTACCAGTAGGTGTGTGTCAGTCATTTTTGTTGCACAATGTCACTGCTCACCTGCTCCTAGGCTTGCAGTCGGAAATGCTGTCTGTCAAGTGGTGCTCGGCAACCTAGGTCTCTGTAGTGTTTGCACGCACTCCCGCTATTTTCTTAAAGGGCCTATGTAGGATGCTTAAGCAATTCGGCTCATTAGCCATTGTGACAAATCCCCAGATAACATGCATTCCTGGTTCTGAACCTTGCCTTTTTTTGACCATCCTAACTTATGTGTTCCCCGACCTCTGCTCTGTATTTTGGACTCTGCTATTGTCTGACCTGACATTTTGGCTTAGACTTCTTTTACACACCTGTGCTACCTGCCCTGTGTATAGCTTGTTTCCTCACTATGACTCTATTCAAACCTACAGGTACCGTGCCACATAACCGGGACTATCTGTGTGTGGTTTGGGGACCATGCAGCAAAGCCGATATCCCTATTGGAGGAGTTAAGCATGAAAACTGGGGTTCCACAGGTGCTCGACCTCAGAAAACCCAAAGTCAAACCGGTGTGTGGCAAGCTGGATCCACATCATCTGCCTGCCAGTTAGCACTGGGAGTTTGTGTATAGAGAGGAATCATGAGTACATTGGACCCAAGGATGCATGCATATACTGGTGTTGTATATAATGACTTCAGGGTTGTCTAGTAAATGCACAGTAATATATATGAATATACATGGAATGTAGTGTAGAGTGAAGTTGCAAGATGTTGGTTAATTGTTATGATGGGAGGGCAGTGACCAGGCAGAAGCGTCACAAGTTTTTTGCATGACACAATAAAACTTTCTAATATTGTAAATTGTCGACAACCACAACGCCCGCTCAATGCATAACAACAGAACCTAATGCCCACAAGATCATTAGGCTAGGGCCGTGAGAGGGTCATTGCCATTTCTCCTGGTTAGCTACCCTCCATTACTCCCATGGCTTCCTGTGCCCCAGGGATGCACTATCATTACTCTTTTGGAGTAATGATCACCATGCCCTCCTTTCTGAGCCTGCGTCTCCCACCACACCAATCTGCTGCTGGTCTGCTGTGCCATCTCTCACAAGTCGAGACATCTCAGCTGACATCACCTGCTGTTTTCAACGGACATGGCACTCCTTTGCTCCCATGCACTGGTGCTCTACATGCTGGGCCGCCCAATCATCAGCGGCTATTCTCATGACCCTGGACCTATGGTGTGGTCTCCAGTTGCAGTGATTTCTTCTCTCTTCCTGGGTTCCATGGTCCCTGCTGCTCTCACTAACAACTTAGTAAAATAATATGTGAGGCTGATAAAATACTTGTCTGTCCAGTTCAGCTTATTATCCTGCATTGTTGATCCAGAGGAATGCAAAAAGTTCCATGAGCTAGAAGCCAATTTTCCTCCTATTAAGAAAAACTTCCTTCCCCACTCTAATCTGGCAGTTGGAATAATCCCTGGGTCAGTGACCCTTCTGAAGTAATTGGTGACTATAACCTGATGCGCCCGTGTGACCGAGCCCTTACTGCAGGAAGAAGACGGCCGTACCTCAAGATGGACGACTCCCCGCAGCGCTGAAGAAAAAACACATCACTGGCAATGAAGCCGGCCACATGTTCTTTCTTCCAGCACTGCAGAGAGACGTCCGTCCTGAAGTGCATCCGTCTTCTACCTGCTGTAACACGGGCGCCGATGCGGCCGTGTGACTAAGCCCTCAGTAGATTAGCCATTCCCATGTGCTCGGGTAGAGAGCTACATAGTCTCACTACTCTTACGGTAAAGAACCCCCTTCTATGTTGGTGTACAATCCTTCTTTCCTCTAGATGTAGAGGATGGCCCCTTGGTACACTTACAGTCCTGGATATAAATAGATGATGTTAGAGATCTCTGTATTGTCCCCTGATATATTTATACATAGTTATTAGGTCACCCCTCAGCCGTCTTTTTTTTAAACAAAATAATCCCAATTTTGATAACCTCTCTGTGTATTGTAGTCCACCCATTCCATTTATCACTTTAGTTTGCCCGCCTTTGAACCTGCTCAAGCTCTGATATGTCCTTCTTGCGTACCGGTGCCGAAAACTGTACACAATATGTGTCGGCTGACCATTAACCAGTCTTAGGAGAAGAAGGCAGAGGACTATTAAGGTTTTTTTTTTTTTTATTGGAAAATATGGAGAAAGTTTTGGCAAGGGGAAACTTTTTTCCCCACTGGATTAGGAAGGTGGGGAGAGATTTGGTGCTCGGTGTTATCATGCAATCGTCATCGCTGTCACTTATCAGCACTGAAGATCGGCACGGATTAGGCATCAACCGCTTCTGTATCAGAAGTCCTGTGAACACATAACAATAGAGAGAAGTGAGCAATGTACTATGTTCAATACCAGAATTCTGGGTTGTATCTATAAAACTTGGCAAATTACTCCTTACTTTTGCAAATTGATGTTTCCTTGCTTGTAGAATCATCATCAGAAATCGCAATAAGATTGTTGAAACATCACAAGTTTTATTAACTGGATTAAATCATTGATATCAGTAGATGAGAGAAGGTGAAATAATCCAGAGCCCGGGAACCAGCCGGATCTTATATGATAATAGACGCTGATGGATCTGAGCTCAGCGCCTGTAGATGTCATTGCTGGATGATGGTTTAGGTGGATTTGTAGCTGAAAAAAAAGGCAAAAATGGATGTATTAGATAAATAATAGCAGTAATCAAAAGAAAGCAAATGGTAAAAGACATCTTATCTACCAGGAGAATTGAGACCTGACTTCAGATGTCAGTGATTCGGGGAGCAAAACCACTAAACCCGGATTATGCTGCTATTGTCTTAAATCCAGATATTGTAAAGGCATACAGGAGCGTAATAGAGACCTTATTATATAGGAGATCAGTACCTGGTTCGCTGGGTCTTATCTTGGCTAGGAAACCTCCTTCCTGCTCTTGATCTGGAGGTTTTGGTTTCTTATTTGGATGAGACTAGAAGAAAGAAACAAGATAAGAAACTGAACTGTAAAATGTTTTCCAAGCAGCCCAATAAATATATTCTAAAGATCAATACTTAGTAACCAGTAATAAACACCTATTAGCCACTCATAGGCAAAATGAAATGTTTTAATTTCACTTTCTGTGTGAGAGAAGCTATAAGAGTTACTTAGCACTACCCCAGTCATATGTATCAGGTTGGGTGGGAGAAAAACCTGATACATATGAGACATGAGATATTAACATGTGGATGAGGAAGTTTACATAGCGAACCATTAAATATTATTCTCATTATCAAATTAATGTAATTTTTGCAATTGTCCTTCATACCTTCTATATTAGTTCCACTTGGTCATCAAGATCTCTGCTTGCTGTCATACAGGATCTTCCAAAAAAAGACAAAACGCGTCCTTGATGGTATTCTATAAAGAGTGATAATTAGAATGAATTATAAATGACATATAACATATCTATTTTGCATATTTAGGCCGCCTGCAGGCGGTGGGTCGGATCCGGCTGCGAGGATTCTTGCCGCGGGACCCGAACCGAGCGCCTGCAGAGAGCGGCGCGTACTCGCCCTCGGCTCCGGCTGTTTGATGTGCCGGCTTGCCGGGCAGCCGGCGCATGCGCAGAGCAGAGCCGGCGGCCGGGCAGTGATGTTAATAGAGCATGCCGCAATTTGTTTGCCGTGCGAGATTTCGCTCAGCCAAATCGCGGCCATCTACATAGGATTGCGTTTGTTAACGCAATCCTATGGCAGCTTTCAGCGGCGGATATTCCGCAAGAAATCCCGCCGCGGAATTTCCGCTCATGTGCAGGCGCCCTTACTAGATGAATACATTGAATGGGATTATTTTAAGATAAACAATGATATTTAAGACAGAATAAACTAAGAAAATGATCATAAAGCTTCCAGTGCTGGTCAGTGCCGGGCCAGGAGAGACAGCCTGTGATTATCCAGGTAACCACATGTCATTGGAAACTCTCCTGTAAACCTCCTTTGTGTATGATGTTACTCTACAATTTAATTATGAATAGCATATATACTTACATTTGGTAGGGCGCTTGCGTTTTATGGAACAGCCAGCAGTGAGTCTCATCCTGGTTTTTAGCTGGTTTGTTCCAGATACTGATCTTCTAGTTGGACCGCAGTTCTCTCTGGAATATTTAATTGGTCAAGTAATCGTGATACTCCTGCACTGGTGGTAGCTCCGGATGGATACGGGAGAATCTTTCTGCATAGAATATCCACAGGTGTTCATGGTTATCCTCTAGGATTCCATCAAGGAGCCAGCAGGCTGCATGACACATTTCATGTGCTAAAGTGTCTCTCAAACGGTCTAAAGATAATAGTATACACAGTAATAAGAACACAATGTATCACAAGTATCATTAATGTAAACTCCAAAGCAGCTCCCTAATGGGTAGAGCGATTGTGGAACTTACCAGCAGAGTTACAGATGTTCTCATTTAGCTCAATCACAGAATAACAGATCCCTTTGTCATAAACATTACAACATGCTCCTGCTTCTGCCACCATACTTGCAATCCAGGTCCCAAGTACGGAATTTGAAAGCTAAAGAAGCAGGTGAAAAAAAAAACATTAAACCTTCATTTCCATCACCACAGAGCTAAATGCAATCACATCACCCCAGAGAGCCCAAACACCTATGTTGTGACTTGTTTCCTATCTGTTATTTCCAGCCATTCAAAACTGAAGCTACATGATCACTTAATAGTTTTAATTCCAGTAGTGATTAAAGTTAATTTTAAAAACCTTTTTCATCCCCAAATTATGACCATAAAGTTAAAACTTAACAATCTCATTAAGGGGCCTAGCTATAGGGTGCAGAGGAGGTAGCAGGCCCAACCTGGCCCTGGTGCCTAAGAGGGCAGAACACCATTCTGCCACATCAGACGACACCAGGGTTATAACTGGCACATGCTAGGTGAGAGACTCTAATACAGATTTTGCATTAGGGCTCCAGAGCTCCAAGTTCTACATCCGACCACACTTGAAGTTGATTTGGAGCCACCAATTGCTGCTAGGGATAAATCCATAAATCTCACAAATTATGACTAGAGTTAAAAATAAGACGATGGACAGCAAGATGTGTAATCCATAGACTAAATACTGTATAATGTACCTTGTTCTCAAACACAGTTTGATTGTAAAGATTGAATAGTCGCTGTGCTAGCTCCTGTTTGGTCCCCTGGAAGTTTGTGACATATGGGGATGTCGCTGCGGTAATTTCATGAAGAAAGCAGTCCTTGATGTTACAAGTAGGTCTGCTGGAAAGAATAAGAAATCATGTATCAATCAGTCCTTGTTCATTTCAAAAATAAATCACAAATAAGGGACAATTAGATTAAGAGGTGGACCTGCCGTAGGGGTAATATCGGAAAGAGGTAGAGCTGCTCTAGGGGCAATATCAGTAAAAGGTGGACCTACCATAGGGGCATGAAGCAGCAGAAATAGGTACGGACAGGTGGAGGCAGGAAAGTGTACCTTCCTCAAAACTAATTGCAGGAACATGAAACTTCAAATAACTTACCTTTCTTCTGAGCTGGGTTCATCTCCATGTTCAAATATTTCATTATCTGCATAGAAATATAAAGTAGTGAAAATCTCCCATTATGATACAATTAGTACAGAAAGGTTTATATTAACGAGAGCTTACGATTCAGGAAGACAAATGTATTATAGTGTGCACAGCTAATAATGTCTATTGGAAGGGCAGCTACCTACAAGACTCCTCAATAACAGGTTATCTGCCAGTATGATGGACCAGTGTATGAGGTTATTAATGGAAAGCTGTAATACTGATGAGCGGGTGGATGCACTTGTACCCATCAGTGTCTATATGGGGACTGAAATCTCACACATGTACGGTGCATACCAGCATTAGAAGTATTGTCAGGTCTATGTGTAGTTCTATCCTAACCAGGGAAACTTTTTGACACTGCAGTGAAATTTGCCTCATCAAAACCCTAGAAGAACATTTTAGCTTTTCTCCATTTGGACACCCTAAAGATGATCTAATATTAGATGTGCCTTAGTGACTAACTCCATGTTATGTTCCAAGCAAAAAAAATAATTAATTATGCCTGGATTTAGTACAAGAATCACCATGGGAAGATAATATTTTGAGCTCATATTGGTGTCCGATACAGTTCAAAATATATAAATCCTAATTGATCTTTTATTGAAGTTATCTCTAAAGATCCAGAAAACAGTTTTTGGAACTGACCAGTGATATGAGTTGTTGGTATTCTGGTGCAATCATCATCATCATCGGTGTCACTAATCGCAATGGGAGATGTGCACTGCTTGCCATCGACTGCTTCTATATCAGAAGTCTTGAGTCCTGTGAGTAACACATAAGAGTAGAAAGGAGTGAGCAATGTACTATATCCAATACCAGAAACCTGGGATGTAGCTATAAAACTTGGCTAATTACTCCTTACTTTTGCGAATTGACTCCTTGCTTGTAAAATCATCCTCATCATCAGAAATAACAATGACTTGGTTGGTTCTGTGAAAACAAATATACATACATCAGTGGATAAAGTGTAATAGTGAAGCCTCACAAGTCTTATTATCTGGGTGAAATCATTGATGAAGATGAAGGTGAAGTAATCCAGAACCCGGGGACCAGCAGGACCTTATATGATGATATATACTGATGGACCTGAGCTCAGCGCCTGTAGATGTCATTTATCTCACCTGTCATTGCTACATGATGGAATAGGTGAATCTGTGTATGATAAAGAGGAAAAAACGATTGTATTAGCTAAATAATGGCATAAATCAAAAAAAGCTAATTGTTTTAAGACACATCTTATCTACGAGGACAATTTGGACCTGACTTCAGATGTCAGTGATCCGGGGAGCGAAACTACTAAACACGGATTATGCTGCTATTGTTTTACATCAAGATATTGTAAAGACATACAGCAGCGTAATAGAGACCTTATTATATAGGAGATCGGTACCTGGTTTTCTTGGTGTAACCGTGCTTTGGAAACCGCTTTCCTGGTCTTTATTTGAAAGCTTCCGTTTCTTACTGGGAGGAGACTAGAAGACAAGAAGAAGATGATAAAGAAGATGAGGCGTTTAACATTAAAACTAGTATTAACCAACTATTTGCAACTAATAAAATGTCATGTTTTGACCTTGTTTTCCCTGTAATAGGAGCTGTAAGGGTGGGTTCACACAGGGCGGATTCCCGTCGAAAAACTGCGAGATTTCCGTTGGGAGAACCGCCGCGGTGTAGAAAAGGAAAACTCCTTTAATTTAAGTAATATCTATGGAGCATGTGCTACATTGTTGCACAGTTTATGACAAAAAAACAGGGACAAGCTTTACATAAATCTCTCTGCATATTGTGATTGAATTATTAAATACTCCACAAATACAGCGGCACCACAATAGATGACCCCACCAGGGGAGAGCAGCAGAACTTCACACTATGTTGCACGCTCTGTGTAAAGATCCGGACAGCAGGATCCAAAAATATCAGTCCATATATTGTATGACAGAGCAGCAGTATCAGGGGGTTAGTTATGCATATACTCACAAGAGGATCATAAGACCAGAAGTGCTTTAATTAAAAAAATGCGTTCCACAGCACTGCAACATTTCGACCGTTCTCTGGTCTTCTGATTGAACTATTACATACATAAGGACTAACTACTTCTAGATTTTTCATGCAATGTATCGGCTTCTCTAAATGTAGTATTAGCAAAAATGTAGTATCATTGCAAAAAATAAAGGATAATGCAAATCTAAAAAAAACCTTTCCCTGTATTTGTAATAAAAAATATCAAAATAAAAACGCCTAAAAACATATTTGGTATTGCAGCATCAATAACAGTCTGATTCATCAAAGTAATGCATTATTCATCCCGAACGGGGAATGTTATAAAAAATTTTAAAAAATTACACAACACCAGAATTACATTTTTTGGTCACTCTGTCTCTAAGAGAAGATGAAATAAAAAGCGATCAAAAAGTTATATGCACTTCAAAATGGTACCAGTCCATCTCACAAAAAAGAGCCCTCATACAGTTATATCAATAGAAAACTATAAAAGTTATGGCAATGAGAATGTGGCAAAAGTAGTATAGCAAAAAACCCCAAAACTATATAGATTTCTTATCGTCAAAATCATACTGACACAAAGAATAAAGTTATCATGTGATTTTTGCTGCAAAACAAGACCCATCTGAAAAATGATGGAATTGCATTTTTTATTGCATTTCACACTTTTTAGAATTTTTAAAAACGTTTTGCGGTTTATTATGTGGTACATTAAATGGTAGAATTGAAAAATACAAAAACGTATCCTGCAAAAAACAACTACTACTTCAATGGGAAAATATGAGTTATGATGTTTTGAAAGTGGGGAAGAAAAAACCAAAATGAACCTGGATAAGACTAAAGAGAAGTGACGGCTCACCTGATGGAAATCTTCATCCCCGCTACTGTCGTCTGCGTCAGACCATACAAGATATCTTGGACGCTTTGTCGCCATCTCTGTAGACATATAAGAGCGCGATCCTCTCTATAGAACTCCTTCAACAACCCTCAATGGAATTATCCGTTACAGGGCATTTTGAACTTCCCGATCTATTGTGACATCAAACTAGTAACATCACAAGTTGTGTGACAGTTACGTTTTGTGACATCATTAGTCATGTAACATTGATATTGTAATGTCATTGGTCAAATGGTGAGCAATGTATACTACCAATACAAGCTACTATTGTGCTTTAGCACTATTCTTGTAATTAATAGACATCACACCATCTATTACATGTATATACATATAGATTACAATCTTTTGTAGATTTTGTCTTGTTTCCTTATATTTATATATTTCTAGTGATTTATTCCATTGTTTTAATTTTAAGCTTATTTGAATAAATTAATGTTTTATATGTATTTTATTTTTAACAAATATTCCAGTTTTTATTGTACTGAGGCATTAGTTTCCAATGCATTCATTCACACTGGCAAATATACGGCCCGTAAAAACGTCTCACTGTAAAAAGTGGAACATACATGACCGAAATACGGGCCGACGAGTATACGGTTGGTAAAAAGATAGTTCTGGTTCTATCTTTTGACTGGTATACAGCAACGTCTCCCATAAGCTCCTATGGGAGTTGAAGAAAAAAAGGCAGGGGGGGGGGCATTTTAGCAGCGTCCAATGCTGCGAAAAGCTTACAAGTGCCTCTATTTGGGCAATTGAAGGCAATCCGAGGATTTATAAGGAGCGAGGGTTTTCTGAGGTGCAACGTTTTTTTTCGCTTAAAACGTCGCACCCAGTTGTGTGACTGATCAGGAAAACGCTAATTATCTCTGGCTATGATCGCAGAAAAATGTCCATTCATGCGAATATACGGCGAGAACAAGAAAATGTAAAAATGCATACGCTTGTGTGAAAGGGCTCTCACTGTGAATGGAAGCTAATGGCTGGAACGATCTTGACTTAGGTTGGACCATTCTCACAATGGATTCACAAAAGAAGGAAGCTAAACTCATCTGCTTTAGGCCTCTTTCCCACCAGCGTAGGCGTTTTTATGTTCACCGACCAGCTCCGTAAAAACACGTGGAAAGGGCGCACAAACCTAACATTTGTGCGCCCGTTAAGATGGCACAGGCCCGACACATATCCGGTTGCCTCCCCTTCCATCCCGCTTGCCGGCTCACCTCCTCTCTCCTTTCCTCCGCCTGTTTCCAATGGAAGTGGGCGGGATGGGGCGGAGCTAAGCAACCATCCTTTTCCGCTCCTTGTCTGCAGCCAGCAATAGAAGGGGGCAGAGCTTAGCTCTGCATTTGCCTTTTTTGTAAAAAAAAAAAATTTAAATCTCACATATTTGGTACCATATCTTTAATTACCTGTACACTAAATTAAACATACTATTTACCCTGCAAGGCAAAAAAAAAGAAATCAAAACCCTAAAAAACAGGTAAAATGCTTATATTGTTCTTTTTGCCTTCCAAAAACGCAATAAAAGTGATCAAAAAAGCCGTGTGTATCCCTAATTGGTACAAATAAAAACTAAAGCTCATCTCGGAAAAAACAAGCTCTCACGGAGCATTAAAGTTATTTAACCCCTTAACGACGGCCCCATCGGGAAACTACGTCCTCAGAAAGTGGGCTTCAATCCTAGAAGACGTAGTTTTATGCATCCTCTTTGGATTGATGCCCACTTGCCTGTGGACGTGACAGCTCCATGCTGTCGGTGCCCACAGGTAGCCGACAGCATGGAGCTGTCATCCCAGGATGCGGGCAGTCCCCCCCGGCATTGCGATCGGCGCTATCCAATGGATAGCGGCGATCGCGAAAAAGTTTAAAAAGTTTTTAAAAAGTGTCCGTTTCACCTCCCCTCATGGATCCATGAGGGGAGGTGAAAATACTCACCCCTGGTCCTCAGCGGTGTCCCGAAGTCCCCCTCTGCGCATGCGCACCCGATGATTGACATCGGGCGCATGCACAGAGGGGCTCGAGCCCCGGAAAAAATTCCTCTGCTACTGGCTGCCATGTGTAGCCAGGAGCAGAGGGATGTCACTGCAGAGATGATCACTGTTATCCAATGGATGACAGTGATCATGTAAAGTAAAAAAAAAAGTGTAAAAAAGTTTAAAAAAGTGTAAAAAGTAAAAGAAAAAAGTTTAAAAAAGTAAAAAAAAAGTTACAAAATCTTACGTCTCATCACCCCCCACAGATCATATCCGTGAGGGAGGATGAAATGACGTACCTAAGGCCTGCGGATTTATCCGCGGACCTTACCCCAGGTCCTGCGCACGTCGCCAAAGTGGCGGACGCATGCGCAAAAGCTGCGGATTGCCAGCGTAATTTAAAATCTCCCTGCTCCTGGCTACAAAATTTAGCCGAGAGCCTGGAGATTTCACGGGGGGCCGCGGTGAGCGGTTTCTGGTCACGTGTTCGCCGTTATCCAATGGATAATGGCGATCACGTAAAAGTAAAAAAAAAGTTGAAGGTTTATCTCCCCTCACTGATGCGATCGGTGAGAGGAGATGAAACTTTTTACCGGAGGCCTCCGTATTTGCACCCTGACGCGATCCTCATCCGTGAACTTTCCCGGATTCTGCACATGCAACCGCCGGCAAAATACCGGACACATGTGCAGGGGTCGGAGAGCACAGGAAATTTAAAATCTCCTTGCTCCCAGCGACCAACGGTCGCCGAGAGCCTGGAGCAGTGACGGGTGGCCTCGTTGAGCGGTCCCCGGTCACGTGATAAAAAGGTAGCGATCTACCTTAGGTCGGTCTCACATGACCGGAAAGAATTACGGATTCTGCATGCATCTGATCCACGGTATTATGCAGATCAATTGCATTGGATTACACAATTCCGCTCACATCAGTGGGTTGGAATTGTGTAATCCACTCGCAGAAAAGAGAACGCAGCATGTTCTATTTTACTGTGGATATCCGCAACATAGAGCCCATTGTGCTCCGTGGTCGCGGATATACCCGCTGCCCATACGCAACTCACCTGTGTGAGTAGGCAGTTATGCGCAGTACATTACACGGCCGTGCGCAGGGTCACGGCCGGCTCACAGCTGGGATCTGCTGCGGGCCTCCGCAAGCGGATTCCACCTACGGCCGTGTGAGCCCGGTGTTATTTAGACCGCTACCTGTAATACGTAATTTACAAGAAGCCCCGGGAACGCTCGCCTTCCTGCAGTTCCAGGAGCAGCTTGTTGAGCCTCTTCTGTGCGAGACCGCCGCACCTAAACAAGATTACGGAGACTCACAGAGCGCCATTTTTTACACCCCATACCCGCTATTGAGGTCACGAAATACCCTCAAAAAGCATGAGAGGAGGGGGGATACCCGGTTTTATTGCCCATCCCAACCAGCCTCCGTAGTTACCCCTGTCTTCGGAAATACTACACAGTTCACATTATTACTTTTATCTAAGATTTGGGGAACGCCAAAAAGGGCGCGTAGGGAGGGGGATATTTTTAGGGAGTCAGTTTTTATTCCGTACAAATGAGCAATGGGGTCTGGAATGTATTCAGTTGTGCCCAGAAATCCAACAGGTGTTCCCTCCATTATAGGCCTAACCATGTGTCCTATAAGTGGATTAGGGCCACAACGGGAATGTTTTTGAACACGGGACAAATGGGGGGATCCATTTTGGGGTGAACGTCTATGTACACTGTACAGAAAAAATGTTTTTAAATTGACAATATTGCCAAAAAAATGAAAATGGTTATTTTTTCCTTCTGCTTTGCTTAGATTCACTCAAATACTGTGGGGTCAAAATACGCAGTACACCCCTAGATGAATTCGTTAAGGGGTCTGGTTATTAAAATGGGGTAATTTGTGGGGGTTCTTTATCGCTTTAGACGCTCAATGGCTCTATAAGTGGGCAATGGGGCCTGGAATTTATTCCGTTATACCCTGAAATCCAACGGCTGCTCCTTCCATTATAGGCCTAGCCATGTGTCCTTTGAGTAGATTAGGGCCACAAGGGGTATGGTTCTGAACACGGGACAAACAGGCGTATCCATTTTGGGGTGAAAGTCTTCATTCCTATTTGTGCTGTACAAAAAAAACTGTTTTTAAATTGATACAACTGCCAAATAAATGAAAATTGTAATTTTTTTCCTACTGCTTTGCTTAGATTTATTCAAAAATTGTAGGGCAAAAATACACAGTACACCCCTAGATAAATTCGTTAAGAGGTCTAGTTTTCAAAATGGGATCATTTGTTGGGGTTATCTGTCGTTTTGGCTGCTCAAGGGCTCTACAAGTGTGCAGTGGGGCCTAA
The DNA here is from genome assembly GCF_035609145.1 of Eleutherodactylus coqui. Taxonomy (NCBI): domain Eukaryota; kingdom Metazoa; phylum Chordata; class Amphibia; order Anura; family Eleutherodactylidae; genus Eleutherodactylus; species Eleutherodactylus coqui. The sequence continues at coordinate 380,754,981 of NC_089837.1, read as the reverse complement.
ATCACCTTCATGCTAAATTTCAGTTCTGAAAGCCACCGATTACTCCTTTCATTTTGGGCCCCGTTGTGCATCCAGACAAAAGATTAGGGCAACAATGGGTATGTCTCTGAACACGGGAGAAACAGGGGTATCCATTTTGGGGTGCAAGTCTTCATTTATGTGTGTGCTGTACAAAAAAAGCAGTTTTTAAAATGATTGAATTGGCAAAAAAACGAAAATCACATTTTCCCCCCCTTTGCTTTGCTTGAATTCATTCAAAAACGGTGGGGTCAAAATGGTCAGTACGCCCCTAGATAAATTCGTTAAGGGGTCTAGTTTTCAAAATGGGGTCACTTGTGGGGGTTCTTTTTGGTTTTGGCCGCTCAAGAGCTCTGCAAAAGTGCTATGGGGCCTAAAACGCCTTCAAGGAAAATTTATATTCTGAAAACCACCGACTACTCCTTTCATTTTGGGCCCCGTTGTGCATCCAGACAAAAGATTAGGGCCACAATGGGTATGTCTCTGAACACGGGACAAACAGGGGTATCTATTTTGGGGTGCAAGGCTTCATTCATGTGTGTGCTGTACAAAAAAAGCAGTTTTTAAAATGACAGAATTGACAAAAATACGAAAATCTCAATTTTTTCCTTTTGCTTTGCTAGAATTTATTCAAAAACTGTGGGGTCAAAATAGGTAGTACACCCCTAGATAGATTCGTTAACGGGTCTAGTTTTCAAAATGGGGTAACTTGTGGGGGTTCTCTATGGTTTTGGCCGCTCAAGAGCTCTACAAAAGTGCTATGGGGTCTAAAACGCCTTCAAGCAAAATTTCAGTTCTGAAAGACACCGACTACTCCTTTCATTTTAGGCCCCGTTGTGCATCCAGACATAAGATTAGGGCCACAATGGGTATGTTTCTGAACACGGGAGAAACGGGGGTATCCATTTTGAGGTGTAAATCCTCATTTTCGTGGGCACTATAGGAAAAAATATATCTTTAAAATTACATATTTGCAAAAATATGAAATTTTAATTTTTCTCCTCTAAATTTAATTAATTCCTGAAAAAAAACGGTGGGGTCAAAATACTCATGACACCCCTCAGTGGATACATTAAGGGGTGTAGTTTTTAAAATGGGGTCATTTAGGGGGGTATCTATTATTCTGACACTCATGAGCCTTTGCAAACTTGGCTTGGTGCAGGAAAACAAAGTGTTCCTCAAAATGCTGAAAAGTAATGTTAAATTTGTACGTCATCTAAATGGTTAAAAAAAACAAAAGTTTTTCAAATATGCATTCAGAATAAAGTAAACAGATGGAAATATATATCTTATCAAAAATTTGTACAGTATGTTTGGACATTAGAGATGAGCGAACGTACTCGTCCGAGCTTGATATTCGTGCGAATATTACGGTGTTCGGGATGCTCGTTACTCGTAACGAGTACCACGCGGTGTTCTGGTTACTTTTACTTTCCTCTCTGAGACGTTAGCGCGCTTTTCTGGCCAATTGAAAGACAGGGAAGGCATTACAACTTCCCCCTGTGACGTTCAAGCCCTATACCACCCCCCTGCTGTGAGTGGCTGGGGCGATCAGATGTCACCCGAGTATAAAAGTCGGCCGCTCCCGTGGCTCGCCACACATGCCTTGTGAGTTAGCTGAGGGAAAGTACTATCGTGCTGGTGCTGCTGTAGGGAGAGCGTTAGGAGTCAGTGTAGGCTTCAAGAACCCCAAAGGTCCTTCTTAGGGCCACATCTACATGTGTGCAGGCTGCTGCTAGCAGTGTTTTTTTTTTTTCTCAAAATCGGCAGTGCAGAGCATTGCACTCGGTATTAGGGACAGAAGTGGTGCTTAGGCAGGGAGAGTGTTAGGAGTGAGTGTAGCCTTCAAGAACCTCAACGGTCCTTTCTAGGGCCAAATTTAACCGTGTGCAGTACTGTGCTGGCTGCTGTTAGCAGTGTTGCATTTTTTTTTCTTTCTAAAAATCGTCTGTGCAGAGCATTGCACCCTCCATTGATACTACAGGGACAGAATTGTGTAGGCAGGGCCACAACACAGTTATTGTTCATTGAATATACGCAGTGGGGCCCTCCCTTTGCAAAAAAGCGAATTCAATTAATTATATTTGGCCTGCCTGTGTCAGTCCTAAGGTCTCCGTGTACGTGTGTGCTGCGTGGAGAACGTACAAAAATCAAACGCAACCAGCTACGGTTTACTGCAGGCTTGCGCCATTGTCTTTCCTGACTGGCAAATACCTGCTCTGCTAGAGTTAATAACTCTGCTACACTATAGTTGTGTGACACTTTTTGAGGGCCACACCACAGATATTAAACTTCTTGTTCATTGAATATACGCAGTGGGTCCTTCCCTTTGCAAAAAGGCGAAAACATTATATTTGGCCTGCAGGCTTGCGCCAATTTATTTCCTGCCTGGGAAATCAAATCACTGGTAATACAGCATGCTGAGGGGTAGGGGTAAGCCTAGAGGACGTGGACGTGGACGTGGCCGAGGACGCGTAGGCCCAAGTGAGGGTGTGGGCACAGGCCGAGCTCCTGATCCAGGTGTGTCGCAGCCGACTGCTGCGCGATTAGGAGAGAGGCACGTTTCTGGCGTCCCCACATTCATCGCCCAATTAATGGGTCCACGCGGGAGACCTTTATTAGAAAATGAGCAGTGTGAGCAGGTCCTGTCCTGGATGGCAGAAAGTGCTTCGAGCAACCTATCGTCCAGCCACAGTTCTGCGCCGTCCACTGCTGCAAATCCGAATCCTCTGTCTGCTGCTCCTCCTTCCTCCCAGCCTCCTCACTCCACTACAATGACACATGCTCAGGAGCGGGAACACTCCCAGGAACTGTTCTCGGGCCCCTGCTCAGATTGGGCAGCAGTGGTTCCTCTCCCACCAGAGGAGTTTATCGTCACTGATGCCCAACCATTCGAAAGTTCCCGGGGTCCGGGGGAAGAGGCTGGGGACTTCCGCCAACTGTCTCAAGAACTTTCTGTGGGTGAGGAGGACGATGACGATGAGACACAGTTGTCTTGCAGTGAGGTAGTAGTAAGGGCAGTAAGTCCGAGGGAGCAGCGCACAGAGGATTCGGAGGAAGAGCAGCAGGACGATGAGGTGACTGACCCCACCTGGTGTGCAACGCCTACACAGGACAGGTCTTCAGAGGGGGAGGCACGGGCAGCAGCAGGGCAGGTTGCAAGAGGCAGTGCGGTGGCCAGGGGTAGAGGCAGGGCCAGACCGAATAATCCACCAAGTGTTTCCCAAAGCGCACCCTCGCGCCATGCCACCCTGCAGAGGCCAAGGTGCTCTAAGGTCTGGCAGTTTTTCACAGAGACGCCTGACGACCGACGGACAGTGGTGTGCAACCTTTGTCGCGCCAAGATCAGCCGGGGAGCCACCACCAACAGCCTCACCACCACCAACATGCGCAGACATATGATGGCCAAGCACCCCACAAGGTGGGACGAAGGCCGTTCACCGCCTCCGGTTTGCACCGCTGCCTCTCCCCCTGTGCCCCAACCTGCCACTGAGATCCAACCCCCCTCTCAGGACACCGGCACTACCGTCTCATGGCCTGCACCCACACCCTCACCTCCGCTGTCCTCGGCCCCATCCACCAATGTCTCGCACCGCACAGTCCAGCCGTCGCTAGCGCAAGTGTTGGAGCGCAAGCGCAAGTACGCCACCACGCACCCGCACGCTCAAGCGTTAACCGTCCACATAGCCAAATTTATCAGCCCTGAGATGCTGCTGTATAGGGTTGTGGAAACGGAATCCTTCAAAGCTATGATGGCGGCGGCGGCCCCGCGCTACTCAGTTCCCAGTCGCCACTACTTTTCCCGATGTGCCGTCCCAGCCCTGCACGACCACGTCTCCCGCAACATTGTACGCGCCCTCACCAATGCGGTTAGTGGCAAGGTCCACTTAACTACGGACACGTGGACAAGCACAGGCGGGCAGGGCCACTACATCTCCCTGACGGCACATTGGGTGAATTTAGTGGAGGCTGGGACAGAGTCAGAGCCTGGGACGGTTCACGTCCTACCCACCCCCAGAATTGCGGGCCCCAGCTCGGTGGTGGTATGTTCGGCGGTGTATGCTTCTTCCACTAAAGCACCCTCCTCCTCCTCCTCAACCTCTGTCTCGCAATCTAGATGTGTCAGCAGCAGCAGGACGTCGCCAGCAGTCGGTGTCGCGCGGCGTGGCAGCACAGCGGTGGGCAAGCGTCAGCAGGCCGTGCTGAAACTACTCAGCTTAGGAGATAGGAGGCCCACGGCCCACGAATTGCTGCAGGGTCTGACAGAGCAGACGCACCGTTGGCTTGCGCCGCTGAGCCTCCAACCGGGCATGGTCGTGTGTGACAACGGCCGTAACCTGGTGGCGGCTCTGCAGCTCGGCAGCCTCACGCACGTGCCATGCCTGGCCCACGTCTTTAATTTGGTGGTTCAGCGCTTTCTGAAAAGCTACCCACGCTTGTCAGACCTGCTCGTAAAGGTGCGCCGGCTCTGCGCACATTTCCGCAAGTCCCACACGGACGCTGCCACCCTGCGCACCCTGCAACATCGCTTTAATCTGCCAGTGCACCGACTGCTGTGCGACGTGCCCACACGGTGGAACTCTACGCTCCACATGTTGGCTAGGCTCTATGAGCAGCGTAGAGCTATAGTGGAATACCAACTCCAACATGGGCGGCGCAGTGGGAGTCAGCCTCCTCAATTCTTTTCAGAAGAGTGGGCCTGGTTGGCAGACATCTGCCAGGTCCTTCGAAACTTTGATCAGTCTACCCAGGTGGTGAGCGGCGATGCTGCAATCATTAGCGTCACCATTCCTCTGCTATGCATCTTGAGAAGTTCCCTGCAAACCATAAAGGCAGCCGCTTTGCGCTCGGAAACAGAGCCGGGGGAAGACAGTATGTCGCTGGATAGTCAGAGCACCCTCCTGTCTATATCTCTGCGCGTTCAGGAGGAGGAGGAGGATGAGGAGGAGGGGGAAGAGACAGCTTGGCCCACTGCTGACGGTACACATGCTGCTGGGCTGTCATCATTTCAGCGTGTATGGCCTGAGGAGGAGGAGGATCCTGAAAGTGATCTTCTTAGTGCGGACAGCCATGTGTTGCGTACAGGTACCCTGGCACACATGGCTGACTTCATGTTAGGATGCCTTTCTCGTGACCCTCGCATTCAACGCATTCTGGCCACTACGGATTACTGGGTGTACACACTGCTCGACCCACGCTATAAGGAGAACCTTCCCAGTCTCATTCCCGAAAAGGAAAGGGGCTCGAGAGTGTTGCTATACCACAGGACCCTGGCGGACAAGCTGATGGTAAAATTCCCATCCGACAGCGCTAGTGGCAGAAGGCGCAGTTCCGAGGGCCAGGTAGCAGGGGATGTGCGTAGATCGAGCAGCATGTACAGCCCAGACAGTGCAACAGTCTTTAAGGGCCTGGCCAGCTTTATGGCTCCCCAGCAAGACTGTGTCACCTCTCCCCAGTCAAGGCTGAGTTGGCGGGAGCACTGTAAATCGATGGTGAGGGAGTACGTAGCGGATCGCACGACCATCCTCGGTGACGCCTCTGCCCCCTACAACTACTGGGTGTCGAAGCTGGACACGTGGCCTGAACTAGCGCTGTATGCCCTGGAGGTGCTTGCTTGTCCTGCGGCTAGCGTCTTGTCGGAAAGGGTGTTTAGTGCGGCTGGGGGAATCATCACAGATAAGCGTACCCGCCTGTCAACCGACAGTGCCGACAGGCTAACACTCATCAAGATGAACAAAGCCTGGATTTCCGCAGACTTCTCTTCTCCACCAGCGGACAGCAGCGATACGTAAGCAATACGTAGGCTGCACCCGCGGATGGAAGCTACGTTCTCTCTCACCATCCAAAACGGGGACATTTCTGCTTCATCAATCTGTGTCTAATATTCCTCCTCCTCCTCCTGCTCCTCCTCCTGAAACCTCACGTAATCACGCTGAACGGGCAATTTTTCTTAGGGCCACAAGGCTCACTCATCTAATTTTTCTAAACAATTTTTATATGTTTCAATGCTCTTAAAAGCGTTGAAACTTTAACTTGAACCAATTTTTAGTTAAACTGGGCTGCCTCCAGGCCTAGTTACCACTTAAGCCACATTAACCAAAGCGATTAATGGGTTTCACCTGCCATCTTGGTTGGGCATGGCCAATTTTTACTGAGGTACATTAGTACTGTTGGTACACCAATTTTTTGGGGCCCTCACCTACAGTGTAATCATAGCAATTTCTATGTTCTTCGCCTGCACTCATGGTACAGAAAGGTGTTTGGGGTTGGCCTACACTTTAGCTACATAAATGTAACTTGGGCCTTGGCTATACTGCAGCTACTGAAATGGAACTAAGACTGCGCTCCCACTATACTGCTGCTTCGGAATTGTTACTGGGGCCTGTCTTGAGTGCTACTATTGCTGACATGGAACTAAGACTGCGCTCCCGCTATAATGCTGCTTCGGAATTGTTACTGGGGCCTGTCTTGAGTGCTACTATTGCTGACATGGAACGAAGACTGCGCTCCCGCTATAATGCTGCTAGTGATATGTTAGTGGGGCCTGTCCTAATGCTACGGCTGAAATGTTACGAATTCTGGGCTCTGCCTATACCGCTGCTAATGGTATGTCTCTGGGGTGTGGAAACAGAGGCTTCCCAAAGACATGATGGCGGCGAGGCCATTTCCCACCAACGCGGTTACTGTTAAGGTGCATATAACCACGGACACGTGGAGAGGACACGTCGTGCCTCAAAAACATCCCCCTCCTCCTCCAACAGGGAAAACAAACATTCTTGGCAAATGCCTTTGCATTGGTTCGTCTGGTGGCAGTCCAAGAATTTCACCTTTACCGACACTACAAGAGAGCCCCCCCACCATCCCCCCGCCACGGCCCACTTAATCCTGGCCACATTCCGAAAACCAACAAAATAAAACCGCGCTACTAGGTCCGCAGTCACCACCACATTACCACCAACGCGGTTACTGTTAAGGTGCATATTACCAGTCTGACTGGGGCATTCAGAGACACCTTGACAGAATGAATAGTGTGTGGCACATAGGTTCCCCATTGCTATGCCCACGTGTGCAGCTCCTGATGGCGGTGGCACAGGATTCTATTTCTCATTGCTTCTGTACAGCATTGTGGGCTATCGCCCCGCCCCTTTTAAAGAGGGTCGCTGCCTAGCCGTGCCAACCCTCTGCAGTGTGTGCCTGCGGTTCCTCCTCATGGCAGACGCACTTCTAAATAGACATGAGTGTGGCGTGGCATGACGGCAGCTGAAGGCTGCGCAGGGACACTTTGGTGTGCGCTGTGGGGGGGAGGGGGGGCGGTTGGGCAGCATGTAAGCCAGGAGAAGTGGCAGTGGAGTGTCATGCAGGCAGTGATTGTGCTTTGTTGGAGGTAGTGTGGTGCTTAGCTAAGGTATGCATTGCTAATGAGGGCTTTTCAGAAGTAAAAGTTTTTGGGAGGGGAGGGGCCCACTCTTGCCGCTATTGTGGCTTAATAGTGGGACCTGTGAACTTGAGATGCAGCCCAACATGTAGCCCCTCGCCTGCCCTGTCCATTGCTGTGTCGTTCCCATCACTTTCTTGAATTGCCCAGATTTTCACACAAGGAAACCTTAGCGAGCATCGGCGAAATACAAAAATGCTCGGGTCGCCCATTGACTTCAATGGGGTTCGTTATTCGAAACGAACCCTCGGGCATCGCGAAAAGTTTGTTCCGAGTAACGAGCACCCGAGCATTTTGGTGCTCGCTCATCTCTATTGGACATATTTGAGATATTACAGTTGAAAATGTGAAAAAATGGCAATTTTTTCAAAATTTTCCCAATTTTGGCGCTTTTAATAAACATACACAAATTATATCGGTCTCTTTTTACCAAAATGAAGTACAACATGTGGCGAAAAAACAATGTCAGAATCACTTGGATATGTAAAGCCTTTACGAAGTTATGCTACGTTAAACAACGCATGTCAGATTTCCAAAATTTGATTTCCGTCAGTAAGGCGCAAACAGGCTTCGTCACTAAGGGGTTAACGTTTAATGCAACTATGTGGAAAAAATAATTCCAAAATTTCCGTTTACATAAGTCTGATGTTGCTGTAAAAAAAAGGGCTCTTTTTAAAACTGATGCTCCATATGGTAATTAGGTCCAAATATTCTGTTCGAACTGGCTGGGGTTTTCTCTATAAACACACCTAGACTTCACTTGATTGATGAGGATGATGTGCCTACATCATCCCCGACACCTCCAATACTTGAGCTGTGCATGCGCAGTTGGTTGTGCCCTGGTGTAGGTAGATATGTCTTCTTTCACTGAACATGCTCCCAGGTTGTGTGGCACAAGTGTAAGTTCCCCCATAGTGGAGCAGGAACACAGATTTGAATGTGGCCTAAAATTATCGTTTTTGTTTTTTTTTGCTGAAAAATCCCTCTGACTCTCTGGCTACTATGGGTTGCCCTTGAGTCTAATATGCTGGCCACTACCTGTTGCCAAATAATGAATGACTATAAGAGCAAAGATAATAAGACAGAGAACAGGAAGTGAATTAGAATGGTGCTGACTCATGATGCTCATGGACGTCTATGGAGAGAAGAGGGGGGAGTGAGCTACAGGAGGGATAGAGATTCACACAGACACTTACTGCAGCTACTATTAAGGTTTATTTTTTATTTTTTGTTTAACTCCATAAGGACAGTGACACACCACCATATTTTAGCCGTGTTTTTGTGTCCATAATACGGACCTCTGTCCCAACCTGACTGTGGGTCTGTGTGTTATTGGCAGGGTACACAATCTTCAGTTTTCTCCATGTACAGTGTATAGAACACAGCAAAACATCTAGACTCTTCCAACTGTCTTAGAGAAAACTGAACAGTAGCTATACAATATAGCCGGAAAAGAGTAAAACATACAGGATTCAAGTCATAGAATGGCCCAATGGAGTGTAACATTGCTCATGTATACACACAGCAACTTATTTTGAAAAGTTGAGATAAACTTTCAAATCACAAAAAATACCCCACTTATGCAGAGGTACAAACACCAGTTCCAGGATGGGTGTTACCAGGTGCAAAATACTGGTGGAACACAGACTCACACACCTACTATTTTCATGAGGGGGGGACAGCTATGTATTATACTGCACGCTCATATAGGGTGCCAGTCACCATGCAGGTTTACAGCCTATTGTTTAGGGCTCCTTCACACTGGCGAGGGCGATATCAGGCCGTGATTCCCGCTCACATATTGCACTTGTTACCATGTGAAGCCCAAGGGACACCCCGCTGCAGTTGTCACAGCTGTGGCAGAGGATCACAGAGTTCTGCCATTGTTTTCAGCAGGACCTTCCCCATTTAAAACAATGGTCGATCTTGCAGAATGATAGGACAAGTACTGTCACCACAGGCTCCCCCAGAATCCTAAGACTAGTCAGCTTCTTCCTAAAATAATAATCATGAGGTTTCTGTTGGTATTTTGGCCAAACTACACAAACTTCCAACCCGCATTAAGAGTCTCCTTTGTCTTGTGAGTCCCGTTATTAAAGGGGTTATGCTGGGCCAAAGTTTTGTTTGAAACTTCTTCAGCCTTCCGCGTTCTCTCCCTGCTGCCGTCTCTCTGGTCCTCGCTGGTCTTCACTTCCCGCTGTAGGCAACTGGCGATGACGTCCCCGACAAATGGGCCACATAACTGATGTAGCCAATCACTGCCTCCCTGCAGCCTGGTTAATAGCTGCAGCGCTCATGTGACCCAGGGTCGGGTCGTCATCACTCCCCATGTGGCTCACACTACAGGAAACTGCAGTCTGCTGTGCTTTCCTATGCAATTAAAAAAACCAAAAAATATCGACATCCACCTAATTAAGGACTCATTCACTTAACTGTGATTTCAGTGCGTATTACACACATGATGCACGGCCGCGTGGTATGTGGTTAATGAAAGTACATGGACTTTCATTGATCTGTTCACATTAGCGCATAGATACGTGCGAGAAATAGATCACAGCATGCTCTGTTTCTCCGTGTACAGATAGTCCCCGACTTGTGACGTTCGATTTACGAACTTTGCAAGTTGCGAACAATCTGTACTACACAGCATGGTGTAATGCAATGGCATTACATCATTCTGTGCAGGGACTGGACAGGCTTCTATTAAGCCTGTCCAGTAAGATCGTGGGACGCTGTGCGGAGGCTAGGCAGCCATGGGCCTTATGAAAGGCCCTAGGACTGCCTATGCAGAGCGCCTATCAAATCGTGCGCTTGATAGGCGCTCTGCATAGGCAGCCCTGGGGCCTTTTAGAAGACCCCCGGCTGCCTAGCTACTGCACAGCGTCCCGCGATCTTATCGCAGGACACTGTACATGACCCCTGAATGTTGGGTGCCTGCTGTTTCTTACAGCCGGCACCCGGCAGCAGCAGTTCTGACGCGCCGCTCAGCGGTATTTAAAGTGTTAACAGTACTGATGAGCGGTGCGGCGCGCCGGAACTGCTGCCACCGGATGCTGGCTGTAAGAACAGCCTGCACCCGACGTTGTATGGAGCGGGAACTACCCGCGATCCCTTCCATACAACCATTTGTTCGGACATACGATAAAATGTACTTGTAAACAAGCTACTGGAATGGAACCTGTTCGCAAGTAGGGGATCATCTGTACCATGCAGCATCAGCCCTATTCTTTTCTATGGGCAGTGTATGCAATGCCGTCCATACGCAATACATTGCCCCTGAGCGACAATACATACGCAACGCCGCTATGAGACAGAGCACGAATTAATAACATTTTTTAAAAAAGAGAAAAGTCGCACTGCACATGACAGCTGGCTCACGCAGCGTTTTCTGCATATGAGCCTTAAGACTAATAGCACACTGCTGGCTCCATCAGATATATTTGGTATATGCATGCTGGGGGCTTTACTGTACTTATATATCATCTATAGAGAATAGAGATGAGCGAACGTACTCGTCCGAGCTTGATATTCGTGCGAATATTACGGTGTTCGGGATGCTCGTTACTCGTAACGAGTACCACGCGGTGTTCCAGTTACTTTCAGTTTCCTCTCTGAGACGTTAGCGCGCTTTTCTGGCCAATTGAAAGACAGGGAAGGCATTAAAACTTCCCCCTGTGACGTTCAAGCCCTATACCACCCCCCTGCTGTGAGTGGCTGGGGGGATCAGATGTCACCCGAGTATAAAAGTCGGCCCCTCCCGCGGCTCGGCTCAGATGCCGTGTGAGTTAGTGAGGGAAAGTGCTGTTCTATTGGAGTTGCTGTAGGGAGAGTGTTTGTAGTGAGTGTAGGCTTCAAGAACCCCAACGGTCCTTCTTAGGGCCACATCTACGTGTGTGCAGGCTGCTGTTAGCAGTGGAAATTTTTTTTTTTTTTTCTCAAAATCGGCAGTGCAGAGCATTGCACCCGGTATTAGGGGCAGAAGTGGTGCTTAGGCAGGGAGAGTGTTAGGAGTGAGTGTAGCCTTCAAGAACCTCAACGGTCCATTCTAGGGCCACATTTAACTGTGTGGAGTACTGCGCAGACTGGGAGGACTCCCCTTCCCCACCTTAGCTCCCCACTATCTATGAAATAAAACACAACAACCTGCTGGCGTTTTACGTGGGTAGGCCACAGCTTTATTTAATTTTCTCTTTTACTCCACTTTATACCCATCTTCCATGCCGCTTAAAACTGCTTTATGAAATTTTAAACTTTTAAACGTGAAAACAACCAGGCATAAGAAAGCCCCATAATGGGCCTGTACAGCCCTTCCATCCATTGCTGGCATGGAAAAATATTACCGCCTAAACTCAAGCTGTGACAACTTCCTAATCAACTTAACTACCCCATAATAAACTCTATCTCACCTCCCTTTTCCCCAAAGGGCGGGTGGGTGGGCGACTTCTCTCTTCTTTCTCCTTCTTAGCACTGACTCCTCCTCTTCCTCCCTCTCTCTCTCCTATCCCTCTAACCCTTCCTTTGGTCGCTTCCTTCCTCTCCATCTTGTTAGCCCCGCCTCCCAGTCCCCCACAGCTTCGTTAGACACTTTGCTGTTCCTCAGACTGGGAGGACTCCCCTTCCCCACCTTAGCTCCCCACTATCTATGAAATAAAACACAACAACCTGCTGGCGTTTTACGTGGGTAGGCCACAGCTTTATTTAATTTTCTCTTTTACTCCACTTTATACCCATCTTCCATGCCGCTTAAAACTGCTTTATGAAATTTTAAACTTTTAAACGTGAAAACAACCAGGCATAAGAAAGCCCCATAATGGGCCTGTACAGCCCTTCCATCCATTGCTGGCATGGAAAAATATTACCGCCACCAAGGATGCAGCATATCCCTATACTGCACTCCGCCCCCCACATGCCAGCCACAACGCCTCCTCTACCCCGTCCTGCAAGCCTGACAAAAACGTGTCGGTGCCAATATCACTAAGGTGTACACCGTCACCCCTGAACATACCTATCTCTCTCTTTTCTAACTCCCAGTGTCTAACTGACACCCCCCCAATTGACTGAACAAATTTAGACATCTTAAAATTCACATTCTTCCTTGCTTTTTCAATAGCCTCCATATCCCTCGCTTCTCTCCAGAACCTTCTGGCCACAATATCTGACCAGACTAAAATAACTTTGTTGAAGAACTTTTTAAACCGGCATAAATCCTCCTTCATCAACGTCAGCAACTCTCCCACTTTAACTTTCCCCAGATCGTTTCCACCCGCGTGGATTACCAAAATCACTCTATCTGGGGACCGCCTGCTGATTTGCAGCACCTCGTGGAGCAGCCCGGTCCATTTCAAACCTCGTATGCCGTGCCATTGCACGCATACGTCTTTTTGTCCCAAATGGGGACCCATCGGCCTTGCTCTAGCCCTCTTTTCGGCCCAAAATATGTAGGAGTGTCCTACCACCCACACTGTCCAATTTGAACCTGTAAAATAAATCAAGAAAACAGGGGAAGAAATGTCCCCAACATCAAACTCATAACCATTTTTACAATACCCTCAAATCCGGCCTTACGTAGGACCGGTATGCCTCCGACTTCCATCTACCCACCCTTTTTACTTCTTCACTTCGCAAACCGCAGACAAAAGCCGACGTAGCCGCCCCAATTCTAAAGGAATGGGAACCAAATTCGTTTGGCGCAAAACCCAAGTTTTTAAGACATGACCGCATAACCGCCGTGAACTGGTACCTTGTTACCGGAAATCCCGCCGCGTGCACCAATAGCGGGCCGCCCCCGCTGTGGCGTACCATAACGTCTCTAACTAACCTTACTGGGCACCACTCTGTCCCCAGCGCACGAATCCGCAACCATTCACCCGTTCCGTATACGTCAGTTTTCGATTTTCGTATACAAATTTTAATATCGTCGTCCCCGAGCGAAACATCCGAAAATTGAAGACCTCCCGGATTATTTTTACTCGTCGATACTAATTCGCCCAAACGCAACGCCGCAAAAAAGGCCAAGGAAAATGCCGCTCTAAAAAGCGCCGCTTCTTCTACGTTCGCACATACTGATCCCATTATCTTCATCATTGCGCAAAGCAGCTCGAAAGTGATCGGGCGTCTCCCATCCCGAGAAAACTTCTCTTTCTTCCAACCCTTCAGAATTTGCGTAAAACGAAATCCTTTGTCATGTCGCGACTCCCGTGTAGGCGTAACAAAAATGCTATTGCCGAAACATGTTTCCTCGCCGCATCCGCCGATGCTCCCCGCCCGCGCAGGTTCGCCAATATGTCTAAAGTAACCGCTCTAGCCTGCTCCGCATTCGGAAACCCCCCCCCCGGCGGCCTCAAACCATTGCTTCCAAATCGCATTATACCGCCGCCATGTGGCTTCGGTTACCGACTTACGGACCAGATTCAGGAGCTCCTTTCTATTATTTGCCACAAGAAAGCAGGGCAACATACCCCCTCGACGTCCGCCGTCGGGTGAAGCTCCCTGAATTTCGACATCTGGAATCGAGAAAGAGCGTCAGCTTTGTTATTTAAACGTCCTGGTACATGGCTCGCTTTGAACTTTATGTTATGTTGTAAACAATCCAAAATCAAATGGCGTAAAGCCGCCAACACCAATTTGCACGCTGAAGACTGTTTATTTACCGCTGTCACCACCGTCTGGTTATCCGACCAAAAACATATACTTCTATTAGCCAAAACCGGGCCCCATAGTTCAATGGCGACCATGATGGGAAAAATTTCCAACAGTGCTATGTTTCTCGTCCATCCTCTCTCGACCCAGGCCTCCGGCCACAAGGCGTTGCACCACCTGTTTCCGAAAATCACACCAAAACCGCAGGCTCCGGCTGCATCTGATACCAGTCCCAGCTCCTCACTGTCGACTTCTTCCCTTTGGCATATTACCTGCCCATTGAAAGTTTCGAGAAAAACCTTCCATATGTGCAGGTCCGCCCTCATTTCCTTTGTCACCCTGACAAAATGATGAGGCTCCCTTGCCCCTCTCGTCGCCAAAGACAATCGCCTCGAAAAGGCGCGTCCCATGGGGATGACCCGACACGCGAAATTTAGCAGACCCAGCAGCACCTGCATTTGATGCAGTGTAACTTTCCGTGATGTACTAACGGTCTCTACCATCTGCCGCAGCCGCGCAATCTTTTCTTCTGGTAGCCGAAACACCATATCCTTAGTATCGATCTCGATACCTAAGAACTCCAAAGCTGTCACTGGCCCTACTGTCTTCTCCGCGGACAGGGGGACGCTTGCCCTTTCCATCAGCCTCTTAAAAGATGCCAATAGAAAACCGCATACGCTTGACTCGGGGGGCCCTACGAACAAAAAATCGTCAAGATAGTGTAAAACCGAAGGGATGCCCGTTTCGAATCGAAGTATCCATTTCAAAAATGAACTGAATACCTCAAAATAATAGCACGAAATAGAGCATCCCATCGGCAAACACATATCCACAAAATAGCAACCTTCCAATCTACACCCCAACAGATGAAAACAATCAGGGTGTACCGGAAGCAACCTGAAAGCTGATTCAATGTCCGCCTTGGCTAACATCGCACCAGCTCCCGCCCGCAGGACTAGATGCACCGCCCGGTCGAAAGACGCGTACGACACTGCCGCTTGCTCTTTCGAAATCCCGTCGTTGACCGAATCTCCCGCCGGAAAAGACAGATGATGGATAAGCCGGAACTTGCCCGGTTCCTTCTTCGGGACCAGCCCCAAAGGTGAAACCCGCAAGTTCCCGAATGGGGGTTCCCGAAATGGGCCCGCCATCCGACCCAATTCCACCTCCTTCATTAACTTCTCCATCACTAATTCTTTGTTTTCTCGAGCCGATTTTAGATTGTCGCAGAGCCTAAGGGAAAAAGTCGGGCTGTGCGGTATCCGGAAACCTTCTATAAAGCCTGATCTAATTAGTCTTGACTCCTGCGTTCTGTGGTACCGGACGAGCCACCGCTCCAGGTACCTGACGTTCACTGGGGTTCGTTCCTGCGCTGGGCACCCCTGGTGTAACTGCTGTCCTCTGTCGCCTAAAACACCGTACCGCGGAGTGTGCTCCTCCGCACACTGAGCACTCGTGCCGAAACTTACACGACGCGTAGAATCGGCAATGACCTTCGTTGAAGGCCCAACACGATCCGGAGGGTTTTGGTGCCGCAGGTACCTGCTGTCCACTGGCGCCTGCAGCGGTCCCCTGAAAAAACGGCTTTATCGGTTTTTGTGAAAGAATAAGCTGGATCCACACATCCGTTGCCTTCGTGGCCCAGCTTATGTTCTTCATTCCGGAAATACGACGACGAAAATCCTCGTCGTACCTCCACCACGCCGACCCTCCGTGCAGTTTATACGCGCTATGAATGGTGTTCATATACACCAATAATTCGGGACCCTTCTGTGGACTGTGTTGACAGGCTACGTGTGCCAAGATCAAAAACGCCTGTAGCCAATTACCAAATGTTTTGGCTACTTTCGCTTTTCTATCGGTCCCACGTTCCGAAAACCGCTCCTTGTCGACAGCAATATGTTCCACCGACAATAGTGACCATATGTCCACATATGTACCATTCTTAATTTTCTCGGTTATTTCTTCCGTCAAGCCCACCCCGAGCGGGGCTACCCCGCAGAAAAGTGTATCTGCGAACCTCAAACCGTCACCAACCAACTCTTCGCCCCTACGACTCGCCCCTTGCGAGCTCTCGGGTGCGTGAGCCAAACCTTTACCAACCTCGAAACGATTTACCAGCGCTTTAAGCGCCCCCATAAACTCTTCATCACACAACTCTTCGCCCCTACGACTCGCCCCTTGCGAGCTCTCGGGTGCGTGAGCAAAACCTTTTTCAACTCCAGAACGATTTACCAGCGCTTTAAGCGCACCCATAAACTCTTCGTTGTACTTATCACCAGATGTTACCGATACATCCCAAACATTCCTGTAATGTGACTCACCCGCCTTGTTCCTCCCTGGTCCCGCCATGAGGAAGCTCGGGCCGGGTGGCGTTGATGTACGATCCCGCCTCTGGCCTGCGTGTCGTTCCGTACCCAAATCATGGGTGACACCACGGCTCCTCTGGCTCTGCGCACTGGATGCCCTACCGGCCGAAGATGCCGTATTGTGCCTGCTACTGCGGGGGACGTACCTATTATCTGCGGAAGAAGCCGGCGAGAGAGATGAAGTATCGCGTGAAGCCCGAGCGTCCCGCTCCCGGCCGCTGCGCCTATCGTATGCAACCGCCGCTCCTGCCCTTCTCTGTGCGTCCAGTAAAGGGGCCTTCCTTTTCCGCCCCTCATCCTCTGGAGACACTGAAGAGCTCGTAGCTACCCGCGCTCTTCTGCCTGCCCTAAACCGCTGCGCCCCTTTTTCGCTTCTGCGCCCCCCCACCCCGCCATACTTACCTTGCCCTGCTGCTTGTTCCTCCCTGGCGCGCCAACTTGCTCGCTCCCTTGCCGAGCTGCCCGGTGAGCGCCCGCCTGTGTGCCGCTCGTGTCGAGCCCCTTGCCATCCGCCGGATGCCCCTAATGCCGCTGTTGCCTGCTGCTGCACAAAACGCCCCCCCCTCTCCCCCCCCTCCCCTCTTCAGGCATAGGGGCTGTTGCCAACGCCCCAAGCCCACTTCTCCTGTAAACTATGCTGCCTGCACTGTCCTCACTATCCCTACCCTCCCTTCTATTTAGCCTCCTAACGCCTCTCTTTGCCATCCGACCCCCCCCCCCCCCTTTCCCTCCCGCTACCTCCGCTTAGCTCTCCCTCCCCTCCGCTACGCTCCTCCGGGCTGAACAGGGACTCGCTCCCGTAGCCCCTTGTGGCCTCCTTCCGAAGTGCAGGCCTCCCGCCGGTACTACTTCCGGCTCGCAGATCCCTCCGCCTGTTGAGGGAGACACGTGTCCCGCTCTCCCTCTCCTTCGCCATGACCTCCTGCACCGCCACGGGATTCCCCTTGCCCGCGCTGGACTTACCCGACCTTGGCACCGCTCCTCCGCTCCTGGTGAGTGCACCTCCGGCTTCCGTTCCGCTCTCGTCCCCACTCCTGCGCTCCCCAGACCTGTATGCGTCCGCCTGGTGCTGCGACCGCGCCGCTCCACTCCCGCTCGCTCCCGCTGCTCTTGGGCTGCTTCTGCCCCCTTTCTTCGGCGCTGGGCTGGGGCTTAACCTTGCCGGTGGTTGCCTTCTTCTTTGCGGCCTCCCACGTGGTTCTGTGCCGCCGCACTCCGCCGGTGGCTCTTCCTCCGCTCTCGTCTCCGGTACCGCCGCCGCCGCTGCCGCCGTTCGGAACTCTTCGGCCATCTTCATGAGCCACTGGGGACCCTGGCTGGCCACAGCTTCACGAATTTGTTGTGCGAGATGCTCCATCTTCAGTCTTGCTTGCAGACCTCTCTTGGTGCGACTCCTCTCTTCTTTCTCCTTCTTAGCACTGACTTCTCCTCTTCCTCCCTCTCTCTCTCCTATCCCTCTAACCCTTCCTTTGGTCGCTTCCTTCCTCCCCATCTTGTTAGCCCCGCCTCCCAGTCCCCCACAGCTTCGTTAGACACTTTGCTGTTCCTCAGGCTGCTGTTAGCTGTGTTGCTAATTTTTTTTTCTTCTCAAAATCGGCAGTGCAGAGCATTGCACCCAGTATTAGGGACAGAAGTGGTGCTTAGGCAGGGAGAGTGTTAGGAGTGAGTGTAGCCTTCAAGAACCTCAACGGTCCTTTCTAGGGCCACATTTAACTGTGTGGAGTACTGTGCAGGCTGCTGTTAGCTGTGTTGCTTTTTTTTTTTTTTTCTCAAAATCAGCGGTGCAGAGCATTGCACCCTCCATTGATACTACAGGCACAGAATTGTGTGGGCAGGGCCACAACACAGTTTTTAGTCATTGAATAGACGCAGTGGGCCTATCCTTTTAAACAAAAGGGAAGAAAGTATATTTGCCCTGCCTCTGTCAGTCCTAAGGGCTCTGGGTACGTGTGTGGTGCGTGGAGAACGTAAAAAAAATCAGACGCAACCAGCTGCGGTTGAGTGCAGCCTTGCGCCAATTTCTTTCCTGCCTGGGAAATACCTGCTCTGCCACAGTTAATAACTCTGCAACAGTAAAGTTCTGTGACACTTTTGCAGGGCCGCAACACAGTGTCAGTTATTAAACTTATTATTCAGTGAATAGACGCAGTGGGCCTATCCTTTTAAACAAAAGGGAAGAAAGTATATTTGCCCTGCCTCTGTCAGTCCTAAGGGCTCTGGGTACGTGTGTGGTGCGTGGAGAACGTAAAAAAATCAGACGCAACCAGCTACGGTTGAGTGCAGCCTTGCGCCAATTTATTTCCTGCCTGGGAAATACCTGCTCTGCCACAGTTAATAACTCTGCAACAGTAAAGTTCTGTGACACTTTTGCAGGGCCGCAACACAGTGTCAGTTATCAAACTTATTATTCAGTGAATAGACGCAGTGGGCCTATCATTTTAAACAAAAGGGAAGAAAGTATATTTGCCCTGCCTCTGTCAGTCCTAAGGGCTCTGGGTACGTGTGTGGTGCGTGGAGAACGTAAAAAAATCAGACGCAACCAGCTACGGTTGAGTGCAGCCTTGCGCCAATTTCTTTCCTGCCTGGGAAATACCTGCTCTGCCACAGTTAACAACTCTGCAACAGTAAAGTTCTGTGACACTTTTGCAGGGCCGCAACACAGTGTCAGTTATTAAACTTATTATTCAGTGAATAGACGCAGTGGGCCTATCCTTTTAAACAAAAGGGAAGAAAGTATATTTGCCCTGCCTCTGTCAGTCCTAAGGGCTCTGGGTACGTGTGTGGTGCGTGGAGAACGTAAAAAAATCAGACGCAACCAGCTACGGTTGAGTGCAGCCTTGCGCCAATTTCTTTCCTGCCTGGGAAATACCTGCTCTGCCACAGTTAATAACTCTGCAACAGTAAAGTTCTGTGACACTTTTGCAGGGCCGCAACACAGTGTCAGTTATTAAACTTATTATTCAGTGAATAGACGCAGTGGGCCTATCCTTTTAAACAAAAGGGAAGAAAGTATATTTGCCCTGCCTCTGTCAGTCCTAAGGGCTCTGGGTACGTGTGTGGTGCGTGGAGAACGTAAAAAAATCAGACGCAACCAGCTACGGTTGAGTGCAGCCTTGCGCCAATTTCTTTCCTGCCTGGGAAATCAAATCACTGGTAATACAGCATGCTGAGGGGTAGGGGTAGGCCTAGAGGACGTGGACGCGGCCGAGGACGCGGAGGGCCAAGTGAGGGTGTGGGCACAGGCCGAGCTCCTGATCCAGGTGTGTCGCAGCCGACTGCTGCGCGATTAGGAGAGAGGCACGTTTCTGGCGTCCCCACATTCATCGCCCAATTAATGGGTCCACGCGGGAGACCTTTATTAGAAAATGAGCAGTGTGAGCAGGTCCTGTCCTGGATGGCAGAAAGTGCTTCGAGCAACCTATCGTCCAGCCACAGTTCTGCGCCGTCCACTGCTGCAAATCCGAATCCTCTGTCTGCTGCTCCTCCTTCCTCCCAGCCTCCTCACTCCACTACATGACACATGCTCAGGAGCTCAGGAACTGTTCTCGGGCCCCTGCTCAGATTGGGCAGCAGTGGTTCCTCTACCACCAGAGGAGTTTATCGTCACTGATGCCCAACCATTCGAAAGTTCCCGGGGTCCGGGGGATGAGGCTGGGGACTTCCGGCAACTGTCTCAAGACCTTTCAGTGGGTGAGGAGGACGATGACGATGAGACACAGTTGTCTATCAGTGAGGTAGTAGTAAGGGCAGTAAGTCCGAGGGAGCAGCGCACAGAGGATTCGGAGGAAGAGCAGCAGGACGATGAGGTGACTGACCCCACCTGGTGTGCAACGCCTACACAGGACAGATCTTCAGAGGGGGAGGCACGGGCAGCAGCAGGGCAGGTTGCAAGAGGCAGTGCGGTGACCAGGGGTAGAGGCAGGGCCAGACCGAATAATCCACCAAGTGTTTCCCAAAGCGCCCCCTCGCGCCATGCCACCCTGCAGAGGCCGAGGTACTCTAAGGTCTGGCAGTTTTTCACCGAGACGCCTGACGACCGACGAACAGTGGTGTGCAACCTTTGTCGCGCCAAGATCAGCCAGGGAGCCACCACCAACAGCCTCACCACCACCAGCATGCGCAAACATATGATGGCCAAGCACCCCACAAGGTGGGACGAAGGCCGTTCACCACCTCCGGTTTGCACCGCTGCCTCTCCCCCTGTGCCCCAACCTGCCACTGAGATCCAACCCCCCTCTCAGGACACAGGCACGACCGTCTCATGGCCTGCACCCACACCCTCACCTCCGCTGTCCTCGGCCCCATCCAGCAATGTCTCGCACCGCACAGTCCAGCCGTCGCTAGCGCAAGTGTTGGAGCGCAAGCGCAAGTACGCCGCCACGCACCCGCACGCTCAATCGTTAACCGTCCACATAGCCAAATTTATTAGCCTTGAGATGCTGCCGTATAGGGTTGTGGAAACGGAGTCCTTCAAAGCTATGATGGCGGCGGCGGCCCCGCGCTACTCAGTTCCCAGTCGCCACTACTTTTCCCGATGTGCCGTCCCAGCCCTGCACGACCACGTCTCCCGCAACATTGTACGCGCCCTCACCAATGCGGCTAGTGGCAAGGTCCACTTAACTACGGACACGTGGACAAGCACAGGCGGGCAGGGCCACTACATCTCCCTGACGGCACATTGGGTGAATTTAGTGGAGGCTGGGACAGAGTCAGAGCCTGGGACCGCTCACGTCCTACCCACCCCCAGAATTGCGGGCCCCAGCTCGGTGGTGGTATGTTCGGCGGTGTATGCTTCTTCCACTAAAGCACCCTCCTCCTCCTCCTCCTCCTCCTCAACCTCTGTCTCGCAATCTAGATGTGTCAGCAGCAGCAGGACGTCGCCAGCAGTCGGTGTCGCGCGGCGTGGCAGCACAGCGGTGGGCAAGCGTCAGCAGGCCGTGCTGAAACTACTCAGCTTAGGAGATAGGAGGCACACGGCCCACGAACTGCTGCAGGGTCTGACAGAGCAGACCGACCGTTGGCTTGCGCCGCTGAGCCTCCAACCGGGCATGGTCGTGTGTGACAACGGCCGTAACCTGGTGGCGGCTCTGCAGCTCGGCAGCCTCACGCACGTGCCATGCCTGGCCCACGTCTTTAATTTGGTGGTTCAGCGCTTTCTGAAAAGCTACCCACGCTTGTCAGACCTGCTCGTAAAGGTGCGCCGGCTCTGCACACTATTCCGCAAGTCCCACACGGACGCTGCCACCCTGCGCACCCTGCAACATCGGTTTAATCTGCCAGTGCACCGACTGCTGTGCGACGTGCCCACACGGTGGAACTCTACGCTCCACATGTTGGCTAGGCTCTATGAGCAGCGTAGAGCTATAGTGGAATACCAACTCCAACATGGGCGGCGCAGTGGGAGTCAGCCTCCTCAATTATTTTCAGAAGAGTGGGCCTGGTTGGCAGACATCTGCCAGGTCCTTCGAAACTTTGAGCAGTCTACCCAGGTGGTGAGCGGCGATGCTGCAATCATTAGCGTCACCATTCCTCTGCTATGCATCTTGAGAAGTTCCCTGCAAACCATAAAGGCAGCCGCTTTGCGCTCGGAAACAGAGCCGGGGGAAGACAGTATGTCGCTGGATAGTCAGAGCACCCTCCTGTCTATATCTCAGCGCGTTCAGGAGGAGAAGGAGGAGCATGAGGAGGATGAGGAGGAGGGGGAAGAGACAGCTTGGCCCACTGCTGACGGTACCCATGCTGCTTGCCTGTCATCATTTCAGCGTGTATGGCCGGAGGAGGAGGAGGAGGAGGAGGAGGATCCTGAAAGTGATCTTCCTAGTGCGGACAGCCATGTGTTGCGTACAGGTACCCTGGCACACATGGCTGACTTCATGTTAGGATGCCTTTCTCGTGACCCTCGCATTCAACGCATTCTGGCCACTACGGATTACTGGGTGTACACACTGCTCGACCCACGCTATAAGGAGAACCTTCCCACTCTCATTCCCGAAGAGGAAAGGGGTTCGAGAGTGTTGCTATACCACAGGACCCTGGCGGACAAGCTGATGGTAAGATTCCCATCCGACAGCGGTAGTGGCAGAAGGCGCAGTTCCGAGGGCCAGGTAGCAGGGGAGGTGCGTAGATCGAGCAGC
The DNA here is from genome assembly GCF_035609145.1 of Eleutherodactylus coqui. Classification (NCBI taxonomy): domain Eukaryota; kingdom Metazoa; phylum Chordata; class Amphibia; order Anura; family Eleutherodactylidae; genus Eleutherodactylus; species Eleutherodactylus coqui. The sequence continues at coordinate 380,732,386 of NC_089837.1, read as the reverse complement.
ATGTACAGCCCAGGCAGTGCAACAGTCTTTAAGGGCCTGGCCAGCTTTATGGCTCCCCAGCAAGACTGTGTCACCGCTCCCCAGTCAAGGCTGAGTCGGCGGGAGCACTGTAAAAGGATGGTGAGGGAGTACGTAGCCGATCGCACGACCGTCCTCGGTGACGCCTCTGCCCCCTACAACTACTGGGTGTCGAAGCTGGACACGTGGCCTGAACTAGCGCTGTATGCCCTGGAGGTGCTTGCTTGTCCTGCGGCTAGCGTCTTGTCGGAAAGGGTGTTTAGTGCGGCTGGGGGAATCATCACAGATAAGCGTACCCGCCTGTCAACCGACAGTGCCGACAGGCTAACACTCATCAAGATGAACAAAGCCTGGATTTCCCCAGACTTCTCTTCTCCACCAGCGGACAGCAGCGATACGTAAGCAATACGTAGGCTGCACCCACGGATGGAAGCTACGTTCTCTCTCACCATCCAAAACGGGGACATTTCTGCTTCATCAATCTGTGTCTAATATTCCTCCTCCTCCTCCTGCTCCTCCTCCTGAAACCTCACGTAATCACGCTGAACGGGCAATTTTTCTTAGGGCCACAAGGCTTACTCATAATTTTTCTAAACAATTTTTATATGTTTCAATGCTCTTAAAAGCGTTGAAACTTTAACTTGAACCAATTTTTAGTTAAACTGGGCTGCCTCCAGGCCTAGTTACCACTTAAGCCACATTAACCAAAGCGATTAATGGGTTTCACCTGCCCTCTTGGTTGGCCATGGCCAATTTTTTTGATGTACATTAGTACTGTTGATACAGCAATTTTTGTGGGCCCTCGCCTACAGTGTAATCAAATGAATTTTTAGCCCACCTGCATTACAGCTGACGTTACATCCGCTGTGTTGGGCAATGCAATGTGATATTTCTGTGTACCGCTGGTGGCTTCCTGGCACCCACCCATGCTGTGGGTCCACAGGGAATTATAAATGCATCTGATTCCACTTGTAAAGAACCCCAGTCTGACTGGGGCATGCAGTGTGGGCCGAAGCCCACCTGCATTAAGCACGACATTACTACCTCAGCTGTGTTGGGCAATGCAACGGGATATTTTTGTGTACCGCCGGTGGGTTCCAGGGAGCCACCCATGCTGTAGGTGCACACGGAGTTTAACCTACATGTGTCCACTTGTAAAGAACCCCAGTCTGACTGGGGCATGCAGTGTGGGCCGAAGCCCACCTGCATTAAGCACGACATTACTACCTCAGCTGTGTTGGGCAATGCAATGGGATATTTTTGTGTACCGCCGGTGGGTTCCAGGGAGCCACCCATGCTGTGGGTCCACAGGGACTTCACAATAGGGAGTTGTACCTGCCTGTGTCTATGAATTAAAAACCCCGGTCAGGTTGGGGCATGCAGTGTGGGCCGAAGCCCACCTGCATTTAATCTGACGTTAGCTCTGCTGTCCAGGGCACTGCAATGGGATACATTTATGTACAGCCGGTGGGTTCCAGGGAGCCACCCATGCTGTGGGTGCACACGGAATTCCCATTGCGGAGTTGTACCTGCCTGTGACTATTTATAAAAAACCGCGGTCTGACTGGGGCATACAGACACCTTGACAGAATGAATAGTGTGTGGCACATAGGTTCCCCATTGCTATGCCCACATGTGCAGCTCCTGATGGCGGTGGCACAGGATTTTATTTCTCATTGCTTCTGTACAGCATTGTGGGCTATCGCCCCGCCCCTTTTAAAGAGGGTCGCTGCCTAGCCGTGGCAACCCTCTGCAGTGTGTGCCTGCGGTTCCTCGTCATGGCAGACGCACTTCTAAATAGACATGAGGGTGGTGTGGCATGAGGGCAGCTGAAGGCTGCGCAGGGACACTTTGGTGTGCGCTGTGGGGGGGAGGGGGGGCGGTTGGGCAGCATGTAACCCAGGAGAAGTGGCAGTGGAGTGTCATGCAGGCAGTGATTGTGCTTTGTTGGAGGTAGTGTGGTGCTTAGCAAAGGTATGCCATGCTAATGAGGCCTTTTCAGAAGTAAAAGTTTTTGGGAGGGGGGGGCCCACTCTTGCCGCTATTGTGGCTTAATAGTGGGACCTGTGAACTTGAGATGCAGCCCAACATGTAGCCCCTCGCCTGCCCTATCCGTTGCTGTGTCGTTCCCATCACTTTCTTGAATTGCCCAGATTTTCACACAAGGAAACCTTAGCGAGCATCGGCGAAATACAAAAATGCTCGGGTCGCCCATTGACTTCAATGGGGTTCGTTACTCGAAACGAACCCTCGAGCATCGCGATAATTTCGTCCCGAGTAACGAGCACCCGAGCATTTTGGTGCTCGCTCATCTCTAATAGAGAACCTAAAAACAAAAGGCAGAGCACTCCCTTGGGTAGTAGTCCCCAGAAAGGGCAAATGGAATAAAGACTGAATCTGCCTCCCTTGTGATGATGGGCTTAGAGCACTACATGTATAGCGACTGGAACAATAGCTGGAGGTAAGCCACAACCAGCCAAAATAAGGACCTCTGAATAAGGCCTTAGTCAGACGAGCGTTTTTTCGCACGATTTGCACATCGCATGTCGCATGCGCAAATCGCGTGACCGGAGGCGAAAAATCACGGGAAAAATCTGCACCTAGCCGCGTTTATCGTCGCTGCAAAACGCCCGTCTGACCGGAGAAAAATCGCCGTGCGCATCAAAATGCGCATGAAACTTCGTCTGACCGGCGAAAAAAATGATTTTGGTACGCACATAAAACACAGAACGCAGATAGGCGCGATCTGCGAATCGTCGTGTCCTATAATTTTTCGCATATGCGCATAAAAAGCGGACATGTGACCGATACCATAGCGAACCATTGGTTCTATATATCCGCAAATCGCATGCGCAAATCGCGCGAAAAAACACTCGTCTGACTAAGGCCTAAGGGTGAATGCACATGGATGGATTTGAATTGCGGAGCTGGTGTCTGCCTTTTGATTCCACAGCAAATACCGCCAATGGCATGCTATGAAATAACAAAATAATTCTTCATGCACACAAGCAGAAACCAATTGTGGTTTCTGCTCACGATTAAAAAATTGCAGCGTGCTCCATTTTTGGTTCAAAATATTTTATTCAAAATTTTCCAACACATTACAAGAATATGCATGAACTCAATTATATTGCAAGATTCATAACTTAAATATCATGAGCTCTTCAGGGCCTCTACCGGCTTACCGAAAAGAGACCTAGTCTGATTAGAAACGGAAACAAACTGTACACAAATTTAAAAAAAAACTTAGATAAACAGTATACAAAGACACTAGACAAGACCAGGGAACACAAACGGACATGGGGGTCAAATCATATAAGGGGTGGGGTAGAGCCGCTGGGGAAGCATGCTCCATTTTTACGCGGATTCCATGCGGATGGCTTCCATAGAAGTCAATGGGCGCCATCCGATCCGCAGCCCTTCTGCAACTGACATTATGGAAAGGTTGTGGATTCCACGTCATGGCTTAGCAACGATGCGGGAAAAGCAGGAGACAGGGAATAACTTGCTGATCGGTGGGGGTCTCAAGAACAGGACTCCCATGTCCCACTCTGCTGTTACTTCTTCCCCAGCAGTGACCTCACTCTGAATGGAGTGCTGGTTGAGCATGCTCCAGAGATGCTCTTAGCAATGATGAATAGGCTAGGCATGCTTTCTGCACTCTGAGCATGCTCTGCCTGCAATGATAAATACGCCTTTTGAAATGAAAGCTATGCTGATTAGTTGGAATTTGTGGTCTGGATCCAGACCTCATAACTGGGCTTTGCATCATACTCTCCTTGCCTTGGAAGTCAGGCTTGCATAACACCAGGGGACTCTAGTGGTCTCCAGCTGCTGCTGTTTACAGCTATTTTTTCTACTATAGCCTGGAACTGTGACACCCCAGTCATAGTCCGTAGGAAGCCCCCGAGCCGTGGCACCCCAGTTATAGTCAGTTGGAAGATCCCCGAGCCGTGGCACTCCAGTCATAGTCTGTAGGAAGACACTAAGCCGTGGCGCGCTAGTCATAGTCTGTAGGAAGACCCCTGATCCATGGCACGCCAGTCATAGTCAGTTGGAAGACGCCCAGCCGTGGCACCCCAGTCATAGTCGGTAGGAAGACCCTGAATTATAAGAAGTCTGTTGCAGTATGTAGGAATACCCTGAGCTTCTGGCATGGCAGTCACAGGCCGTACAAATACCCTGAGCCGTGCCATGTTAGCTGCAGTGTGTAGTAATAGTACATTAATAGAGATGAGCGAACGCGTTCGTCCGAGCTTGATATTCGTGCGAATATTAGGGTGTTCGGGATGTTCGTTATTCGTAACGAACACCATGCGGTGTTCTGGTTAATTTAACTTTCTTCCCTGAGACGTTAGCGCTTTTTTTTGGCCAATATAAAGACAGGGAAGGCATTACAACTTCCCCCTGCAACGTTTAAGCCCTATACCACCCCCCTGCTGTGAGTGGCTGGGGAGATAAGGTGTCCGCCTGATATGAAAGTCTGCCCCTCCCGCGGTTCGCTATGGATGCATTCTATATGCGCTCAATGGGGCCAGCGGCAGCAGCGCTGACCCCATTGAGAACATATAGAAGACAAATCCTTCTTCTCTGGCACAGCTGTAACAGCTGTAGCAGAGAAGAACGATGTTTGCCCATTGAATTCAATGGAGCGGCAATACAGCATGTTCCACTGAATGCAATGGGCTGCCGGCGATCGCAGGATGAATGGTCGGAAAGGGGTTAAATATATAACCCCTTTCCTGCAATTCATCCAGAAATGTGTTACACTAAAAATATATACCGGCGTATAAGACGACCCCCCAACTGTCACCTTATACGCCGGTAATACAGTGGAGAAAAGAATAAAAATCATTACTTACGTTTTTAGATGATCTGCGGCGCTCCTGCAGGCTGTCACTCCCTCCTGGTCCACGGCAGAGTATTGCTTTCTCCACGAAAGACTTTAAATCCCTGCCTCCAGAAGCACACGTGCCTTCAGCCAATCACAGCCAATGACAATGATGTCATTGAATGGCTGTGATTGGCTGTGTTTCTGGAGGCGGGGATTTCAAGGCTTGAAATCCCCGCCTCCAGAAACACAGCCAATCACAGCCATTCAATGACATCATTGTCATTGGCTGTGATTGGCTGAAGGCACGTGTCTTTCTGGAGCCAGGGATTTAAAGCCTTTCATAGAGAAAGCTTGTCTGCCGTGGATTAGGAGGGAGTGACAGCCTGCAGGAGCGCCGCAGATCATCTAAAAACGTAAGTAATGATTTTTATTCTTTTCTCCACTGTATTACCGGCGTATAAGGTGACAGTTGGGGGGTCGTCTTATACGCCCCGTCGCCTTATACGCCGGTATATATTTTTAGTGTAACACATTTCTGGATGAATTGCAGGAAAGGGGTTATATATTTAACCCCTTTCCGACCATTCATCCTGCGATCGCCGGCAGCCCATTGCATTCAGTGGAACATGCTGTATTGCCGCTCCATTGAATTCAATGGGCAAACATCGTTCTTCTCTGCTACAGCTGTTACAGCTGTGCCAGAGGAGGACGATCTTTATGCTGACAGTGGGGGGGGGGGGGCACTCTTGCCGCTATTGTGGCTTAATAGTGGGACCTGTGAACTTGAGTTGCAGCCCACCATGTAGCCCCTCGCCTGCCCTATCCGTCACTGTGTCATTCCCATCACTTTCCTGAATTGCCCAGATTTTCACACATGAAAACCTTAGCGAGCATCGGCGAAATACAAAAATGTTCTGGTCGCCCATTGACTTCAATGGGGTTCGTTGTTCGAAACGAACCCTCGAGCATCACGGGAAGTTCGTTCCGAATAACGAACACCCGAACATTTTGGTGTTCGCTCATCTCTATACATTAACCCAGGGGGCTTCTTCCTTTCTGGCTGACAGCAAAAAAAACCAAAACTGGTTAAAAAAACACTCTTATTTATGACGACAGACCACCAGAACAGCTAACAGTAATCTTCCTCTAACCAGTACTGACTACTACTAGTAGAGGGAGCCTCACCGCAAGCTCTTACACTGCACTAATTACGATACAAGTGAGAACCTCCTCCGGATCAGGAGACGGTTTAGCAGACTGACTGCAGGTTTAGCCAACCATCGCAGAGCAGCTTTCTTTCAGTTAAACGGCTGGCAGTATGACTGCTTATCAGTACTGGAGATCAGAGGCGCCTACTTCTCACTTTTAATAGCAAATTAAGCAATTCTTGTATACATTAGGAGCGCATGTTGTCTCTTCAACCCTTCAGTCACTGCTGCTCTGTGTGTGATGATACAATGTTACATAAGAGGTGTAATTTCTGGGATTAGGATGGTCCACGTGTGCATCTGTCTAAGGGCCCTTTCACGTCTGCATTAGGGGGATCCGTTCTCCTGCTCCATTATTGTAGCAGGAATGGGGAATCCCCTGGCTGAACGGATCCCGTTGACCATAATGGAGTCTGTTCATTTTCTGCTCAGCTGGCTGGTATTTATGTTCTGCCGTATCCGCGCAGAATCTGTGAAGCAGATGTGAAAGCAGCCTAATCGGCCTCCTTCACACAAGCGTATTTGTGCGGGTAATACGATGTCACTGAGTTTGTTCACATAAACATATTTTCATATGATGTGTAATCGCTTGAAAAAATGCGTAGCTTGACCTATCTTGGTGCACAACCACTAGAGCCTATTGAAGTTGATGGGCATACGTAAACGCACATGACATGCGCAGAAAACCTGCGTATTCACTGTGCCACGTACGTAAAAAAATCAACGTGATCATGTGCACACACAATTACACTCTGAAACAGGCGAAATACGCAGCGTAAGTACATGTCGGTCACACCAACATGTCACTTGTACAGATACTCCCCTACTTGCGAACATTCGACTTACGAATTTCGCTAGATACGAACTATCTGTCCTGCACAGTATGATGTAATGCTATGGCATTACATCATACTGTACAGGACCGGGCAAACTTCTCTCAAGCCTGATAGAAGCCTGTCCGGTCAGATCGTGGTTGCTAGGCAGCCGGAGGCCTTCTGAAAGGCCCTAGGGCTGTCTATGCAGAGCACCTATCAAGCCGTGCGCTTGATGGGCACTCTGCATAGGCAGCCCTGGGGCCTTTCAGGAGGTCCCCGGCTGCCTAGCAACCACACAGTGTCCCGCAATCTCATCGTGGGACGCTGTACGGGCCCCCTGAACGTCGGGTGCAGGCTCTATCTTACAGCGGGCACCCGGCGGCAGAAGTTCCGACGAGCCGCGCCGCTCGTCAGAACTGTTAACACTTTAAATACCGCTGTCAGAGCGGTATTTAAAGTGTGAACAGTTCCGACAAGGGGCGCGGCACGTCAGAACTGCTGCCGCCAGGTGCCCGCTGTAAGAACAGCCGGCGCCGACGTTGTATGGAGCAGGATCCACCCGCGATCCCACTCCATACAAGCATTTGTTCGACTTGCGAACTAATCAACTTGCGAACAGGTTCCTGGAACGGAACCTGTACACAAGTCGGGGACTATCTGTATGCCCGAAGTGCGCTTACGTGTGAACAAGCCCTGAAGAACATTGTTGCCAATTTTTTGTATCATATTTTGCTACTGTGAGTTTCATCTCCTCTTGTACAGACGTCTCCCATGTTGCCCTAAATAAATATTGTTCTTTTTGTGGCCATTTTCCTATAGCATCAGGCCGGGCTCGCACAAGCGTATCTCTCAGCGTCCCACCTGCCAGGGACAAGCGGCACATAGCAAGTATGCAGTGACATTGTGTACTTGCTGCGTCCTGCCCATCACCATTTACTGTCTTGCAGAGTATGTGCGTGTAATACGGCCCAAGATAGAACATGCTGCGATTTTTCTAGCGTGCATATTTCACACAATTTGTGTGAGCGGCACCATGGCCGCCTATGGGAGATTGGTAGAGCATATTCTGCCCGCTGTAACACACTGGTGTGAGACACCCCCTAATGCGTAGTGCTGAGTAGATGACCCATCTGTGGCTACAGCGTGTCATGGTGACGGTGGGCAGGGGGTCCTCACCGTTGTCGCTGTCTGGACCCAGAATGGTCTTTATATAGCCAACTATTAGCTGCTGTTCTTGAACGTTTCAGGGAAAAGCCCAAAAATTAGTCCCTTTCACAGTTACATAAAATAAGAATACAAGTTCATCAGCTGATCTCGTCTGTAAAGTTTGTAGTGAAGTCTCTGCCACAATGGGGTGGGCCACAGCTTTCCCAGACTCCTGAATGGCCAGTTATGCAGTGATGTCTCTTTCACAACGCCAGAGTAGGTAGGAATTAAGATTTGAGCCCCCGTAACAGAAACCTAACACTAAGGGCTCACGCGAGCGTAAGATTACCATGTATTACACGTGCGATACGCGATAACTCGCAGGCAATCAAATACATTGCCTTATGCTGTTTCGATCGTATAAGAATTGCGTAATACGTGAGTGTAAAAAGAACGCAGAGAGCCCTTTTGCTTGCGCTAACAAAGCACTACAGAAGCGCCGGAATATCAGCCGCAGGCGCATATATGTAGGCAGCACATGACGGGGTTAATGGGGAGGCTAGGGTTAACAGTAGTGTAGAGGTGGGGGGGGTAGAATAGGAAGGGGGGAGCAGTTAGAAAGTGCGGGAAAAGCAGGAGGAGGAGTTTCAGTCGGCAGCAGAAGGAAGAAGGAGCAGAAGAGAAGAAGACGGAGACAGCGAGGAAGTAGAGAGAAGACACCGAGAGTTACGAAGAGTGAAGACACCGAGAGTTACGAAGAGTGAAGACACCGGGAGTTACGAAGAGTGAAGACACCGGGAGTTACGAAGAGTGAAGACACCGGGAGTTAAGAAGAGTGAAGACACCGGGAGTTAAGAAGAGTGAAGACAGCAAGAAGCACCGAAGAGCCCGAAGAGGAGCATCTGGAAGAGCCCAGAAGAGGACTTACCGATGGACGCCGTCATGGAGAGGATCCGGGCAGCGGTGGAGGAGCGGGGCTTAGAATGGTTGGTGAGCATCCTGGATGGAGGGGCCCCTGGCCCGGAGCACGTGGGAGCGGGTCCGGCGCAGCCTTCGGGAGCGGAGGGAGCGGCGCCCGTGGTAGCAGCAGCAGCCCTGACGAGAGGAAGAGGACGGAGCCGAGGCCACGGAGGGCTCGCGCTCCGGCGCGTCTAAGCCCCGAGTTAACCCCTCAGCGTCGGCGCCGCATAGAGAGTCCCTCACGGGCCCCTCCGGGCCGGGTCCCAGCAGGCGGGTCGGCGCAGCGTCCGGCTCCAGGTCCCGTGCTGCCAGGGGGGCAGGGCCTAGCACCGGACTGTCGGCAGAGAGAGCTGGAGCAGCGTGGGGCCGGGAGAGGTGGGGGTCGGCGAGCAGCCTCACAGTTTTCTTTCAGTCCCACAGGACGTGCGGCCCGCGGGAGCCAGTTCGAGCGGAAGAGGAGCGGCTGTGACTCCGGTGGAGCAACTGCAGCCAGATGAGGACCTCGATTGCCAGCGCGGATCACCCTCGGACGAGGATTCGGATCCGCTGGAGGGAGGATCGGCGGCTGGTGGGACTACAGCCCCTACGCAGCCAGGTGAGCGAACACACGGGGACACACATACTGCAGTTAGCCGCGTTGCGCCAGCGGCAGATAGTGTGGGGGGGCGGACAGGGGGCGAGGGGGCGACGGTAGGCACTCGGGGCGCAGCGAGCGAGTTGGGGTTAATTTTAGGCGGATTATTGGAGCTTTGCGCAAGCAAGAGACAGGGCCAGGGACGTCGCCTCTATCTGCCTGGACTTTACCATCCAATGCGTTGAGTGGTCGCAATAGCGACACGGGGGGAGTTGCGACGGGATCGTCGGTGGGGCAGCAAACAGCACCTGTTACGGTAGGTGTTCAGACAGATAAGGACGGGGATGGAATTCGCCTGGATGACAGAGCGAAGGGGGAGGTGTACGTGTGCTTCGAGGGCCCCCTAGGCGTGCACTTGAAAAAGAAGGTCAGAGAAAAGATCTGGCGTGATGAATACGTCGAGATCTTTTCCCTTCTCCCTTTAGAAAAATTTAATTTGGATAAAGGGAAAAGGGCGAAATACAAGAAGGAAGAGGAAGAGAAACGTCGGTGGCGACTGATTCCACAGACTTTCTCCAACTGGATGCAAGCCTTCGCCATTCTGGCTAGTGTTATAGGTGAAAAGGCGCCGGAGAATTGCTCCGGCCTCTTTTGTTACCTCGATGCGATAGGTGAGGCGTATAGGGTGTATGGGGGCCAGACATGGCTTAGGTATGACGAGCAGTTTCGTCAAAGAAAAGCGATCCGACCGTCTATTCGGTGGGATCAGAAAGACATAGGGCTGTGGTTGAGGGTAATGGCCCCAGTTAGGTTCGGGCAGCCCTTTCGGGGGGGGGGGGGCCGGGACGAGCAGCTCGGCCACCGGTTCCCAGGGAGGAAGTCAGGGCGGACAGTCGGGGAGTCATAGGCTCGGATTGTGTTGGCAGTTTAACGACGGCCAATGCAAATTCGGAAGTAGCTGCAGGTTCAAGCACGTTTGCTCCGTGTGTAACGCTACATCACACGGAGCAGCAAAGTGCTTTAAGAAGGGAAAAGGAAAGTTTTTCGGGGCAGCGGGAAAAAGGGATGACACCAGTGAAACTGGCAAAGATGGTGCCGTTTCTAAATAGGTACCCCGACCGAGATAAGGCGAGTTTATTGTTAGAAGGTTTTAGGGATGGTTTTAAAATTCCTGCCCCAGTTCATAGGGTTCCTGTTACTACAAAAAATTTACCGTCGGCGCTCCGGTACTCGGCGGCTGTAACAGAGAAATTGCGTAAGGAGGTTAGTTAGGACGCATGGCGGGGCCGTTTAGCTCCCCTCCGGTTGCGGATTTGGTGGTTTCACCGCTTGGAGTGGTACCTAAAAAAGAGCCAAACAAGTTCAGGCTCATACATCACTTGTCTTACCCTAAAGGGGCGTCAGTCAATGACGGTATCGATCCGGAAATATGTTCCGTGGTGTATACCTCTTTTGACGCCGCTACAAAATGGGTGCGCAAGTACGGGCAAGGGGCTAGGTTGGCTAAAGTGGACATTGAGTCCGCTTTTAGGTTACTCCCAGTGGCCCCAGTAAGTATTCGCTTGTTAGGCTGTTTTTGGGAAGGAAGTTACTTCGCGGATAGGTGTCTACCCATGGGCTGTTCTATTCCGTGCGCTTATTTTGAAGCGTTCAGCTCATTTTTAGAATGGGTAGTTAGGGATTGCACAGGGATTAGGTCGGTTATCCATTATTTGGATGACTTCCTGTGCATAGGTCCGGCAAGTTCGCCACTTTGCGCAAACTTGCTGGGGTCCCTTCAATGGGTTACCGGTCAGTTCGGGGTGCCTTTGGCACCAGGGAAGACCGAAGGGCCCACAACGTGTTTAAAGTTTCTGGGCATTACCATTGACACTGTGGCAATGGAATGCAGATTGCCCGAGGACAAAGTGGCGGAATTAAAGGCTGAGGTGAACAGGGCAAAGGTTGTCACAAAAGTTACGTTAAGAGAGCTGCAGTCGTTGTTAGGCAAGCTCAATTTCGCCTGTCGCATTATGCCGATGGGTCGGATTTTCAGTAGGAGATCAGCATCAGCCACAGCAGGGGTTCGGTTACCCCACCATTTTATACGGCTGGGCAAGGGCCACAAGAAGGACCTGGCAGTATGGGCGGCGTTTTTGGAAAACTATAACGGGAGGTTAGTGATGATGGAGGAGGTGGTGGACAATTTCGATCTGGAATTGTTTACCGACGCCGCAGGAAGTTCGGGTTTTGGAGCATACTTCCAGGGTCGGTGGTGCGCGTCCGGGTGGCCAAACGAATGGTTTTCGTCAGGTTTGGTAAAAAACCTGGTGCTGCTTGAGCTGTTCCCCATAATAGTAGCCGTGGAGCTATGGGGAGCTCAGTTTAGAGATAAAAGGGTGCGCTTTCACTGCGACAACCTGGGGGTAGTGCAGGCAATAAACAGATTGTCTGCATCATCCCCCCCTGTGGTGGCATTATTGCGCCACCTGGTGTTGCAGGCATTGTCGCTGAATGCTTGGATTGGGGCAGTACACGTGCCAGGGGTAAGCAACTCAATAGCGGATGCTCTTTCTCGCTTTCAGTGGGAGCGATTCCGACGGTTGGCCCCAGAAGCGGAAGAAGAAGGGGTGTCCTGCCCAAGACACATATGGAGCGTGGTCAGCGAGCAGTGAGGCACCTGATAGGTGCCTCCTTGGATCGGAGCACATGGGCGGCTTACAAGGCAGCATGGGTAGAATGGGAGGAGTGGTTGAGGCAGTGGGGTGATGTACGGACGGACGAGGACGCGGCAGGGGCGCTGCGGAATATGTTGGCGCTATACAAATAAAGATTATTATTATTATTATTATTATTATTGTTGGGGTGGCTGGCTAAAAGCGCGGAGGCTGGTTTGTCGGTGGCTACAGTTAATAGGTTTATGGGGGGGTGGCGTTTGGCGCTAAGTTGAGGGGTGTAACGGATGTAACGAAGAACTTTGTAGTGAGGCAGGCGCTAAAAGGGTTTAGAAGGGGGTGGGGGGGTCCAGATACGCGTCGCCCGGTTTCGTTTGAGTTACTACAAAAATTGGGCTTCGCGTTGCAGGAGGTTTGTGGGAATGGGTTTGAGTATTCGCTTTTTAAGTTCGCTTTTTCGTTAGCCTTTTTCGGGGCGTTACGAGTGGGGGAATAGATAGCTACAAAGCAAGTAGCGTAGGAGCGAGGGACTGGGGGGCGGGATGTTGAGCAAGGAAGGGTTAAGCGACCGGAAGAAGTGGGTGGAGTGATAATAGGAAGAGGAGGGAGGAAGAGGGGAAGAGTGGCTCATTCCACGTGGAGCAAGAGAAGAAGGAAGACGTGTGAAGGAGGACAGAAGACAATCAAGAAAAGAAGTATGGACCAACTCGTGCTACAGATCAAAGAAGCTGTTGCCAGCCAGGGACCTGAGTGGTTGATGAGGATGGCCGCGGAGTTCGGTGCCACGCCGTCGGGAGAAGCCGGGGCAGGAGAAGAACAGCCGGCGCAGATGGCTTCCAGCGCGCCCCGCGGAAGACCCCAGAGAAGGAGGATTCCCCCTACCAGGCTGAGCCCGAGCCCAGCCGTGAAGAAGGGGGGCCAGTATGCAAGCCCGAGACCTGCGCGTGCAAATATCGATAGCGGAGCGCGGCCGCAGCGAGCCGCGGCGGGAAACAGCATGGGCGCGACTGGAAGAAGCGCCGGAAGAATAGAAGAAACCCCCGAGGGACTTACCAGGACTTCAGCAGCGGCATCAGGAGCGGGTAAGTCCAGCGTGGGAAGGGTTTGCCCCGTGGCTGTCCAGCGTCAGGCGGAGAGAGAAGGGGGACGGCCTGCGCGCCGTGGCGGCGGCGGGCGGATGGATCCGCGGGCCGAAAGACGAGCGCCAGCGGCAGCAGCGAGGCTGGTAACAGCGCAAGCGGCCACAGCAGCGCGAGCGCAGTACAAGGGGGGGGCGGATGAGAAGGAAGAGGCGCAGGGCGGTAAAACAGAGGGGGGGAAGGGGGGGAGTACAATTAGGCAGTATGGCCCCATTGTCGCCCCAGGGCTCATGCCCTAATATGAGGGGCAGCGGGATATATTCTAAAGACGCCTCAAGCCGGCAAGAGGGAGGGGGAGTACAATTAAACAGTATGGCCCCCTTGTCGCCCCAGGGCTCATGCCCTAATATGAGGGGCAGCGGGATATATTATAAAGACGCCTCAAGCCGGCAAGGGGCTTACGGGGTACGCAGGAAGGAGGGAGGGGCAGCGAGCAGCGGTCACATGTCACCCCGGGGTTCTTTCCCTTTTGCGAAGGACAGTCGAGCACAAGCAGTCGAAGGCACTTCAGGCCAGCAAGGGGCTTACGGGGTGGAGCAAAGCGGACAGGTGAGACAGAGGAAGGGTAAAGGGGGGGGGAAGCTACCTGCCCGGTAGTCAAGGGGCCGGTAGCGGGACGGAGGGGGGGTTAGGCGGCAGGTGGGGGGTTGGCAGCATGGCGCGAGGAAGCTGGCGCAGCGAAGCAAGGATAGATAGCTCCTCATCGGAGTCCGGTGAGCCTTGTACACGTCGGGAGGTGCCTCATTTCGCCAGAGGGTACAGGCGTTCGGAAGCGGTGGACAGGAGCGGTAGGCGCAGCGGCCACGGGACTTCGGTTTGGGCTTCGCATCAGGCGTTACCATGTTCACCGGCTTCCTCCACAGATGAGAGGCGGGCCTCACGTACCGAAAGGCAGGGCGAGCGGGCCGCAGCCTCCAGGGCGTCCTATGGCTATAGCATGCTACCCCGTGGTGTCTCCCGTAATAGAGACAGGGTACGACACGCGGTGGCGAGTCCGGAAAGGAGCCAACCGGGACCGAGTCACCCGTCTTTCCCCTCGGCAGGGCCGGAGGACGAATTGGAGGGTGAGTCCCAATGTGATAGAGTGTGGGGTGATTCGTCGCCCAATAACGTGAATAATTTTATGGTAGCGCTGAGAGCGCTGGTGAATGAGTTTGATAAAGGTAAAGGAACAGTGTCATGTGTTAACCCGGGGAGACGAGACTCGCCCGTGGTTGGTGATGTGGCTCACGCTACCGGGTGCTCGCCAGCGGTGGCGACCGGAAAAAGCGAAGAGTCGGTAAAAGATGGTCTACGTTTCTCAGATTCTCTATTTTGTGGCGTGGCCCCGCTGGGGGTGGGCCTCGCGGAGGACACAATTGAAAAAATTAAAAGTGGAATATACGTGGACATTTGGTCGCTCCTATCGGTGGAGCATGTGTCGGTTGATAAGGAGCGCTTCGCTGAACGGGACAAGAAGCCCAAAATAGCTAAAACATTTAGCAATTGGCTACAAGCCATGTTGACCCTGGCTCACGTTATATGCCAGTACCAGCCGGGTAAAGGCCCGGAGCTACTGGTATATATTAACACTATTCATAGCGCTTACAAGCTGCACGGCGGTGCGGCATGGTGGCGCTATGACGAAGATTTTCGTCGACGGATTTCGGGATTGAGTAACGTGAGTTGGGCGACAAAAGCGACGGATGCTTGGATCCAGTTGATCCTGGCGCAAAAGCCGGCGAAGCCCCTTTTTCAGAGCAATAACGCGGTAACGGGTGGACAGCAGGCACCCGTTCCACATAAGCCCTCGGGTTCCTGCTGGGCATTCGATGAGGGTAACTGTCGGTTTCTTGCAGCATGCAAGTTCCGGCACGAGTGCTCCTTTTGCGGCGGTGCGCACACAGCGGTACGCTGTTTTCGGAGACAAAAGCAAAACTTTCCCGCGGCCACAGCGTTGCCCGGGGGCAACGCCAGTGAACGCGCTGTTCCTGGAGGAGTGGTTAGGCAAGTACCACAGGAGACGGGAAGCAAACCTTCTTAAAGAAGGTTTTAACGCGGGTTTCGTCATTCCGCATCAACCGGGTTCGGCGTTAACGCTTAGCCGCAATTTAAAATCGGCATATGACAATAAAGAGATGGTGATGGAGAAGCTGCTAAAGGAGGTAGAACTGGGTCGGATGGCGGGGCCTTTTCAGGAACGGCCATTCGAGAACTTGCGCGTTTCACCTTTGGGCTTGGTACCAAAGAAGGAACCGGGTAAGTTCCGGCTTATCCATCACTTATCCTACCCGACGGGCGAGTCATTCAACAACGGGATTTCCAAGGAGCAAACAGCCGTATCGTAAACTTCTTTCGATAGGGCTGTCTGCCTAGTACGGCAGGCCGGAAAGGGGGCTCTGTTGGCAAAAGCTGATATCGAGTCCGCTTTTCGACTATTACCGGTGCATCCAGATTGCTTCCACTTGTTGGGCTGCCGCCTGGACGGCTTATATTTTGTGGATATGTGCTTACCGATGGGGTGTTCCATCTCTTGTTATTACTTTGAAGTGTTCAGTTCATTTCTGGACTGGATGCTTCGATATGAGACGGGCATCCGATCGGTGTTGCATTATCTGGATGATTTCCTTTTCGTCGGGCCATCAGATTCAGAGGTATGCGGGTTGTTATTGGCATCATTTCAGGATCTGATGAGAAAAGCGGGAGTACCGCTGTCACACGAGAAAACGGTCGGTCCGGTGACATGTCTTACATTTTTAGGCATTGAAATCGATACCATGGCAATGGTATTTCGTTTACCGGACGAAAAAGTAGCGCGGTTGCGGCAAGAAGTTAAGTTGGTTGGCAGTTCTAAGAAAGTTACACTGCACCAGCTCCAAGTAATTATAGGCTTGTTAAATTTTGCGTGTCGGGTCATTCCGATGGGCCGCCCGTTTGCAAGGCGGCTGTCATTGGCGACAGTCGGGATAAAAGAGAAACACCACTTCGTCAGAGTGACAAAGGGTATGAAGGAGGACTTGCACACATAGCAAGTCTTTCTTCAAACGTTCAATGGTCAGGTGATTTGTCAAACTGCGGAAGTTGCAAACGAGGAGCTGGGTCTGATGTCGGATGCATCGGGCTCCTGTGGTTTCGGTGTAATTTTGGAGGACAGTTGGTGCAGTGCACCATGGCCCAGAGAATGGTTCGAAAGACGGTGGGTGAAGAACATAACACTGCTGGAGATTTTTCCGCTAATGATGGCGGTGGAGATCTGGGGGCCGGTTTTGGAAAACAGGAATATCTGCTTCTGGTTGGATAACCAGGCAGTAGTGACAGCGGTGAACAAGCAGACATCCAGATCTCCCTTGGTTTTGGCAGTTTTACGCCATTTGGTCTTGAGATGCCTGCAGAGTAATAGTAAGCTGAAGGCGAGACACGTACCCGGAGTAAACAATAACACGGCTGACGCTCTTTCTCGTTTCCAGATGGAGAGATTCAGGGAACTCCACCCGACAGCGGATGTCAAAGGGGTATGTTGCCCGGCGATCTTATGGGAGATAGTAGAAGAGAGCTCACGACTCTGATTCGCAACTCCGTTGCGGAATCGACGTGGAAGCGATATAATGCAATATGGAAAAGGTGGTTGATGGCAGCAGGGGGACAATTCCCTGATGGAGCGCGGGCAAGAGCGGTGACGTTAGACATTATGGCGGAGCTGCGGCGTCGGGGCGCATCGGCGAGCTCGGCGCGCAAGCACTTATCGGCCATTGCGTTTTTGTTGCGCCTGCACGGACGGCGCGATGTGACAAAGGATTTTGTCTTCGGACAGATTCTTAAAGGTTGGAAAAAAGAAAGGTCGTCAAGAGACGACAGGCGGCTGATAACATTTGAGCTGTTAAAGGCGATACTGAACGTTTTGGGAGCAGTGTGCAAAGACGAAAGCGAGGTGCTGCTCTTTCGGGTTGCGTTTTCATTAGCGTTTTTCGCAGCATTGAGACTGAGTGAAATAGTGGCTCCCAGCTGTAGGAAACTGGGGGGGCTGCGTTTCGAGGATGTTCTGTGCGGTACAGATGATATAAAGCTATGCATCAAAAAGTCCAAGACTGATGTGTATGGCGCAGGCGTGGGGACAGCTGCGTGTCCTGTGGCGTTGCTGAGACAGTTTTTGTCACGGCACAGTGGAAAAGGACAACTATTGGCGCATGCTTCAGGAGCCCCACTAACCAAGTTCCAATTTGGGGCGGTTATGCGCGCATGCTTGAAGAGATTAGGTTTCGAGCCCAGCGAGTTTGGCACGCATTCGTTCAGGATTGGCGCAGCAACGTCAGCGTTCGCTTGCGGATTAAGAGGAGACGAGGTGAAGCGGGTTGGACGCTGGAGGTCGGAGGCGTACAAGTCGTACGTCCGACCAAATTTGAGAGTGTTATAGTTAAAGTTACATTGTGGTGTGCCGTTATGTGTTTATTTTGCAGGTTCGGAGTGGACAGTTTGGGTGGTGGGCCACTCTTTCATTCATTGGGCAGAGAAAAGAGCGGGGACCCGGCCCATTGGCAGGAACCTGGGCCTGAAAGAGGTCCAGGTAAAATGGCACGGAATAAGAGGTCTACAATGGGCCAGGCTGCTACAGGAAATATTGCGTGTCAGCAGATGGTCCCAGGGGAAAGTGATATTGAGAAGGTACAGGTCCATAAAATGGAAGAATCTGTCTCAAAATGGCCGCTAGATACAAAATGGAGCATTATAAGATGTAAATAAGCTTGTGTGTAGTGAAACAATAAATTTGCAAAAATAACTTTACAGCAGGGTATTCGGTGCATTGTCTAATGATTTGTTTTTTTTTCTTTCTATTCATCCGAGAACATTTGCCTGGTACAGCCGCTATCAGAAAAACCTCCCCCATGTCCTGAGCTTTGGAAAAGAGCAAATCGTGCTGATAAGACGCTGCGATCATCCAAACTCACAAGAGAGAATAATCATTTGAAGGACATTTCACATATTTATTCTCACTGCGCTGATTGTTCAACACAGCACAATTCTTGATGTTTTTTCTAACCCAATAAGATTAACCTCGTGACTAATGACGTATTGCTTTCCTGTATTAAGAAATATACTCAGTCAATAAAGATTCAGTGTGTACGCGCCTGAAGCAGAGTGGGCTGTATATACCCGCTGCGGCTCATCTCTACATATCTGTGAGAGCTAATTACTATAAATCATATAGTTTTTGGCCTCTCTGATGCATCCAGGTATGAACTAATTTGGAACCCAAGGCTTGAAAGGTTAATGTGACCGGTCATGTGTAACGGTCCTTAATAACTGGCGTAGTCGGCAGGATTATTAATTGACGCTGATGATAACCATTGGACTGCGACACAAACCTGGATTGATGATATCAGCCGTGCCAAAGGCCGGGGACTGATCAACCCCATACAGCGCAGTAAGTCACATATATACATATATATGATGTCTACCGTGGTCTGTTTTGGCACGTTTGATTGTAGTCTGTCCTGCGGTCAGTCGTTATTTCAATGTACAATTGTTAAGCTGTCATCAATAGACATTGTTACCTCAGGTCTTGGGTACTCTTAAGTGACACCGAGGGACAGAATCTGTAATTTGACTATATGCATATATATGTGTTTTCATTGTGGGTCCAGTAGGACTGGCTGTTTAACGGTACAGGGCATTTTGGCTGTTTAACTGTACCGGGCATTTTGGCTGTTTAACGGTACAGGGCATTTTGGCTGTTTAACTGTACCGGGCATTTTGGCTGTTTAACGATGCAGGGCGTTTTGGTTGTTTAACTGTATCGGGCATTTTGGCTGTTTAACTGTATCGGGCATTTTGGCTGTTTAACTGTATCGAACGTAGAAGTCTGTGAACACTACGTCATCGAGGACAGGGCATTTGGCGTGGAAGTCTTTGAACACTACGTCTTGTTGTATCGTACGTAATAACATGTTGAAGTTCTTTAAGAAGACTACTGATCAGGGTCTCCTGGATTCTGTCCACTTGGTGTCATGTAGAGCAGGCAAAAGGTTAAGAAGTTATGTGAGATAGTGGGTATGCCGTCTGGTGGCAGGCTACAACCTGGATTGTGGTCAGAAATGTTGATTAAGTGTAGAGGGTCACTGAATGATGCTGGTTTATTAAAAGACGCTGAAATGTGGCATAAGGTTTCTGTACAGTTGAAAGCTGAAGGTTATGAGGAAGTTGAATGGATTGAAGAACATGTAAAGTCTTACAAGTACCGTAAGCCTGTCAGACCGCCTCCATATGAGGGCTCTGATAAGACTGATCTTGTTCCACATTGGATGTGCACAAGGTGTGGAATTCAAAACCAAGCATATGTGTTTATCTATGAGTCTAAATGCAGGGAATAGTTCATATTCACAGAGAGCGGACAGCCGTTTTACAAAGGTGGGGGCTGTCGGAGAAGGCTTGGAAAGTGTGTTAGCTGATAATGAAGGAATTGTAGTTAACAGACGATTGCTCAAGTTTGCAGAGAAAGATGTTTCAGTAAGTGATGTAAAGTTGAAGTAAGAAAGTTGCAGATTCAAGATGGCGATTATTCATATGCTTTGAGTTGAAGACAAAGGAAGGCAGCCCTTCACCATGATGTTTTTCTCCCTTTGCCCTGCCCCTAGATGGCCGTGTTGTTATTGGGGCCAATACCAGTCGATATATCTTGATACGTGTCTAGTATGTAGTATTCCTGGACCCTCCCATCACCATCACGCAGTTAGGCCACGCCTTCGGTGGCCATTTCAGTGCCAGCCATAGCCCAGCGGCCATTTTAGCATATGTTGTAACAATACCTTTAGCTGCCGCTCAGACGTCATCTTAGCTCCGCAGCAGAAATGAGCTGGCCTCTGACCTCCCATCTATGTATGTTTTTACCTGGCATGCCAATTCTTTGAACTGCAATGACGAGTGCCTTTTCTGAATTTTGCATAGAAACATTCAAGTCCCCTCATCCCGCCTGCAAACAGCCTCCTCCCGATTATCTGTTCTGCAGTCTGTATTTAGCACCCCCATCCCAAGTAGGTTTGTGCTTAAAATTTCCCATGAATGTAGTTGTTGCTGGAAAAATCTTTTCCACTTTGCAAGGGGGAAAAATGGAGGAGAAAGGGAATCCTCTAGTCTGTGTCCCCCTATGACATGAAGCAAGTTCATGCAGAGTCTGCAGACAATTATGTGACAATTAACCACCGTGCTGTCTGTCCTGTATTTTTTAATGTCATAACATTGTGTCATTGCTGTACGTGTTGTCCATTCCTCATAAGTCAGATACTGCTGAGAAGAAAGGTCACTATAGGTGCTAGGATCGCAGACGGCAGTAGGAAAGCTTACAGAACGAAGGAGAGGGTCAATATGTGATAATATATATAGATATATAAATATATATATAGGAGTACATAGAGGGTTAATGCTTGATCTATTAGAAGCCGCAACTAGTCCGGAGCAGGTCCTCCCCCTTGTCTCCAATCTCCCCCCCTTCCCTTTGGTTTTCTTCATCTAACTCTCAAGGCCAAAGATTAGAGAAGTTTGCTTTGGTAGGACGTGTGCATAATTGCTAGATGTGTGCTCCTTTTATGGGAAATATTAGTGTTGTGGGATCTGTTGTACATCTCTAGTATTACAGACAGTTAAAGTTTGACTGCTTCCAGGGAGAGGTGGTAGTGATTGAATGCATTTGTTTGCAAGATGAGGACAGTTGCATCATACGCGTTATCTCCTGGTGTGAATGGTGTGCATCCTAGTGCAATGTATCCACAATTTCCTGAACTCTAACGGCACAAACATTGTGTGTGTGGTGAATCATAGGCATTTGAATGAGAGAGGCAGACTTGACCGCATGGATGGATGAGAGTTAATGACCCGTGTTCAGACGATGCAGATATTGACTGGGGATACAATTTCCCCTCCTCCCCCCTGCATATGCAGACTATAAATTTTCAATGTGGATAGATGTTTGTAGAATATTCTGCCCTGATGTAATTTATGTCTCTGTTATTGGCACTGATATCTTACAGGCCTTATCTGCATCCATCAAATTCTCACCAGATGGATCAGTACGAGTTGAGACCTCAGGTGCCGGTTCAGAAGAATTTTGTAAACTAACTGCTCCAACAAACACCCCTCTTTTTCCAGTCCAGAAAAGACGCTGAAGGGTCAGCCAGGCACCTACCACATGTAGGCGCTGTGTGCTGTCGGCGCTGTGTGCTGATGAGGTGTCAGTCAGCCACCTACGGCATGTCGGTGCTGTGTGCTGATGATTTGGAAGCCTGCCAACAGGCCACAATTTCACTGTTAATTTTTCTTGCAGAAATGACAAACTCCAGTCTCTTCAAGGAGCTCCCTCATGTGTTTGTGTGGTGGCAGCAGTACAGGCAATGGTTGACAAACCTTCTGAGTTGGTATTGGACTATACCCCCCCCCCCATTCCTTAGTGGTCCTCACCCCTCATGTCATTCGGAGCATTCTTACGCAAGTGCAACCCAAGCACTTATTTCTGGCCTGTCAAATCCAGCTACAATGTGCTCTTGTCATTCTTCTCACTGTTGCTACTACCTTGAACTCGGTTACTCTCCCAATTAAGTACCCTAGTTCAAAGGGGGGGGGGGGGGGGAGAGAGGATATAGGTGATCTAGGTATTGCAGGTCAGCTATTTTTAAATTTTTAATTTTTTCTTTTTCCTTTTTACAATAAGGTTATGATCTATTTGAAATAGAATACCAATCTGATTGTTTAGCGGTAATTTGTGAAAGGGGCTTCAGAAGTGCCAATTCAGCTGGCAGAAACTGAACCGCTTGAGGTAATGTTTAAAGGGTCACGATACCTCACTCGCTTCCTTATGCTGGAAGGTCCTGAAAGCATATTGAGAATTGCGTGATGGGACCCTTGGGAGGTTGTATCAAACTTCACCTGTCCGGTGAGGCTCGTATACACCCCGGGTCTGAAAGTCACCCGACTTTATGTCGGATGACAGCAGACCAAGCGACACCTCTACCCGTCCTCACTCTTACGTATGCAGAGGACCAAGCTCTTAGCCCCCTTGGTCCGTCAGTACCCCCTGGCACATGTCCAGGAAGATGCAATTGCAGACACTGTCTCTTCTTTATGTTAACTTAAAGCCCTTAAGAAATGTGTCTTCCCAGCCAATACCCCTTTTGTTCCCCATTAACAGAAAGAGTTTTAAAGGGCCAGCCAGACTGTCAGCATTTGTTTGCATTCATTTTCAGAGGAAAGCAGTACTGTTGGACAGTGCTGCCATAAGGGGCACAGAATAGCCCAAAACCAGTTTACCAGATGCATGAAGCTGATATTAGACGCCTGGCCAATTCCCGAGGGCACCACCCTCTTGTAATATGTTGATGATTTACTTTTTTTTTATGTACTCCTGACCCAAATAGTTACCTCAATGTGTCACTAAGCCTTTTGTGTTTTCTCCATCAAGAATAGAAAAGCTGTAAGTTTACTAATGGAAGCCATCATGTTGCCAGAACAGGTGGCCATAATAAATGTTAACTGAAAGCCCTTGTTAATAATGTATATTCTGAGTTGTTTTTATAGATGGTACCAGGGTAATTGACGACTCCACGCTGGATATGCAGTGATCACGCAACAAGATGTCCTAAAAGCAGAATGCCTCCGCATGTCCCAGGACAGGAAGCGGAATTACAGGCCCTCACTGAGGCGTGTAGAGTGGTAGAAGGTAAGACGGCAAACATTTACACTGACTCCCAGTATGCATTTGGCATAGCTCATGACTACGGCCTAACATGGAAGGCCAGACAGCTTGTTAAGAATGGTGCAGCGGTGACAAAGTGGAAAGCTCACACCAATTCCTACAGCAGAGAAACAAGAGGCAACGCCATCACAGATCACACAGCAAAGGCAGCGACCCTTAAGCCATGGAAGAAAAGAAGAATTTAACAATAATTTTGGACTTTGATATAAACCTTGGACTTTGATTACTTTGATATGAACTTGGACTTTGATATGCTAAAGACTTTACAGTTACAAGCCAGCAAGCAAGAAAAAGACAAATGGACTAAATATGGGACGGCGTATGGCGGACAGTCAACAGAACTTGCCTACCACGGTCCCTGTGCCCCATGATGGCCCAGCTGATGCACGGAAAGACACACCTACCGGGGGTCTAGATGTCCGCCTTGAGGTCGTGTCCTCTGGCCTGCTCCGTCGCCTCCGGTACCGTCCGACATGGCGTGCCCACAAGGGTCTTTCTGACTTTATTCCTGACAATGTTGCCTCCTGTGGCTAGAAACGCACTGACGCCGAAATCTGCGATCTGCACTGAGCCGTCTTCACCCAGGGGGATGTTTCCAGCCTTAACATGCCTGTGGATCTGGCTGTTCTTATGCAGGTACTCCAGGCCTTCTAACACCTCCTTCAGCATGGTGGCGATGCTTGCCTCATCCAACACCCTGTTCAAAGCAGCAATGATGTCAACGCTTGAGCAAGGACGGGTGGCTCCTGGGTTTTCTGTAGCTGCTGTATCATTTGTCCAATTTTGCATGATCTTTGCCGTAAGCAACAGGGCAGAAGTAAATTTGCCACATAACGCTTGCCTAGACCACTCTACCCATTTCAGAGATTGCAAATTGGCTACATTCAGCTCCCACTTGTTGGGAAGTATGAATATGTGCTTGTTGTTGATTTCTTTTCAGGTTGGAGACCTACCCTGTTACCAAAGTAAATAAGCAGGTAAACGCACAGAAGCTCATGAATGAGGTAATCCGCAGATACGGGGTACCGGAAGTGATTGAGTCAAACAAAGGTACAAATGTCACAGGTGAAATAATGCAATACATCATGTCTGCTTTGGGTATATTCCAGGCTTTTCACACACCCTACCATCCACGGAGTAGTGGGAAAGTAGATCCATGGGCAATGAAGGAAACGGGTAAATCTTGAATTGAGTGTCTTCCATTAGTTTTTCTTTTTCTCCGGAGGATACATGCCACAGTAGCCAAGTTTGGGAAATGATTCTCTTGTTAATTTTGTCATAGGTCTCTCCAAGGAATTGTCAATAACGCATTCTGTGGTCTCTGCTTCTCTCTCAGGTCCTACAGACGAGCGTCACAATCTGAAACCAGGTGGCAGGTTTGATCCACATGTGTATATATATAGATGCAATCAGAGTGCGAAGGGGGGGGGGGGTGCCAGATGAGTTTAAAGCCAGGGATCAAGTTAAGGCCGGATTTGAGTCCCTGTTTGGAATAGTAACCATCAATAAGAATGTTTATATATATATTACAACCAGCAGGGGTTCGTGAGCTATACAAGAGATGCACTTTAGGGGCTTGCTGATCAGTTGGGCCCCACGGCCACCATGGCTTTCCGGAACCGAGTGGCTCTGGATATGATGCTAGCTGAGAAAGGTGGTGTTTGTAAAATGATTGGTGAGACTTGCTGTACATATATTCCAGATAACACAGGGCCCTCAGGTAAAGTGACTATCGCAATAAAGACATTGGCCACATTGTCAGAAGAGCTGAAGCGTAATTCTGGGATAACTAACCCCTGGGATGAGTGGTTTGTATGGACCGGACAATGGAAACAATTCTTGATGCAGATAGGTATAGGGATTCTGGTTACTCTTATCATACTCCTGCTACTTTCTGTCTGTATTGTACCCTGCATAAAACGCTCCTGTGCTAAGCTTACAGATCAGATGGTACCTGTCGCCCCCGTATACGTAAATGTAGAGACCCCAGGCTATATGCCTATGATACAACAGAGCGATTTGTCCCCTTGTGGATCTGTCTCAGCAGAAACAGGGGTGACCACTCTAGTTTCCCAGCCATTAGAATAGAATAGCATGTGTGTTGTAGATCCCTTCTGTGTCTACTAGGTCTTCGTGTTTAGTTAGTTAGGATTAGTTGTCGGGGAAGGGATTAGCCCTTGGACAGCTGACCAACAATGATAGGTAGGGCATAGATCATGAGCTAGAGATAGGGAAAGCAAACCTTACCCCGCCCAGTAGAAGTAATAAGGTATTGTTTATTTTGAGACAGTTTCTAGGGGGATTTGAGAAGGTACAGGTCCATAAAATGGAAGAATCTGTCTCAAAATGGCCGCTAGATACAAAATTGAGCATTATAAGATGTAAATAAGCTTGTGTGTAGTGAAACAATAAATTTGCAAAAATAACTTTACAGCAGGGTATTCGGTGCATTGTCTAATGATTTGTTTTTTTTCTTTCTATTCATCCGAGAACATTTGCCTGGTACAGCCGCTATCAGAAAAACCTCCCCCATGTCCTGAGCTTTGGAAAAGAGCAAATCGTGCTGATAAGACGCTGCGATCATCCAAACTCACAAGAGAGAATAATCATTTGAAGGACATTTCACATATTTATTCTCACTGCGCTGATTGTTCAACAAAGCACAATTCTTGATGTTTTTTCTAACCCAATAAGATTAACCTCGTGACTAATGACGTATTGCTTTCCTGTATTAAGAAATATACTCAGTCAATAAAGATTCAGTGTGTACGCGCCTGAAGCAGAGTGGGCTGTATATACCCGCCGCAGCTCATCTCTACATATCTGTGAGAGCTAATTACTATAAATCATATAGTTTTTGGCCTCTCTGATGCATCCAGGTATGAACTAATTTGGAACCCAAGGCTTGAAAGGTTAATGTGACCGGTCATGTGTAACGGTCCTTAACAATATTGGTAATTCACGCGGGTGGTAATGACTTGGGGAGGGTAAGGGTAGCTGAGTTAGTGACGCTTATGAAGGAGGATATGTTGAGGTTCAAAAAATTTTTTGAGGAGACCATTATAGTATGGTCCGATATAGTCGCCAGGAGAGTGTGGAAAGAAGCAAGGGACGTGGAGGCTATCGACAGGGTAAGAAAAAGTGTAAATTTTAAGATTTCTAAATTCGTTAAGTCAATAGGAGGGGTAGCCGTTAGGCACTGGGAGCTGGAGAAAAAGGTGCCAGGTATGTGGAGGAAGGATGGTGTCCATTTAAGTGATATAGGTATGGACACATTCCTATCGGGGTTGCAGGACGGGGTGGAGGCGGCTCTGTCGCTGGCATGTGGGGGGCGGATGGCAGCGTAGGCAGGCTGCATCCTTCATGGCGGTTTAGCGGTATTTCCATGCCAGCTGGAGAATTGAGGGTGCGTACAGGCCGTAACGGGCTTTCTCACGCCTCGAAAGTTTTGGTAGCGTTAGGAGTAAGAATAGGCGATAGGCATAGAAAGAAAGAAATAAGTTGGATTTTATATATTAATAAATAAATAAGCTGTGGCCTTCCCACAAATTTATGCCAGCATAAAGAAATATGGTTGTTTTAATAAAGAAGTTTTTGTTAATAAGAAGTGGTCCCGTGTTTTATTAAAGGGAGCGTTATAAGGTGGGAAGTCCCCCCAGTCTTGGTTTCCCCCAGCAAAAAGATAGGGGGGGGGGGGTTTGAAAGCCGAGGACACTAGAGTTATAAAGGGGCGTTTGGAAATAGTCATTCGGCGTTCTAAGACGGATCAGGTCGGAAGGGGTCGTCGGGTGTCGCTGGGGCGTATTTCAGGGGAAAACATGTGCCCGGTTAGTTGTTGGGAGAACTACTGTTCTCTAGCAGGGGCCAGGGTAGGGCCCCTGTTACAGCATCAGGACGGTTGTTATTTATCAAGGTTTCAGTTTGAGGCGGTGTTTAAAAGAGCGTTAGCTGTTCTGGGACTGGATGGTTCAGGTTTCGGAACGCATTCGTTCAGAATAGGTGCGGCGACAGAGGCGGCAGCGAGGGAATTGGATAGTCAGGCGGTGATGGGAATCGGTCGGTGGAAGTCGGAGAGGTTTAGACGGTATATTAGACCGCATTTGCTGTAAGGGCGGGTAGGGGGCACATGGTGGGGCGTTATTTACGGTTAGTTTTGTTCCTTTTTTGTTACAGATCCGCGTGCTGCACTCGTGTGGATAATGGGCCACTCGTATGTTTTTTTTGGGGGGGGGAGGGCAAAGATCAGGCCTAATGGGAGGCAGCTCAGACTGAGTAAGGATGCGGCGGTAATTCGCTGGATAGGAGTGCGGGGCATGGCCTGGTTCCGGGTTTTGCAGGATGTACAGCGCCTAGTCTCTCTAGACAGGACGCCCGACATCCTAGTATTACACGTCGGGGGCAACGATTTGGGGCGTAGACCCTTCAGAGAGCTAGGCAGAGACATACGGTACGATATGCTTCGGTTGTTGCAGATGTACCGGGGCTTGATCTTGGTCTGGTCCGAGATGGTCCCTCGTAAGGCTTGGCGGAATGTGCGTTCGGTGCAAGGGATAGATAAAGCAAGGATCAAGGTGAATCGTGAGGTGTCTCGCTACGTGGTGCGGAATGGAGGAGTCGCCGTGCGGCATATTGATCGAGAAAGGGGTGGGAAATTTTTGGAGAGGCGACGGGGTCCACCTCAACGAAATTGGGACGGATCTTTGGTTAGAGGGGATACAGGAGGGGATAGAACGCGCACTGGTTCTGTGGGGGGCTACGCAGGCATGAGGTGGTCATGCCATGCTGGCTGTGGCAGTTGGAGGGGGGGGTGGAGTTCTCGGAGCCAGTTCGGATGCGGGGCGGGGGGGGGGGGGGGGGGGAGAGCGGAGGGCCGATGGCTGCCTGTCCCCCCTTCCCGCCCCATTGTTGGTTTACAGTGTGTGGTCGGTCTGTCGCCTCCCGGCTC